>NC_056751.1:774951186-775303686 GCF_019279795.1 Protopterus annectens
GCATGTATAATAACATTTAATGTTCAATGATTTTTCACCCACAGTAAAAGACTCAGTTTTTGTAATGTAAGGACATTGTGGACAATGTCCTTACATTATTTAAACATCCTTCCACATTTAAACATACTCATCCTTCTCTTATTAGACCAATCATAACACAAATTTCCACTTTCTAACCAATCCTTAAAGTATTTGTTCTTCCTGTATACAATGATTGTTCTTTCATTGCTATCATTTCTAAAAATGTTCCAATTTCTAATTTGGCAATGAACAATCAATAATATTTTATTATTTTTAGGATGTTGATTCTCACCCTTAAATTCAATCCTGACCACTGTTTATAATATCGATATTCAGACTTAAAATAGGGGCATAAAACCCATTACATCATTTATTTAACACCTCTTCCTTTATATTTACTAAAATACTTAGTGGGTACTCTCTTCACAAAAACATGTCAATGAGATCCTCCCATTCACTGATGAAAGTACCAAAATCCAAAACTACATATGGGCTAGATGAACCATGTGTCCCTAAACTGCAGCTTTCTTCTCAAAAATCAGATGGCAACTTTTAAAATGTAAACACGTGTTGGGAAAAAGTTTCCTTACAATGTATATTGGAAACATATTATGATTGAAATGTATTTTTAGTTAATTCTACATGCAAATAAACTATTTTCTTTAAATCATATTTATATGTAAACTTTAAAAATCCAACAGTATTATTACTGTAACTTAAAAACTCATGAGGGTCTCTCCAAAGTATATAAATGCATCCAGGAAACGTATGCAGAGTGACTGTGAGCCTTTGATTTGGCTAATAAACTTTTTCTCCATTCAGCCATGGCTAAATTGGCAAAACTGGGGATCCAGGATCTCTATTTAGCTGGATTGCTTGTTTGGCTTGCTTTCTGCACTTTGCCTGAATATTGCTGATCTCTAACTACATTTTATTTTGAATTGAAGATTTTCATTATTGTCTGGTTAGTTTAATTTGTTATCTTTTTGTTGTATTACATTTGTTTTGTTTTAAGTTTTCTGTTCTGTTGGAGTTTGAAGAGGTCTTGGCTAGGTTCAGTTAAAAAAGTTAGCAAATAATTCCTTTGCAAATAGTGAATAACATCAGCTAATTAGTGTGATGAGCTGCTAAATAGCATTCCTCATTTAGCGAGAAATATTTGGAGGTATCTCTATTTAGCTGGAGTGCTCGTTTGGCTTGCGTGCTGTACTCTGCCTGAATATTGCTGATCCCTGTCTGCATTTTATTTTTCCCACCCAGCTGTTGTATTCTTAAACTCAGTGGCTTTTGAGTTGCCCACCCCTACTATAAATCTGATTTTAAACACTACTCCCAGTCCTATCTCATCAGCTCATTCTACTGAGTATGGAGAAATCATTTGGGAAGGCCCACCACCTTTGTTTCTTAACATTGAATTATCTTATGTTTCCTCCATTCCCACTAAACTTTAAAATATTACACTTTATTCAACTGCTTTTACAGTATTTGTGTTTCTTCCTACTTTATTAGTTTATTTCGCTTGTTCTGCTTGTTCTTAAAAGTGTTCAATTGCATTTATTCTGCTGCATTTATTACTGCTTGTTAGTATCCTGATTAAATTGTAACTGCTATTCTAAGCCTCTTAGTTTTGATTTAAGAACTTCAGCTTCAGACCAGTTGTTTTATATTCAGAACATTTCTAGTCTACACTCTTGTGGCAGGAGAGGTAGCTTACATCCTTCTAAGCTGGGGATTGCTGGTTGAAGGCTTACTGGGTCTGTGATTCTGAAAATGTCTTAGTTCTGGTTTAGGCACTTGGGCTCCAAACTATTTATTTTACATTAAGAAGGATTGTGGTCTATACTCTTGTAGCAGGAGAGTGGAGCATATACCTTTCTGAACTGGGAATTACTGGTGAAAGCTTATTGTCTCTGTCATTCTAAGTGTCTTTGCTCTGGTTTAAGCACATGGGTTCCAGACCAGTTACTTCACATTAGAAAGGTTTGTAGTCTACACTCTTGTGGGAGTATTCTACTGAGTTGCTGCTTTATTTAACCAATTTTTTTTTTTTTTGCTGGTGGGTCTGCAATTTTCTCCACATTGAATTTCTTGTACTGCATTTTATAGCATAGGCTAGATTCAGGCTTGCTGAATCTAGACTTTTTGGTATCATCTGAGCACTAAAACCAGCTATCTTACATTAAGAAGGCCACTCTGCACCCTTATGGCAGAAGTGAGTAGCCAAGGACCCATCTGAGTTGGGATTGTTGGAATAAGGCTCAGTCTTGGGCTTTCCCTTTGGTTACTTTGCTTAAGATCATTTAACTTCACTTGAATTTAAGAGTCATGGTTGCTTGGGTTGCACTCAGTTTACTGGAGCTGCTCAGAGATTGCACTGTTGCCCTGTGAGTAACTCAGTTGTGCATTTTGAAGCATTGATGCAATTTTCTGCCCCTAGCCCTCCATGGAATAGATGCTTTCTGTCAGTCTTATAGCAGGACCTCATAAGCAAGGACATTGACAATCTTGACTCCACCCAGTTTGGATTCATCAAAGGCAGATCTTGCCTGTTGAACTTGGTTGACTATTTTGAGACTGACACCAAGGCACTGGCTGAGGGAAAGTCAGTACATACAGCTTACCTTGAGTTGGCCAAAGCCTTTGACACAATTCCCCACTCAGGCATAACTGAAAAGCTAACAAAACATGGAGTAAATCCCTGTCTCATCATGTGGGTGGCCAACTGGCTCACTGGTAGGACCCACAAGGTCAAAATAGGTGCCACCACTGCTGACAGCAGACCTGCCACTAGTGGTGTTCCACAGAGATCTGTCCTGGGACCCCTATTGTTTGGCATCTACATCTCAGAAGTCCAGACAAAGACAAAAGGCCTGTGGCTGACCAAATTTGTTGATGACTGTAAGATGGGTGCTGTCAGTGACTCACCAAATGATGTTAACGTGCTACAAGAGGGTCTCACAGCAATAAATGACTGGTTCCAATGTCATGGACTGAAGTTAAACACAAAAAAAAGTGTTCTTACCATATGGCAAAAACACAGCCCCTACTGATTACATCAACAGCAACACCCTAAACACACAATCTGGGTAAGACACCCGGGTACATAGGTGACAACAGTGTCACATTTGACTATCATATAGCGGCAGTGGTCAGAAAAGCCTTTTACTTGGTTCATGTCATAAGTAAAGGGACTGCATCCAGAAAGAAGGAGGTATTACCTCTCTGTACTCCTCCCTCATTAGGCCAATAAGTGAGTACAATGCCATGTTTGGTATGTAACTCTCCAAACACCTGCACCAACTGGAAAGGGCACATAAATATCTCACAAAGAGAATCCATGTCCTCCAACACCTGTCCTATAAGGACAGGCTCAAATCACTATCGCTCTACTCAGTATTGTACAGATTGCTCAGAAGTGATCTGTGTCTCGCCTACAAGGCAATCACAGACCGTACTCTACTAGAGAAGCTCCATATCCATATGTGTAACTCCTAGCGCACTACCCAGTTGAAAGGCTTAAATCTAATATGTGACATTAAGAAAACCTGCTGGTGAGACAGATTTTTTTCTCCCAGAAGCTGCCCCGTCTCTGGAATAGACTCCCCATACACATCAAAAAAGTATGCCACTGACCCTCTTTAAGTGCAACCTTGATGAGTGGATGGAAAACCACCTTGATGAGTGGATGGGAAACCACAAATTTGACCCAGGGATTCCACCTGTAACCCTCATTGACAGGGGTGACAGATGCTGATTAAGGTTTCTTTTTTGGCGATAAAGTCTTGCCTAGGCTTGTAAGGGCCCCAGGGCTATTAGCCTAGTAATCTCCTATGATCCTATGATCCTAAGGCCCGGACCATCTAACCCACTACCCAGTAGTTTATGTAGGATATACCTGCTGTAATGAATGGACAGTTTCCCACCATTTCTCCAGCCAGCCTGAGTGACATGGACACACTGAGGTAATGTAGCAGTTGCCTCATATATACTGACAACCAGTTACTCTAAAACAAATAAATACATTTGAGATGTGTCTATACTATGAATTTGGGATCATTTCTCTGACATAACAACAAACGAGACATTAAGCAGGTTGTCAGCACACACTGCACCTCATGCACTTCACAAAGTCACAACATAAACCCACACAGACAGAGGTACTTCTAGAAGCTACCCAAACATCAGAGACCTCTCAAGCGCAGACCTACTGCACACACTGCAGACACAACAGAATCCACTACACATAATAATACACACAACAGTGTCTCAGCCAATAAGCCCCTAAGGCAAAACACCTCAGAACCAACTGTCTTGGTCACAGGCAATTTCATAGTGAGACACACAGATTTCCTCTCACCAGGCTGGACAAGGAGAAGGTCATGGTTGTCTGTCTGTCACGTGCCAGGATCCATCATATCATGCACACATTCAAGTCTTTCAACAACAAGTATCATTATAACTCTGTCATAATCCATGTTGGAGTGAATGACATGAGACACACTTCACTGGACTATATGAAGAGAGACATGACTTAGCTCTCAGATTAAATGTCCCAGGCAAGTATGTCCCTAGTCATAAACAGCATTCTACCTTTACCCAGGATGATGCTTCAATATAAAAAAAAATGATTGACTTCAACAATTGGCTTAGCTTCTGGTGTTAATCCAGATTGATCCAGTATCTGTCAGCCTGGGAAGATATGATCAACAGACCACACTGCTTTGCCAGGGATGGTCTTCACCTGTCATCTCTTGGCTTTCAGTTACTGGCAAAAGTACTTGCCTCTCCCATAATGCATTTTTAGGCAATGTCATAACAAATAAATTCCAGATGTAAAAAATCCACTAGAGATAAACTCAAGGTCATGCTGCTTAATGCTTGGAGTCTAAATCAGAAACTGCACTCACCAGAAACATTCCTTACCTTGGAAGATGCCAATGTCGGTGCAGTCACAGAGGCATGGTTCAAAGCTGCAGAGAGCACTCCAGCCATGCATGGCTACAATGCCTTCCACATGTTCAGACCTCAAAATGAGCATGAAAGTTTCAAAGGCAGAGGTCATCCATCTTCATTAAAGACAAATACACCTCAAGAGTGATCAAACAGTATGACTCCCTAGAGCTACTCCAAGTCCAATTACCTTTAGGCAAAACCCCCTTCCATATCATTGTTAACTACAGACCCCCACCATGAACCAAAAGAACCACTCTTCCTACCTGGACCTACTTGAGTCACTCACTGTACAGCCAGACACCTTGGTCATGGGTGATTTCAACTATCCTTCCATTGACAGGGAGTCATATATGAGCACAAACATGCTTGCCCTAAGGTTTCTGGAGTTTGTTAATACAAATGCTCTGGAACAGATAGACTGAACCCCAACAAAGGGCTCAAATATCCTAGACTTAGTACTCACCAATGTGTGTTGCCCTCCCTGCCAAGGTCTGATCATAAATCAGTCTCATTCAAAGTGATGATCATAGCTGACCCTCCTCAAGAGCAAAAAGGATGTAAAATTTCTCCAAAGCAAACTATAGTCTCCTAAGTGATGGCATAAATAGTTTCAACCCCCTGCTATCACTGTCAAGAATGATTCCTATACAGAGGTGTACACAAATGCCCTGTATAAACTCTTATACAAATGTATAGACTCAGCTGTACCGGAATGGAGCAAACCAAGGTCCTCACAAAAAAACAAGCCACCCTGGTGGACATCAAGCATAATTAGGTTATACAACAAGACAAAGAAACTAATGTCTAAGAACAAGAAGAATCTGACTCAACAGGGGAAGGATACCCTCCACAGCTTCAACAAGCAAATTAGACATTGTGTAAAGTCCTATAAAGCCAATTTTGAAGCTAAACTAGCATCCCTAGCTATGGGTAATCACAAGCATTCTTTAGCTATGTCAGAAATCTAAAAGGGAAGGCCCAGCTTTGTGATGAACTAGTATTGGATGGTACCACTTATACTGACCCTGAGGACATCACCAACCTGCTAGCAGACAAATTTGATGCAAACTTCACCCCCCATCCCCACCAGACATAACCCAAAGCATACCTGTCATCAGTCCTCTACCTAGTATCTCCAAAAAGCAGGTCATAACCGCACTCTCTATGGTCAAAACAGAGCCTCTGTGGGACTGGATAATATCCCAAGCTGCCTAATAAATAGTCTAAAACAGGACATAGTGGAACCACTTGGCACTCTTTTCAATCACAGTCTAAGTACTTGCTTTGTCCCAGCAGAGTGGAAAACACCAACAGTAATTCCCTTGCACCAAGGGGGTCCATCAACTGACCCTCGGAACTATAGACCCATAAGCTTAACCAACCTTATCTGCAAGGCCATGAAGAGAATCATCATGTACCTTATCAAAAAAGACATAAGTGACCTTCAAACTCTTGATCTGACCCAATTTGGCTTTGCTAAGGGTAGGTAATGCTTATTAAACCTGGTGGACTTCTTTGAGAATGTCACCAAAGCCCTGGACGAAGGTAAAACAGTTCATACAGCCTGTCTTGACTTAGCCAAGGCTTTTGACACAATCCCTCACTTAGACACCATTGAGAAACTCACCCAGCTGCAATATAGCCCATATGTCACTAGATGAGCAGCCAACTGGCTAACTGAGAGAACATATACAGTCAAAGTTGGGGATTCCACCTCTACCAGCAGATCAGTTACCAGTGGTGTTACACAAGGATCTGTGCAAGGCCCCTACTGTTTAGAATCTATTTCTCAGAAGTCTAGGTAAAAATAGATGGCCTGTAGCTTATCAAGTTCACCGAAGACTGCAAACTGGGTGCAATCATCGAGTCCCCCAATGATGCTGACAGAAAGGGCTTACACAGACAAATGACTGGTGCCAAAGTCATGGAATTTAACTAAATACAAAAAAAAAGTATTATTGTCCCTTTCAGCAAAAGGGGAAGTCCCTGCAAGTTACAATATTAACAGTACCCTCTTAGCTCAAGCCCTGTAGTGAGAGATTTGGGAACACAGGTTGATAGCAACCTTAACTTTGATCACCACGTGTCCACAGTGGTAAGGAAGGCCTTCTCTGTTGCACATCTCATAAGTGAGGGCATCACATCCAGAGCTAAGGATATTATAACTCCCTTGTACTCATCCCTCATCAGACCACTAATAGAGTAAAACTCGCCCTTATTTATTATTTATTTATTTATTTACATTTGTTTACCACATAATGACCGACTGGGCAAAATGCCCTTTTTCAGTGAAGACCCAAGGAGAAAAGCTCCAGAAACATAGATATACAAAAGCATTTTATAAGAAACAGAATATAAGGAGATTATAAATCAAACAGAGATGCAGACAGTTGTTAATAAAACAGTAAAAGCATTGTTACAATATATTCAGTTAACAATTTGCAATAATACATTCATAGAACTTTTTTTAATATACATTCAAATGAGTGGAGACAGTGTCCACTCCTCATCTAAAAGTTATGAGGATATATGAGATCTGCAACCAGAGTAACAGAATGAGGGGGAGGGATATAGGCTAGACTGGGGGGGGTATAGGTTAGACTGAAGGGGAGGGATATAGGTTAGACTGGAGCAGATCAAGGGCATAGCCAGTGGGATATGAGGTATTGCCTTAGTGCCTGTTTAAAGTTACGAGTATAATCAATGGATAGAATATGTTATGGAAGAGTGTTCCAGTTCTTTGCAATTTTGTAGCAGTATAAGGAGTCATCATGTGAGTTGTGAGATTTATTTACTTTAAGTAGCGCTTTGTCAGCTGACCTAAGAGAATTAAGGTTTTTATAGGGTTGGACAAAGTTAGTTAGAGCTGGGCAGTGATCAGGTTTTTACATCACTGTGTGGGTGATTAATAGTTGGTTTAATGCAAGTAAGTTTGAGAGTTCAGTGATGAGCTTTTTGGGGAAGGTTAGCTGCAAATTTGGCTATCTTGTTATAGCAGGATTCAAGGTTGTTCAGTCCTGTTTTGCAGATGTTTGTAAATATTTGAGAACAATAGAGTAGTGAAGATAAAAGGTGGGTTCTTGCTGTTGCCAGTCTAGCATGGTCTGTAAGAAAGAGTTTGGCTCTATAGAGTGTACCAAGTTCTATATGGACTTTTTTAATTGTCTGTGCTATATGTTTGTCAAATTTCAATGCATTATCTATTGTAACCCTGAGCAGTTTAGTGCATTCAACAGGTTCGATTTTTGTGCCATTGGAAGAAAAAATAGATAGAGGTGGATTATTAGTTATTGAGGAAGGATTTGAAAACACCATGAGCTTAGTTTTATTGTCATTTAGTATAAGTTGATGGGCTGCTAGGTATTTTTCAATATTACTAAGGGCAGTCTGAGTTTTTGCTTGAAGTGCCTCAATTGTATGCGCAGAGCAGATAAGCAAGGAGTCATCTGCATATTATACAATATTGGCAGGGCAAGTGGCTGTGCTAAGGTCATTGGTAAAAATGGTAAAGAGTAGTAGCCCAAGAATGAATACTTGGGGGACTCCTACAGAGATGGGAAGATGGGGGAACAGTTTATTATCCCATAAGGTAGCCTGTTGTCTGTTTGAGAGGTAGCTGTGGAACCAGTTTAGGGCTTCAGGGCAGAGGTTATAAGTGGCTAGTTTGTCAAGAAAGTTTGCAGAGACAAGTTGGTTGTTGTTTTTGAAGTGATTAATGGAGTTGGTAAAACTAGTGGGGGCTGTACTAGTACTGTGTTTTGGTCAGAAACCATGCTGTGTATCAAAAAAGGTTATTGTTTTGGAAGTAGTTGATTATTTGTTTGTGGATACACTTTTTCAAGATTTTAGGTAGGGGTGACAGTATGGCTATAGGTCTGTAGTTAGCTATGTCTTTAGAGGGGCCTCCTATATGCAGTGGAATGATATGGGATATTTTCCATAGGGTAGGTATATATTGTTCAGTGATAGAGTGGTTAATTAGAATTGATATAAGGTAGGCAATAGATGTGGCAGCTAATTTCAGAAAGTCACCTGGTAGTTGATCAGCAGTTAGGGTACACGGTTTTACTTTAGATAGTAAGTCTTGTATGTAGCTTTTTTGAATGGGTTTAAATTTAAGGTAGGTAAGCAGTGGACTGGATGGTGTGAGTACAGACAGAGGTGAGACAGAAGTGTTGTATAATACAGAGGTTACTGAGGTAATAATGTGGGAATTAAATTGGGTTGCAATAGGGTCTATAGTATTATTGGTTGTTGGGACTGGGGTAGTGGGTTTCCATGGATTTAGTAGGAGGTTGACAGAGTGCCAAAATATTTGTGGATTTGTTTGGTATTTTAGTTGGCAAGTTTAAAATTATGTTTATTTTGTTTCTTTGATTTGTTTCTTAGTTTGGTTTCTAAGTTGTTGGAAGATGATCAGATTAGTCTGACTTTTGTTAGAGAGATAGAAGGACACACTTTGTCTCTTTGTCTGAGTAATTGTATTGTTTCTTTTGCTAGGGAGGTTTCCAGTTTTAGTGCAAATGTTTTTAAGTGAGGCAACTCATAAATAAAGACATAGGGAACTTGCAGACTTTGGATCCAACCCAGTTTGGCTTTGTCAAAGGCAGATCCTGCCTCTTAAACTTGGTTGACTTTTTCGAGACAGTCACCAAGGCCATTGATGAGGGAAAGGCAGTCCATACAGCCTACCTCGACCTGGCAAAGGCCTTCGACACAATACCCCACTCAGGTATCATCGAAAAACTCATCAGCTTGAATGTAAACCCATACATCACAAGATGGGTTGCAAACTGGCTAAGTGGCAGAACCCACAGGGTCAGAGTTGCTGGAACCATGTCAGACTCAAAGCCTGTCACAAGTGGTGTCCCACAGGGCTCAGTCCTGGGTCCACTCTTGTTCGGCATCTACTTTTCTGAAGTACAAGCAAACACAGGAGGGTTATGGCTGACAAAGTTTGCAGATGACTGCAAACTGGCGCCATAGTCGAAAACACATCTGACACAGATATCCTCCAGAAGGGCCTCACAGAAATGGATAACTGGTGCCAGAGCCATGGCCTGAAGTTAAGCGCCAAAAATGCATAGTCATACCCTTCGGGAAAAACAAGGTTACCCCTAGCTACCATATAGGTGGCAATCCACTGAGCACAGAAAAAGTCATCAGGGATCTGGGGACCCAAGTTGACAGTAGCCTTTCGTTTGACACTCATGTTGCTAAAGTAGTTAGGAAAACCTTCTATATCGCCCACCTGATCATGAAGGGATTCACATCTAGATCAAGGGAGGTCATCGTCCCCTGTACTCATCACTCATTAGACCTATGATTGAGTACAATGCCCGTTTGGAATGTATCTGACCAGACACCTGCTGCAGCTTGAAAGGCCCCAAAAGTTCCTCACCAAAAGGATAAAGGGTCTCAAAAATATGTCTTATGCTGCCCGACTGAAAGAACTCCAGCTCTATTCAGTCTCATACCGCTTGCTCAGAGGTGACCTGTGCCTGACATATAAGGCCATGTCAAACCCAGATTTGATGAATATGCTTCACCTCAAAAAATCTAGATCCCTCAGAACCACAAGGGCGGGAGACTTAAACCTTGACACGGTTATAAATAGAACGTGCTGGAGGGACAGTTTCATCACCCAGAGACTCCCTATGTTGTGGAACAAAATCCCGGTACATGTGAGGCAGAGCACTTCGCTGGCCTTGTTCAAGAGGAATCTTGACCAATGGATGGGAGATCGCAGATATACCCCAGGGATTACTTCAGTGTCACTGCTTGACAGAGGCACAGAAAAATGATAGGCATAGTTTTTATTCAAACTAAAGGGGTGGCGAAAGCCACATAACTATGGGCTAGGCTTATATATGCCCTTGGGCAGATAGCCTAGTATGAACCTATGAACCTATGAACCTAAGCTTATTTAAGATTTGCAGGAAAATGTTATTAAAGTATTGATCCAGTTGTAAGGTTTTTAGGGGGTGCCCAGTTTTGTTGTTTTAAGAGAGTCTGAGCTATATATGGGGAAAACTGTTTATTATTTTGAGTGTAAGTGATATTACCACAATTGTTTGAGTTTTTTCTTATTAGGTATACTGGGGAGTGATCACTTAAAGTGTCAGTTAGGCAACCAGCCTCATAGTTGATGTTACTTTAATTTGTCAGAATCCAATCAAGGGTGGAATGCCCGTTTGCATGCTAGTCTATGCATGCAGGGTGATGTATGTTTTGATGGAAGTTGTAAAGGTTTATAAAATTTGTTGGTGTATTGGAGGAGCAGATGAGCCAGTCTAGGTTAAAGTCACCAAGTATAACTGTTTCATGGCTAAAGTTTGAGGAAGCTTGTTCAAGTATATTTTCAATATTTTGTAGATTATTTGCAGGAGGGAGGTAGACAGCTATGATAACAATTGATTTCTGTTGATTTATATCAAGCCTGGCAGCTAAAATTTCAGAATGATGGAGGTTTGGTGGGATTGAGTTTAGTTGAACTACTTTGAGGTTATCTTTGCATATGATGGCAATGCCCCCACCATGTTTAGATAATCTGTCCTTTTTAATGATACTATAGCCATCAGAGAGTATTTCTTCAGATTTTATATGGGGCTTGAGCCAGGTTTCCATGACAATAGCTATGTCTGGGGTATAAAGGGCGATGGCTGCATGGAATTCATGTACATTACTTAGCAAGCTTTTAAGGTTGGAATCTATAAATAGAAGGTCTGAAGTATGTTTATAGAGGTAGGGTAGATGCAGGGGGATGTTAGTATTTGTGGTTGGAGGAAGGAGTTGGTTAGGGAGAGTAGTAGTAAGAGCAGGGCCTGGGTTGGGATGCATGTCAGACTGAAGTTTAATCTGGGTAAGGGAGTGCAGGATAAGAAATCTTATTTTGGAGATTCATTTGGTCTGTCTCTAAAGTTTATTAGCAGAGCTGTGTGTTTGAAAGCACCTTAGAGAGAAGAATAGTGTTTGAGAGGGGATAAATAGATGAGGAGAGACATAAATGGGGAAGTTACTCTGACAGTGAGCAGGACTATTGGGTGAAGTTGGAGAGGAATAATAACTGAGATGATAGCAGTGGTAAGAGGACAAATGTGAGATTAGGGATAATAGGGCTAAAATTAACTTGAGTAAGATGATACGTTTTAAAGATGGCATGGTTGGCAGTTATTTAGTTTGGAAAAGGGTTGGGGTAGTGGCTAGTATAGAAGTGAATAATGCAGTAAATCTGTCTATTGTTAGAAAGATGTCTGACGGGTTTAATTAGACTGTTGAGATAAATGGATTGAGATGGGAGTTGATGGCTATACTTAAAAAGGTGAGCCTGAAGGTAATAAAGGTAGTAGGTTAGAGTAGAGATATAGGTGGAAGGGGAGGTAATGTCCTGTAGTAGTAGGAGAGAAAGGTAGTGTGTGGTGTCAGATACGAGTACTGAGTTGTAATTGGTGGGAGGAGGGAATTTCATTGAATCTTAGTTTGATTGGAGGAGCTTGAGGATTGGATTTTTTTAGGATGCGGTCATGGATGGGTTTGGATAACTATAAATTACAGGATAGTAGGGGTGGGTGGGAATGGAAGTAGGGTAGACAAGCAGAGTGGGCCTACACACAGAGTGGGAAATCACCAAAGAAGTCAATCAGTCAGCTAGCAAAGCTTGGAGAGCACAGGTAAAGGGGTGGGTACTAGAGTGTTTTTAATGAGAAAAAGAAAAGAAACACAATGACTAAGAGGGAGTCTGTAAAAAGAGAGTCAGAGGTTGATATATTAACTTCATGCACAGATATTTCACATCTGCACTAGACTACAACTAAGATGCAGCAGGACACAGACACAACAGTATAGTCTAAGAGAGGGAGGTGGGGATAGTAGAGTGCAAAAAAGCAGGTGCAATAACAGGAGTAAAAAGTGAAAAAGGCACGGGGGGAAAAGTATGGTACAGCAGGGAAAGGGACTGTAAACTTGAGGTGGGAAGAGGAGTAAAGAACAATTTTTAGGCTGCTGGGTTCCTCAACTGCTCCTGCAACCGCCGCCCAGAGAGTTTAACTTTTAGTACTAAATCTTTACATGTGGGTAAAAACAGCATGTGCTTAAAGTGGTTGCTTGTGCTTAAAGATGTCGCAAGACACTGTGGATGCCAGGACCAAGGTGCTTTTAGCTGGTCCAGAAATTTTCTAGTGGCAATAGGAGAACCGCAGTAGAATGTGGGTGGGACATAAAAATGGTGGGTTAGAAGGTGAAATCAGTAGGACAGGAAAATGGCAATATATATATATATATATATATATATATATATATATATATATATATATATATATATATATATATATATATATATAGAGAGAGAGAGAGAGAGAGTAGTTTTAATGTGGCAAAAATCTGGTGTATATAACTCCAACACTAAGTATATTCATAACCTACAGTACAGTTACAGCTTCTAACAATTATAGGTATCTGCATAACTGAGCAACACAGTTAATAGACTTAGATAAAATAAAATTAACATTCAATTTATAGTTGTGGACTAGAATAACATTGCTAGCATTAACTACAATGGTTGCAGATAGATCGGCACTTCAGCCTACATGTATGACCTGCTTGTTATGAGAGCCGACAAACTGCCAATGTCATATTTAATACAAATAAAGCCGTGATGTTACACTACAACAACTGTGCAACCTAGTATCTATAATAATAGTTACAGATAGAACAGCACTACCGTTTACATATATGTCCTACTTGTTATTAGAGCAGACATATTGCAGGTTAATTATTCATCATATTAAATACAAGTAAAGCCATGCTGATACACTACAGTGGCTATGTGTATGGCTCAGTTTGGATATTTCTACAGAAAGCTATTCCAATGTCTCTCAAAAGAAATCAGTAGAGACTTGTACTTAGTAAACTAAATGCAGTTAGGAAATATAATCAGGTGACTGCAAAACCTTAGCCTGGTAACCAACATACAGGAGTTATCATATAGTTAAATGAAGTACTATGTGCTATTCCATTACTTACTCAACAAGAAATACATTTGGAACATTCCAAACGTACTCTTTACAGCAGCATTAGTGCAATAAAACTGCAATGGATAGAGAAATAAGTTCCAGTTAATCAGTTAAACACTTACGTGGTGCACAGAACACAACCAGCAAAGAACGTATGGCAGCCATCAAGGAAAGTATTTTAAAAATGGCGCCCAGAAAACCAAGGCACCTTTGAAAATAAAGGTCCAGAAATTAGGTAAAGGGGAGGGGTTTGGATATAGGTAATAGTGATGAACACCCAGGTCGGGAATTCGCTAAAGAAGTCAATCAGTCAGCTAGCAAAGTTTGGATATCATGGGTATAGGAGTGGGTACTAGAGTGTCTTTTAATGAGAAAAAGAAAAGAAACACAATGACTAAGAGGGAGTCAGTACAAAAAAAGAGTTGGAGGTTGAGAAATTAACCTCTCATGCACAGGTATGTTACATCTGCACTAGACTACAACCATGATGCAGTAGGACCCAGACACAATGGTAGAGTCTAAGAGGGGGGCAGGGGTACTAGAATGCAAAAAAGCAGGAGCAATAACAACAGGGATAAGTGAAAAATGCTTGGGAAAAGTATGGCATGGCAGGAAAAGGGATTGTAGGTTTGCAGTGGGATGAGGAGTAAATAACAGTTTTTAGGCTGCTGAGTTCCTCGACCGCTACTGCAACAACCACCCAGAAAGTTTAACTGTTAGTTCTAAATCTTTACATGTAGGAAAAACAGAACATACTTAAAGTGGCTGCTTATGCTTAAAGCTGTCCACAGGACATGGTGGATGCCAGGACCAAGCTACTTTTAGCTGGTCCAGAACTTTTACAGTGACAATAGAAGAGCCGCAGTAGGATGTGGTTGGGGTTAAAGTGGTTGCTTGTGCTTAAAGAAGTCCACAAGACATGGTGGATGCCAAGACCAAGGTAATTTCAGCTGATCCAGACATGTTACAGTGGCAATAGGAGAGCTGCAGTAGAATGTGGTTGGGGGTGGTGCACAGAACGCAACCGGCAAGGAACACACAGCAGCCAGGAAGGAAAGTATTTTAAATATCTAAAAACCTCCAAATAAAGGAGAAAAACCCAGTGATTAAACTACAATGGGACTGCTACTGGTGTGGCTCAGTGTTGTTTTGAGCTTATTTTAAAAATCTGTATGTACCTCACAGACACCTGCAGCAGCAGGAAAAACCTCAGTGGATTCTCACCAAGAAAATTCAGGGCCTTCAACATATGACCTACATGGACAGACTGAAGGCCCACTCACTGTACTCTGTATCTTATAGGCTGCTGAGAGGCGACTTGAGCAGTCTTGGACCCTGTCATAATGTAAATGCTGCAAGACAAATGGGACAATATTCAGTCACTCTAGGGATCTTAACCTAGATTTCGACATTAAAAGGACATGCTGGAGAGACAGATATGTCTCCCAAGGATTGCCAGCCCTCTGGAACAAACTCTCAATTTATGTAAAACAGAGCTCCTGAATGACTCTATTTAAACATAACTCAGACAACTGGATGGAAGACCATAAATTTTCCCCGGGGGTGTCACCTATGTCCTTATTGGATATGGGAAGTTGATGCTGACCATAGGTTCACATTGCTGATTTGTTACTTCAGGGGCAGCTAAACAAGGAAGAAGTAGATTTTTTGCCTAACAATAAATCAGTCATTGCAGGGATATTTGGGATCTCGAAATTACCTAAAAGTGTCTCAATTTATTGCAAATTTCTTCGACCATGTGCTGAAGGGTTGTATAGAAAAGTTACCTTATATATGTAAAGATTCTTGGCATTTCTTAAAGAAAATAAATGGATTAGAATTTGTGGTCGATGGCATTTTTGTGACCACAGATGTTGCTAATTTATATTTAGTTATTCCCCATGAGGTGGGGTTACAGTGGTTTGAGGAGCAACTGTTTGTTTTGTCTGATTTGGGAAATGATATAATCAATGCAGCAGTTGCTTTAATGGCTATAGTGTTAAAAAATAATTTTATTTATTTCAGTTACCATTATTTTAAGCAGGTAACTGGACTGGCAATGGGGGCAGTCTAGCCCCCAATTTTGCCAAATTAGTTATGGCTCAGTGGAAAAAAGTCTATGTGTTTAATAGCCAATATGGAGGGCCATGGTCACTATACACACGTCCCAAATGACATGTTTATATTTTAGACAGGCATTTATGAGAAGCTGCATGAGGTTTAAGCTGTCAGGTATTACTGATCCCATACAGCTATGTAGATGCTCATATATGATAAGACAGTTCATGAAAACATGACAGTTAAATGAATAATACAATACAATATTAGCAAATATCAGGCTTATAAGAGTCTAGTTATTTTCAAATCAAGTTGGGAGGTTGGCATAATGGTTAAGGTGTTTACCTTACAAACACAAGATGCAGGGTTTGATTCTCACATGAAGTGACTGGTGAAGATTAGAATGACCCACAATGGCAGTTATCCTAGTACTAATCTATGAACCTACGAAATGGAATCAACTGAAAATAGATATTGAGTAGGAGACAGTGAAGAAATTATAGATGAAGATGGTTAGAGATTATGAAAGAGTATTGAGTATGTTCAAGCAAAAGGGAGAAAGAGATAGCATTGGACAGGGGGAGATGATAGATAGCTAGAGACTGTGAAGACGTAGCCGTGTTATGGTCAGTTACGTAAAAGAGTAGGGACAGTTAGTAAGGGTTTGAAGATTATTCAGGAACATCAGATGTACAGAGATGGCAACTGAGTAGATAAGACTTTAGTTTTAAATGATTTTAAGGAATGTTTTTGTCTTATTGCTAGTGGGATGGAGGTTTAGCGAGGTGGTGGGAGAGTAGTGGTTTCCCAGCAGAATTGTTGGGTTTGGTTTGTCTGATGAGCGCAGTGGCCTGGAAGGGTTATATATTTGTATGAGGTTGAAAATGGATGGACTGTTGTTAGCTTTATACAAAATATTATGGATTTGTGGAAGTTGTGAGCAGGTTAGATAATGTGGGAATTCCAGCCAGTGTAATTCCCGTAGGGCAGCACAGAGGTAGGTTCTATTTGGAAGGTTAGCAGTGAATTTTGCTATTTTGTAGTAACATTGCTGAAGTTTGTTTAGCAAGGTTACTTGGATGCTGTTAAACATGGGAGCTGAATACGTTAGAGTAAGCAAGAGGAGAGAAAATGTAATGTTCTTTCTCATAATGTCTGAGAGGATGGGTGTAAATTACATTTTCAGAAGAAATCAAAATATGAAAGAATGGTGATGTTATCCATTCAAATGTGCACTGTCACAATTGTAAAAGAACATTTCATGTGGTGCATGAAATTCAGGCATTTTTTTGTCTATATCATTTGAGCGAATGCTTAATTGAGCGAATTGGTATTTGTCGAACTGAATTAAGCAAAAGCTCAATTAAGTAAACTCTGGTTAAACAAATTTTTCCCAGGGAAAGAACTTGGTTGCCCATCATTGGGTATTTGCCATTTTCCCCACTGTAGTGTGATCTCGGAGGTGGTATATTAAGTTGGGGAGGGGTGGAGGCTGCACAGCCCCCCCACATTGGGGGTGTGTGGGGGCAAAGCCACCCACTTTCCAGAGTTTTAAATTTAGTTTTGTTTGTTCCAGTTGGTGGACAGGCAGCTATTTTTCTTCCCTGGGAAACTTTTTGCTTAACCAAGAGATCACATAATTCAGTTTGAAAAATAACGATCCACTCAATTAAGCATTCACTCAAATGATATTGTGATCTTAGGTAGGCTGTTCAAATCCAGCCATGACTCTCTAGAGTCACTTGTGTCAGTATGTCTGTGAATGTGCAGCTAGGTAACAATGCTGTCAGTCAGCTATCTGCTGTCTACATATATGGCTGGGGATTCCTATTACAATGATTTATGCTCATTTTTTCATACAGAAATGCTTTATTGTATAATGTTGATGCCATGGGATGACATTTGCCCTTCCCATGAGAATTACTATGGCTTTTCCTGTGGCATGAGGAAATGAGACTTATGTTCTAAATGTTGTTGCCTTAGTAAGGCATGCATTGAACTCTGTGATTTATCCACACATTGTGCATGACTGCTATTCTCCCATCACAGTGATGACTGTATTACATATTACATGTGTTTGGGTATGCCTAGCAGCAGGTAATGTTGTGTGAGAAAGAAACCTATCGCAACAGTTTTAAAGAAATTACAGTCACACAACTCCCTTGCAGCAATAACAATGATGCCATGGCTTTAAAGCAGAAAATATTTCACACTTGTACCATCAGTGGCACTGTGGCAGATTCATTCTTTACAGTATCATGTAGCTTCTGTCATCATGTAGTCAGGTGTTCAAAACCCACATTGGCTGACTATAAACATTCTGTGTCCTAATGCTTTTATGCATGAATGACATCCATAAATGTTATAATGTGTACAATTACAGTGGGAGAAACCTCCTCCAATCCCTTTTATCACATACAAATTACAACACAGCAGTCATATGATGTAATGAGTTCACACACGTAGAGTCTCACAGCTTTATTAAGACTTTCACTATGGACAAGTGATTCATACACACGTTTGTAGTTAATGGACTTATATAGCTTGCTGTTTAATTCCAACCAAAGGCAACATTCTATGAATGTACCGACATTACACAAATAGCACTGCATGATGTTATTTTTCCCAATATTTAATTTGGAGAAAGAAATATCAACTAATTTTGCAATGTCCTACCAGTGAAACATTTGCCCTATGAATGCCATGGTGTGAGTGCTCCTACATCACATGCATTCAGTAATGACTTGTATGACATATCCACACAGATACAGTGTTTCAAATTTGGGGCAATGTTGTTAAATAAAACAACAGGAACAGATTCCTTGGCTGAGAAACACTGATATTTCACTGCTCACAACTGTGTGAAGGTTTACATAGTTATCAATAGACATTGATACTGCACTGCTCATAGCTGTGTGAACAGTAACATAGTTACCAATAAACATTCATACTGCACTGCTCACAGCTGTGTGAACAGTAACATAGTTACCAATAAACATTGATGCTGCACTGCTCACAGCTGTGTGAACAGTAACATAGTTACCAATAAACATTGATGCTGCACTGCTCACACCTGTGTGAACAGTAACATAATTACCAATAAACAGTGATGTTGCACTGATCACAGCTGTGTGAACATTTGCATAGTTACCAATAAACATTGATACAGCACTGGTCACAGCTGTGTGAACAGTAACATAGTTACAAATAAACATTGATACAGCACTGCTCACAGATATGTGAACATTAATAGTTACTAATAAACATTGATGCAGCACTGCTCACAGCTGTGTGAACATTTACATAGTTACCAATAAACATTGATACTGTACTGATCACAGCTGTGCGAACATTTACATAGTTACCAATAAACATTGATACAGCACTGCTGACAGTTGTGAACATTTACATAGTTACCAATAAACACTGATACTGCACTGCTCACAGCTGTGTGAACAGTAACGTTTTTACCAATACACATTGATACAGCACTGCTCACAGCTATGTGAACAGTAACATAATTACCAATAAACATTGATACTGCACTGCTCACAGCTGTGTGAACAGTAACATAGTTACCAATAAACATTGATACAGCACTGCTCACAGCTGTGTGAAGGTTTACATAGTTACCAATAAACATTGATACTGCACTGCTCACAGCTGTGTGAACAGTAACATAGTTACCAATAAACATTGATACAGCACTGCTCACAGCTGTGGGAACATTAACATAGTTACCAATAAACATTGATACAGCACTGCTCACAGTGGTGTGAACAGTAACATAGTTACCAATAAACATTGAAGCTGCACTGCTCACAGCTGTGTGAACAGTAATATAATTACCAATAAACATTGATACAGCACTGCTCACAGCTGTGTGAACAGTAACATAGTTACCAATAAACATTGATACAGCACTGCTCACAGATGTGTGAAGGTTTACATAGTTACCAATAAACATTGATACTGCGCTGCTCACAGCTGTGGGAACATTAACATAGTTACCTATAAACATTGATACAGCACTGCTCACAGCTGTGTGAACAGTAACATAGTTACCAATAAACATTGATACAGCACTACTCACAGCTGTGTAAACAGTAACATAATTGCCAATAAACATTGATACAGAACTGCTCACAGCTGTGGGAACATTAACATAGTTACCAATAAACATTGATACAGCACTGCTCACGGTGGTGTGAACAGTAACATAGTTACCAATAAACATTGATGCAGCACTGCTCACAGCTGTGTGAACAGTAACATAAATAACAATAAACATTGATACAACACTGCTCACAGCTGTGTGAACATTTGCATAGTTACCAATAAACATTGATACTGCACTGCTCACAGCTGTGTGAACATTTACATAGTTACCAATAAACATTGATACAGCACTGGTCACAGTTGTGTGAACAGTAACATAGTTGCAAATAAACATTGATACAGCACTGTTCACAGATGTGTGAACATTAATATAGTTACTAATAAACATTGATGCAGTACTGCTCACAGCTGTGTGAACATTTACATAGTTACCAATAAACATTGATACTGCACTGATCACAGCTGTGTGAACATTTACATAGTTACCAATAAACATTGATACAGCACTGCTCACAGCACTAACATAGTTACTAATAAACATTGATACTGCACTGCTCACAGCTGTGTGAACAGTAACATTTTTACCAATAAACATTGATACAGCATTGCTCACAGTTGTGTGAACATTTACATAGTTACCAATAAACATTGATACTGCACTGCTCACAGCTGTGTGAACAGTAACATAATTACCTCCTGGTCATTATTCTGATGAAACCATATTGTACACATGATCCTCAATTGTCCTTTGTTACTTCACACATTACTTCATTTGCGACAAGATCCATTGCTTTGTCATAGGGTGGATGCAGTGAATACAAAGTTCTGTAGAACATGTAGCATCATAGGCAGGTGTTTGAATCTGGTAACATCTGTCTGTCATATGACTGTATCAGGACTGGCTCAGACAAAGAAGGTATTTATGACACAGTCAAAGAGCAACAGTTTGAAGACATCACCTTCCATGGTAGAGGATCCATACCCATTACATTAGGGAAGTGATGTAAGCCCTTCAAAGGTGTTCATCATGCCACACACAGTATACCTATTTCTGTGGAATCACAGGTTGATATGCTTTTTTCTGATATCTGTTCTGGCATGTGTTGAGTCTAGCAAGATGCAAATGTTGAGTATGTCATTGAGTGTTCACAGGCATTACTTATCTTCCAAATAAGAATATACTGTATTATGTCTTCTTCCAAACATTTATGTATGTCTGTAATTGTTTTCTTCACACTGTACAGCTTTATTGCACACAAGGATTTACAGAACATATCTTCCTGTATGTCATGATGCCAGACCATCATATAGTATGACTGGACCTTGGTTAGGACACTTTCTTGTGTGTTTATGCTGCTATGGCAGTGTTCGCTGTAATGTCTTGTGAGCGTGCCAGTATAATCCTGTATTAGATGTGCTCCATTTAGAAATGGAGACTTTGAGCTACTTCATTGTCATCAGATCTGTATTGTGATTTCTTGCTTGTGTATTTTGATTGCTATTATATTACTCTTTATGATGCACATGTATATAAAACCCATGCTTGTCTAACACGTGTTAAGATAAAATACGCCCTGTTTATTGTTGTCCAAGGACAAAGCTGCAGTAAGGTTCATGCCTTGTTTATACAGGATGGAGTTATAGATACAGCACTACAGTTAATTATCACATATACATTCCCTCTATATACATGTCATATTCAATAACTGCACTGTATGTAAATGGCCCATAATGTATCTACTCTCCTTTCTGTTATTTCAACCGTACATGTTAGCAACATTCATATCACATTTACTCCCTTTTGTTACAATGTTGCATTGTGTCCCCCTCATAGCCATTGTTAGCATGTCCATGTTTAAGTTATGTACATGGGTAAACAATTGGTTCATATGATCTTAGGATCATAGGCATAGCCAGCTTTAGGCACCTGAAAACCTTGCGGTCGCTGGGGGCCCCCTGTTCCCTGGAGGCCCCCAACTACAGCAAGTTATCTTATCCTGATATTTTGTTACGTCTGTCAAACCAACAAAAGCTAGTCTAGCATTCTTGTATACTTAATAAACCACATAGATAACTCTTATTTATATCTCCTTTAAAATTCAGAGATATTTTTGATTGTAGTAACAGTGTCTAACAGGCATCAAAATTCTATTAAGTATTTTACCACTGACATAATGCCAGTGACTTAGTTAAGTCCTGCTGTTGGACATTTTCTCCACTTGCTATACCCGTGGCTGCAGGGGGCCCCCATTAATCATCCTTGACTGTGTGGGCTCCCACAAAAGCTGCTGCAGGTTGGGGAAAAATAGGTTCATAGGTTCATAGGTTCATACTAGGCTATCTGCCCTAGGGCATTTATAAGCCTAGCCAGAATGTGTTTGGCTTTCGTCACCCATTTTAAATTTATTTTGCTATGCCCTTTTTCGAGGTTAGTATAATGCCTCTGTCTAACAGTGACACAGAAGTGATACCCGGGGTAAACCTACGATCTCCCATCCACTCATCAAGATTCCTCTTGAAGAGAGTCAATGAGGGACTCTGCCTAACCTGGACTGGGATTTTATTCCAGAGTGAAGGGAGCCTCTGGGTTATGAATCTGTCCCTCCAGCATGTCCTATTTATTTCAGTGCTGAGGTTCAAGGCTCTCGCGCGTGTAGCTCAATGGGCTTTGGATTTTCTGAGGTGCAGCATGTCCATTAATTCCGGGTTGGACATGGCTTTATACGTCAGGCACAGATCGCCTCTGAACAGGCGGTATGCCACTGAGTAGAGCTGGAGTTTCTTTAACCGGGCAGCATATGGCATCTGTTTGAGCCCTTTGATCCTCTTGGTGAGGTACTTTTGGGGTCTTTCCAGTTGCTGCAGGTGTCTGGTAAGGTACATCCCAAAAGGGGCATTGTACTCAATTATGGGCCTGATGAGGGATGAGTAAAGAGGCACAATGACCTCCCCGATCTAGATGTGAATCCCTTCATGATTAGGTGGGCTATATAAAATGTTTTTCTAACCACTTTGGCCACGTGGTTGTCAAATGAGAGATTGCTATCAACTTGGGTCCCCAGGTCCCTAATTACTTCTTCTGTACTTAATGGATTACCACCTATGTGGTAATTTGTGGGCACTTTGTTTTTGCCAAAGGGGATGACTATACACTTTTTGGCATTTAGCTTGAGGCCATGGCTCTGGCACCAGTTGTCTATTTCTATGTGGAAAAACGAGGAAGAATAAATGTATTAATTTACTAATTATGCTCTTTAACCTGAACAGGGCAGTGATATGACCCTGGTAGGATGAAGCTGATAATGAACATGAGCAAAGTAAGCACTAGAGAGGTCAGCAGCCCAGGGTGACCAAGGTAAGTACTAGAGAGATCAGCAGCCCAGAGTGACCAAGGTAAGTACTAGAGAGATCAGCAGCCCAGAGTGACCAAGGTAAGTACTAGAGGGATCAGCAGCCCAGAGTGACCAAGGTAAGTACTAGAGAGATCAGCAGCCCAGAGTGACCAAGGTCAGCACTAGAGAGATCAGCAGCCCAAAGTGACCAAGGTAAGCAAAGCACTAGAGAGATCAGCAGCCCAAAGTGACCAAGGTAAGCAAAGCACTAGAGAGATCAGCAGCCCAAAGTGACCAAGGTAAGTACTAGAGGGATCAGTAGCCCAGAGTGACCAAGGTAAGTACTAGAGAGATCAGCAGCCCAAAGTGACCAAGGTAAGCACTAGAGAGATCAGCAGCCCAAAGTGACTTATCTCGGTGCAAATTTTGGATTTTAAGAAGAGCTGATACTTCTGATCATCAGGGATGGTTTTCTCTTTCAGGGAGTTTTATAAATACAAGCATAACACCAGATAGTATAACTCTCAATTCCTTTGCTTAGGAATTCAGTGCGATCCCAAAAATAATAGATTAAAGGCTCAGAATCAGGACTACATTTTAAATATTACTCTAATGCACTTAAAAAGTTAGTAGAATAACACCTTTTGCATCAACACGTATTTTTGGGCCATAAGTATAAAACTCAGATGTCTGGATTGATTGACTGTTTGTAATCCTGAATGATTTATCAGCAAATCAAAATTTTGCGAAGGAGAAAGGAAATGTATGAACAAAATCAGGGAAGGGCTGTGAAATCAGGGACAGTGACAGGCATGCATTACTGCCCAATGAGGTAAAGGGACAGTGACAGTTATGCATTACTGCTCAATGAGGTAAATAAGCGAGTTACCCCTGCTGCTGTTTGACGATTGCTAAACAGCAGTCACTGATCTGATGTGGCTCAATGAGGTAAGTAAGTGACTTACCTCTGCTGCTATCTGACAACTGCTAAACAGCAGTCATTGATCTGGTGTGGCTCAATGAGGTAAGTAAGTGACTTACCCCTGCTGCTATCTAACGACTGCTAAACAGCAGTCACTGATCTGGTGTAGCTCAATGAGGTAAGTAAGTGACTTACCCCTGCTGCTATCTGATGACTGCTAAACAGCAGTCACTGATCTGGTGTGGCTCAATGTGGTAAGTATGTGACTTACCCCTGCTGCTATCTGATGACTGCTAAACAGCAGTCACTGATCTGGTATGGCAATAAGTAACTTACCTCTGCTGCTATCTGATTGCTAAACAGCAGTCACTGATCTGGTGTGGCAGTACCAGTGTTGCAAAATATATTGCTATTTGCTGAAATAACTACAAAACTAGGACTGCTAGGGATTATGCTTGTGTGTGTGTAAAAAATATCACTGATTTTTATCTGTGTATGCACCCAATAATGCCAGGACACAGACGTTATTCTTCTGGGTATCAGTAAAAAATGTACCTAATAAGTACTTGTATTCCAAAAGTAAGACATAAGGTATATCATAGAGCATTCAGGCGCTTAGATCTTCTGAATCTGGTGGCCTCCACTCAACAGACCATATAAATGGATACTGGGGGCTCCCTTAATCATCCTTGAGTCTGTGGGGACCCCCACAAAATCTATTCCTGATTGAAGAAAAATGAGAACAAAAAATGTATCAATTTTCTGACTGAGCTGTTTAACCTGAACAATGCTGAGATATGACCCTTTTAGGATAAAGCTCATAATAGCCTCTGGTTTCAACCACACCCATTCTAAAACCAACCCTGCTCAAATGTGTGTGTACAGAAAGCTGCTTTACATTATGGGGGGCTGGGGATTGTGTGGTTGTTACAACTTTAATTTTCATCCCAGTCAAACCTTAGACATGTACACATGAAGTCATTATAGCTTGTGTTTGCACCAAGGACAGTGTGGTCATTGTCTATTTACTTTTCTCACAGACCTCAAAGGTATAAACAGAAAGTTACAATTGCTTGTGTAGGGGTAGTGTACTGCCTAGAGAAACAAATTAGAATATATTACTGAAATCATTATCACAATCACACATCAGGCACATATACATGGGGATGACTTTAAGGTTAGGGGTGAGGAAGCATGCTATGTATACATATATCAGCAGTCACTTGAAATATATGTCTAAGGCAACTTAAACCTCTGCTTTCATCCTAGTCTAACACCAAAGGGATGTATAGGCAGTGACTGTCTTTTGTGTGTGTGGGGGTGTTAGGGAAGGAGGC
Organism: Protopterus annectens; assembly: GCF_019279795.1. Taxonomy (NCBI): domain Eukaryota; kingdom Metazoa; phylum Chordata; order Ceratodontiformes; family Protopteridae; genus Protopterus; species Protopterus annectens. The sequence goes on from NC_056751.1 coordinate 774,976,940, forward strand.
TGTATTCCCAAATAAGACCTATGTATTTCCATAACTGACTTGTTAGTTTATTGTGAATTACTATTTTGTCAGCTTTGAACATTAAGCCTTGGGCACAACTTATGTCTTCCTTGAAAGAAAAAAATAAGACTGAAATTCTTTTATTTTTCATGATTTTTTTAGGCCACCATTGGAGTAAAATGCTGAGAAAATGCTCTAAAATGCATCACATGACACATATATAACCCCTATGGCTTTGGGGGCACCAGCTTAATTGAGTTATTTCCTAAATGGTTATTACTGTGCTGTCTTAGTCAGGAAAGGAGTGCTGAAAGAATGCAAAGAAAACTAAAGCTGAACAGCAACAGTCAATTTATTTCTTTAATAATTGTTGTTCAAGCAATTATTGGATGAAAAGGTTGTGTAAAACGAAAATAAAAAACTTTAAAATGCACTTCAGAGCATATAGAATGTTATGGCTTCTTGACAAAGCTGAGAGTAAGGCAAAATGTGAGAAAAGGAAGAAAAAAGTAATGCGCATGGTATGGGGAGCACAAAAGGGAGGAGGGATCAAAGGAGAGGACTGGAGGGTGTGCAGGGGGTGTTGAAACAGTAGGCCTAGTCATCACTTCATTTAAGTACAGACCTGTACATATAGTTGTTGTAATATATCATTGTTACAATTAAATGCCAGTAACTGTAACTGTCCCTTTGTTAGAGAGGTCAACATAGTGTGGTGTATAGGCCTGTTGTAATATAAGAGGTTGTAGCTAAGGTCTGCCTGTGCATACTACTCCTAAAAGTTTGCAACACAAACTAAAAGGTTTGTTAGGAGGTGTGGCATTGACAGGATGATACTTATACTGGAAGTACCTAGGGGGCCCCCAAAATGCTAACACCAGCCCTGATCATAGGAGTTTACTAGGCTATCGACCCGGAGGTCATTTCAAGCCTAGCTGTTTCATCCCAATGAAATGCCATAGATATGCTAGTCAATACCCAGGACTGCATTTAGTAATGACTGCCCATGTCCGGGAGGGTTGTGGGCACTATCCCCGGTAAGAATTTGTGGTGCCCCATCCACTCATCCAGGTTCCACTTGAACAGTGACATACAGGTTCTCTGCTTCACATGAACTGGCAGCCTATTCCAAAGATGCAGCAGTGACTGGGAGATAAATCTGTCCCTCCAGCATGTCCTATTTAAGTCACAGACCATATTTAGGTCCCTGGAATGTGTAGCTCTAGTCCCATTTGATTTACAGACATGCAGCAAATTCATTAGGTTTGGGTTGGAGATTGTTTTGTAAGCCAGGCATAAGTCTCTCCTAAGAAGTCTATATGATACGTAGTATAGTGACTGGGACTTTAGTCCATCTGTGTAAGGCATGTGCTGGTGCCCCTTGATCTTCTTTGTTAGAACCTCTGAGGTCTCCCCAATTGCTGCAGGTGCTTTGTACGGTAAAGGATTATTTATTATTAACATCAGTATGAACGTCTTTCTGTTAAATATGTTTTTTATGACATCATCTCATTTGAATGTATTGACTAAGTACATTTTTTCCATTTACCGTCCCTCATAATTTTCCCTGCAATATTGACACTGTATTCTTTGGAAATTATTCCAGTTTCACTTCCTGTGCATCTACATGGTTAGAATTCACTTGGCCTTACTTCATATTAGCTATGTGCACAAACTCACATACTACATTGGCCTACAGATAAAAAGTTTTGTTTACACTATGTGCTCATGCACCCAGCTCAGTTTCATGGCTGCTAACACTGCTGTTGGCCATGAAACGGTGCTCAGAAACATGTAGGTATGATAAGCTGCGTGCATATTTAAGTAACATTGTAACAAGCTGTAATTATGTAGGTATGATAAGCAGCATGCATATTTAAGTAACATTGTAACAAGCTGTAATCATGTAGGTATGATAAGCAGCATGCATATTTAAGTAACATTGTAACAAGCTGTAATCATTTAGGTATGATAAGCAGCATGCATATTTAAGTAACATTGTAACGAGCTGTAATCATGTAGGTATGATAAGCAGCGTGCATATTTAAGTAACATTGTAACAAGCTGTAATTATGTAGGTATGACAAGCAGCGTGCGTATTTAAGTAACATTGCAACAAGCTGTAATCATGTAGGTATGATAAGCAGCATGCATATTTAATTAACATTGTAACAAGCTGTAATCATGTAGGAATGATAAGCAGCGTGCATATTTAAGTAACATTGTAACAAGCTGTAATTATGTAGGCATGATAAGCGGCATGCATATTTAAGTAACATTGTAACAAGCTGTAATTATGTAGGTATGATAAGCAGCATGCATATTTAAGTAACATTGTAACAAGCTGTAATCATGTAGGTATGATAAGCAGCATGCATATTTAAGTAACATTGTAACAAGCTGTAATCATTTAGGTATGATAAGCAGCATGCATATTTAAGTAACATTGTAACGAGCTGTAATCATGTAGGTATGATAAGCAGCATGCATATTTAAGTAACATTGTAACAAGCTGTAATTATGTAGGTATGATAAGCAGCGTGCGTATTTAAGTAACATTGCAACAAGCTGTAGTCATGTAGGTATGATAAGCAGCATGCATATTTAATTAACATTGTAACAAGCTGTAATCATGTAGGTATGATAAGCAGCATGCATATTTAAGTAACATTGTAACGAGCTGTAATCATGTAGATATGATAAGCATCATGCATATTTAAGTAACATTGTAACAAGCTGTAATCATGTAGGCTTCATGAACAGCCTAAACAAATGTTAATGAATCCCAGGGATTGTTTGTGTGTGTGTGTGTGTGTGTGTGTGTGTGTGTGTGTGTGTGTGTGTGTGTGTGTGTGTGTGTGCGTGTGTCTGTGTGTGTAATTTTTTCAAATGTTGTACATGTGTTGATTGTATTAACACTGTAGAAATTATTTAATTTACCACCTGCATCCGTTACTCTCATTGCATATAACCTACTTCTATTTATCCCATCATGTATGCAATTAACAATATAGACAAGCCCTGAATATTTTAAAAACAGCTGTTATTATACGAATTAAAAAATGAGTTTTTCTTAATTAGGAATTGCTGAAAAAAGCTAGATTGGGGAGGAAGGAGACATTGTATAAGTAAATATCACCAGTAATTTATTTTATAGAAGACTGACTGGAATAGAATTAAATTAGAATAAAAACAAAAAGAGGTGATGGCAAATTAAGGTTAAGGTGAGATAGACAGAAACAGGGTATATTCCATATGTGATGATCGGTGTAAGAAATGAAATAATTTCAGTAATATTAATACAAGATCATCTCATAAACAAGCCCTGGGAAAGTCCACATGCAGTATCTTCTCTCAGTAATGTAAATTACCTTGTTAACATGGTTTACATGGGCTATGCACAATGCTGATGTTCGTCGTCTCCCATTGCTGCAGTCCTGACAAATGGGTACTCTGCTGCCCACCATCAGCCCGAATACCAAAGGGCTAGATCCGGCGTCGGTCACGGGCGCCTGAGACTGACGTAAGTACTTGTCAGTAGAAATGCGCATGACCGACGCCATAACCTCAGTCTTTCTTGCTGCATGGTCCTCAGCAGAAGCAGTTTTTGCAAGTGCCATTCGGCGTTCTGGAACTGTCGGTTTTCGAGTTTCAGACCGGATACCAAGTTGGCTAAGTACCCTGTTGGGAACATTTTTTGTCTTTTTCTTGCCTCAGTATTGCCGGATGTCAGAAAAAGTTAATAACTGTATTTCTTGTGGGAAACAGATTCCTCATAGGGATTACCATTCACTCTGCATTCCTTGTTTAGGGCCTGAGCACGACGTTGTTGGGTGTCGCTTTTGTGCTACTTTTAACAAGCGTACTATTAAACGTCGGTTGGACTGTGCTAGGCTGGTGTTTGGTAAACATTGTAATTATAACATGCCGTCGGATTCTCCGACGACTGGTTCTTCTAAGAAGCGCAAAGATAAGTCTTTGCGGTCCAAACAGGATGAGGCGTCCACTCCGGACGCCGGTTCTGTGAAACCACTGACTGCTTCAGTGGCTCCTTCTGACAGTTTACCAGTGTGTCTAGGGGAGCCTTTGTTACTGCAGGAAGTGGCTTCTCCTGTGTTAGGCCAGGCTGAGGGTGCTTCTTTGTTGTCAGTGGCTTCCTCCCCTCATAGGGTAGTTAGACCTCCTCCTTCTCAAGGCAAAGGCCATTCTAAATCTAAGTCTTTCCCTGCTGGTTCTAATCCCCAGGGTCCAGATCCTAGGAAGCACATGTTAAAGATGGCTGAAGATTTGATTACTTTAATTAGGGGTTCCATGCCCCCCCCTGTGAAGAGGCCCAGGATAGACACAGAGTTGGAGGGTCTGGTTCAGTCTTCCAATGAGTCAGATTCCTCTGTGGAAGAGCTTCAGGATTTCCCTCCCTATTCTGATTCGGAGGCTGAGGACGCTACTCCCTCTGCATCCCCTCCAGAAGATTTTTCTTTCTCTGAAACTTTGCATTCCATGAGGGAACATTTCCAGTGGGATGGCCAGGATTATTCTGATTCTCGTAAAAGGCTGAGAGAATTCTTGTTTTTACCTCAGCACAGGCCTTTGGCTATTCCCCCTGTACTGGATGTTGTTCAGGATGTATTTTCTGAGGCTGCCCTTAACCCAGATTCTCTGCCTCCTGCCCCAGTTAAACCGGATAGATACTACAGGGTTCCGTAAGTGCACAAGTACTTGTATAAGAGTCCTAGGGCTGATCCAGAAACTATTTCTCAAGGCCCCAAAGGTGTTAAGGCTTCTGTGGTTAAGAATCCGGTTCCTCTGGACAAGGATGCTAGGGCCCTGGATAGGTGGGGTAAAAAACTGTATACCTCTTCTACTTTGGCTATGAGAGCTTTAAATTGTCAATTTCATATGCTCAGGTATCTGAATTATTTGCTAAGTCAATTGAAATGTAAAATGGATGCTTTGTCTGAAGGTGTTGACTGTAAGGAGCTTCAGGATTTAGTGCATGCTTCAGACCAGGTTGGTAAGCATTATTTGCAATGTGGTTTTGATGCTTTACAAGCTTCTTCCAGGGTGGCTGCTACTAGTTCTGTTGTTCGCAGACATGCCTGGCTTAGAGATCAGTCCTTGTCAGAGCATGTTAAGGCTCGCATTATGGATGCTCCTTTGCAATCTGATGTTCTTTTTGGCCCTCCAGTGGAATCAGTTTTGAAAAAAATGGAGGAAAAAGCTAAGTCTATGCAGACGGTAAGGACTTCTTACAGGTTCTGCCCCTTAAGTTCAGTAGGAATTGGCCTGCTAGGAGATGGTCTTTTCCCTCTTCGGATTTTCATTCTAGGGGCAGGTCGAGGTGTGGTAGAGGTAGGGCTTCCTGTCAGGGCCCTGTTACTTCTAGGCCTTTGAATTCTTTTACCCCTTCTGCTGGGGTGGGCAGGGATCAGTCCTTTCGGAAGCAGTCCCAATGACCTGTGTCTTCAGCTGCCAGACTCTGCTTTGCTGGCAGCTCCTCTAGAAGGAAAACTGGGACTTTTCAAAGGGAATTGGCATTTGGTTACCCAGGACAAATGGGTATTGGACATTATAACTCGAGGCTACAAGTTTTATTTTCACACATTCCCTCCTTTCCAAGGTATGCCGGATGTGCCTCATCAGCAAAGACTGGAAGCGCAGGCACAGATTTTTTCTCTGCTCCGGTTGGGAGCAATACAGGCAGTTCCTTCTGTGGACAGGGGCACGGGGTTTTATTCCCGTCTTTTCTTAGTGCCAAAGAAGGGAAATACTTGGAGGCCCATTCTGGATTTATCCATTCTAAACACCTTTCTGGAAATTCCAAAATTCAAGATGTTGACACTGCAGCAGCTGTTGCCTATGCTAGGCAGAGATCACTGGATGGTGACTTTGGATCTCAAGGAGGCCTATCTTCACATTCCTATCAGGCCCAGTTGCAGGAAATTCCTGAGGTTTCGGACTGGGAATTTGCATTATCAGTTCTCTGCATTGCCCTTTGGCTTATCTACTGCGCCCAGGGTATTCACAAAGTCCTGGCTCCAGTAATAGCTTTTCTCCGGCTCAGGGGAATTCAAATTTATCCTTATCTGGACGATTGTTTGATACTGGCTCAGGGCAAGCATGAACTTCTTCGACATCTGCAGTATGTGATGACAGTTTTCAGATGCCTAGGGTATTCTGTGAATGAAATAAAGTCCAGTCTAGTACCCTCACAGGAGATGTGTTTTCTGGGTGTGAGACTGAATACAGCTACTCAGATGGCATCTCTTACCCCGGACAAACAAAGAAATCTTCACCTATACTTCCAACAGCTATCCGTAATGTCCAGGCTGACTGCAAGGACAGTCCTTCAAGCCTTGGGGTTCATGGCATCTTGCATTCTAGTGCTTCCCAATGCCAAACTGCATATGAGGAAGCTACAGTGGTATCTCAAAAGCGTTTGGACTCAACACAGCCACGATTTGGATACTGTCATTCAGATTCTACCTTGCATTCAGAAAGAATTTGTGTGGTGGGCTCAGGAATGTCACCTAAACAAGGGACTCTCTGTGACCCAACTGGAGGCAAGTCAGATATTAACGACAGATGCCTCGGAGTCAGCCTGGGGTGCTCATTTCAAAGGAAAATGGATTCAAGACCTTTGGCCCCTGGAGCTGCTTCACCTGCATATCAACATGAAGGAGATGCTGGCAGTTCAATTTGCATTGAAAGCATTCAAGGATCTACTTCGACCAGGACTGGTGTTGATTCGAACAGACAACACAACTGTCATGTGGTACATCAACAGGCAGGGGGGAACTCATTCTTACCCTCTTTGCAGACAAGCAATGCTGTTATGGGAAACTGCTTTGGATCTGCACATCACTCTTCGAGCACAGTTTCTGCCAGGAGCACAAAATTCGTTAGCAGATGTTCTGAGCAGACAGATGGTGGATCCTCAGGAATGGAAGTTGGACCCTCAGGTATTTCATCAGTTGACCATGGCTTGGGGAACTCCAGACATAGATCTGTTCGCTTCTCCTCTGAATTCCCAACTACCTCTGTTTTGCACAAGGCTGTTTCATCCGAAAGCCTGGAAAATAGATGCACTATCCTTCAGTTGGAGCAACCTTCACGTGTATGCCTTTCCTCCTCTGCCTCTTCTTCCAAAGGTCCTGTTGAAAGTCAGGAGGGACAAACCTTGCATGATCCTTATAGCGCCGGATTGGCCTCGTCAACATTGGTACCCTCTGCTGAGGAGCCTAATTCACGGGACACCTTGGCCATTGCCACGGATTCCTCACTTATTGTCTCAAGAAAACAATCATTTTCTCAATGTCAGGGTGCAATCCCTACACCTGACAGCCTGGCGCATTCAGTTTTAGAGGATGAGGGCCTTCAGCTCCCTCAACAAGTTTTGGATGTCCTTTTGGAGGCCAGGCGTCCTAGTACTCGAAAAGTTTATGCTGATAAATGGAAGAGATTTTTTCTTTGGAGTTCAGCTAAAGGCCTTGATGTCACGTTGCCTAATTTGAGTTGTACTTTGCAATATTTGACTATGTTACTGGACAAGGGTTTGTCCTTCTCTTCTATAAAAGTGCATGCTGCAGCTATTTCTGCTCACTATGATGGTGATCCTCCATTATTTTCACATCCTTTGCTTAAACAGTTTCTTAGAGGGGCAAAGAATATAAGACCCCCACGAAGGGCTCCTACTCCTGCCTGGGATCTTAATTTTGTTTTGGAAAAGCTGACTCTGCCTCCTTTTGAACCTGCAGCTACGGCTGAATTGAAGTTGTTGTCCTGGAAGACTGCTTTTTTATTGGCTGTTACTTCTGCTAGAAGGGTATCTGAATTACAGGCTCTCATGGCAGTGGAACCTTTTCTGATTTTTCACCAGGACAGAGTTTCCTTGCGTACTAATCCTACTTTTCTGCCTAAGGTTGTTTCTAATGTGGCTTTAAACCAATCTATACATTTGCCTACTTTTTATGCTAACCCCCAAAATGAAGGGGAAAGAGTTTTGCATTCTTTGGATGTGCATAGGCAGTTATGGTATTATTTGTTCAGAACCAATGAGTTCCGGAGATCTCAACAGTTATTTGTTTCGTTTGCTGTGGCTTCAAGTGGGAAAGCTGTCTCGAAACAAACTATTTCCAAGTGGATCGGCCATTGTATTGCTTTTTGTTACTCTCATCATGGTAAGGAGGTTCCAGTTGGGATCAGGCCTCATTCTATTAGGGCTACGGCCACCTCTACTGCTTTTTTGAGAGGGGTAGCTACTAAAGACATTCTAGAGGCAGCTACTTGGAGTTCTGTACATACCTTTACAAAGCATTATCATTTGCCTCTTTATTCTAGGTCTAGGGCTGGGTTTGCCACTGCAGTCTTACAGGGCATGTCTGCAGCTCCTCCTGCTATTTAGTTGGCCAGCCCCCCTTTTTCCGTTGCTCTGGGATTCTACCCATTTGTCAGGACTGCAGCAATGGGAGACGACGAACATAGTACAGTTTTGTACCTACCATAAATGTAGATGTTCGAGGATCTCCATTGCTGCAGTCCTATTTTCCCTCCCTCCTTCCCCCTTTTTCTTTTTAGATTGGGGTTTTTTGGGTGGTGTTTTCTTTTTTGCATTCTGACGTCTGAGGCAAGAAAGACTGAGGTTATGGCGTCGGTCATGCGCATTTGTACTGACAAGTACTTACGTCAGTCTCAGGTACCCGTGACCGACACCGGATCTAGCCCTTTGGTATTCGGGCCGATGGTGGGCAGCGGAGTACCCATTTGTCAGGACTGCAGCAATGGAGATCCTCGAACATCTACATTTATGGTAGGTACAAAACTGTACTTTATATTTTCTCAGAGTCTCCTTTTTCATTGTACTTGCTGATTTTACAATAAATACAGATCTTTTAATTAAACATTAGATAATACGATTATGATTCTGTAAATATGGTATTTGTAGACTTTTTCTACAGGGATCTTTTGAAAGATGGTCTGTGCATAATGTTAATGGTTTTCACAATCTGACATGGCTTGCTAGTCATATCTAGTATAAAATTTTATGTGAGGAAAGTTGGCAAATGGATGCGGTCAGCAATACCTTTTATATGTTTTCTGCCATCATACACTCCAACCTTCAGCCTGTTTTGGGGGTGATTTGAGTCCATTCATTCCCACATGCTTAGGTTCCTTGTCTACTACTTCCACTATCACGTCTCTTTTCATTTACATATCAGGGCTCGCCTTGTTCCAGTGGCCAGAGGGATTGTCACTACTCTCCAAGACCAGGACTAGCCTTGTTCATAGATGGCCTCTAATTTTCCCTAAGCCCAGAAATTACTTGGCAGTTTTTTTTTTCTCACACATAAGAATGGGTGATGTGATTTTCTGTTATTTCCATATTCTTTCAACACCACTTGCAGATGTGAGGTGCTGGGGGAGGACATACAATATCAGCCTGTAATACATGCATGCTGCTGTCAGTGGGCTGACTTTGTTACAGTTTACCCAAATGTTTGTCATGATCTGTCCTTCTGCTGTAATTTACCTTGTCTCTAACACGTCAATTTACCTCCCTCCTCCTGAAATAGAGGTGATGGCAGTGGCCACTCCCTCCCAGCTCTCCTCACTGCATCCTCTTATACCTGCATTAGTGTTCAATGCCAAGTCCCCATAGTGATAGTTAGAGCAACAAGTCTGTATGCTGTGATGGCCTTTGTATTGCTGTTGTTTTTATGAAAGATCTGATATTGTTTCTGCATTGAGTTAACTGCTTTTTGCTATAACATCCATCATCTGATTACATGACATAAAGATCCATACATATTAGGCCTTTGATTGCAGCATGAATGTACAAACGGCCTGCATAGTGGCATTGTATTGTTAAAAGGAGACAGTTTAGAGCATATCTTGCAATGTGTTAAATAGTCATCTTATGTGTAAATGGGCACAAGTGCTATTTTATGAGATAATGTACAAGTAAATAAATAAGCTGCATCAATGCCTTATATGCTGCATTTTTTAGAATTCCCACAAGTGTGGGATGTTGATGTCACTGCTGACTGTAATTACTCCAGACTTCAACCATGTAGAAGTTATCAATTATCTCTTTACATGTGGATATATATACTTAACGTGGGTGCACACTCACTTTACATGTGTTCATGCACTCACTTTGCATGTGGATACATACTCACTTAACATTTGAGAGAATGATCATGTGTAGATACACACTGAACACGTAGGTGAATGTTTGCTTTACACTCGGATACATATTCACGTAACGTGGATACATACTCACTTAACGTGGATACATACTCACTTAACATTTGAGAGAATGATCATGTGTAGATACACACTGAACACGTAGGTGAATGTTTGCTTTACACTTGGATACATATTCACGTAACGTGGATACATACTCACTTAACGTGGATACATACTCACTTAACATTTGAGAGAATGATCATGTGTAGATACACACTGAACACGTAGGTGAATGTCTGCTTTACACTCGGATACATATTCACGTAACGTGGATACATACTCACTTAACGTGGATACATACTCACTTAACGTGGGTACATGATCACTTTACATGCGAACGCATACGCACCTAACATGTGAATACATATTCACTTAACATGTGGATACATACTCACTTTGCATGTGGGTGCTTGCCCACTTTTCTATACAAGTATGTGCATGATTCCTGCCTTTTATTCTAAAATTGTTGATAAATATTGATACAGTCAGTGATATTACTGCATCATGCAAACATTACATTTCAGTAAGCCAGTAATGTAGATACTGGGAAAGTTCAGATCCGTGGCAACAAACCCTTTTTTACTGGTTAGATAGCTGGATAGAGAATGTAAAGCAATGTCAGGAGTATTCGGTTTGCAACTCTGGGGACAGTGCTTGTCACTGCAAACTAGTTGTCCTATGTGCAACTAGGTGTTGGAGAACTTTCAATTGTGCTTTTACAGGAAAAATGTCACTCAAAGTGGCTGTATCTGTACAAGGCAAGGTCAAACACTTGATGGGAAACTGGTATGTAGACCCTGAAAATTTAAGGATGAAGTATTTAGGAAGATATTCTGAAGTTAGAAACAAATCAAGCCGTACTTACTGAAAATAAAGAATTAGATTGTCAAGAATGATGAAAAGAGGGGAGTTGCATGAATGGCTACTGCCTGGCTACTACTAATGCTGGTCTCAGCTCAGCTTCACTCTGTCGGGACACAGTACTCCTTTGCTTCTTCTCTCACCAGAAGCAAAATGTTAGCACCAATCCCAAGAAGAGAAGCAGGCTACAGCGTGTTTGGTGATCTACAGTATTGACCCAGATGATACTAGGGTCTGTAGGCTAGTTGTAGACATTTCCTGGTAGATGCCTTGAATAGCAACCAGACCAATCAGGAATCAATGCACAGACACTCACTGTCCAACCAGACCAATCAGGAATCAATGCACAGACACTCACTGTCCAACCAGACCAATCAGGAATCAATGCACAGACACTCACTGTCCAACCAGACCAATCAGGAATCAATGCACTCTGCTCCTTCTCTCACCGCGAGCAGAATATCAGTAAAAATTCCAAGCTGTCATTTGTGAAGCAGTTATTAGGGTTTGTGGTGATCAGCCGTCTCCAGAAAATAATGTGGACAAGACGCTTTTTAATTTTGATTGTTGTATTATAAATTTGTCAGGATGCAATTTGAATGATAGTGAGTGCAATGTTTTAAAATTAGGCTTGACATTTGTACCCACAGTTATTCCCCATTTACATGTGTTAAAATAGGATATTTTTAATTTAGTTAGAAAATTGCATTTGACATATTTTTTTTAATAAGAAGCATAATTTGCTAGACTGTTCAAATATGGGGGACATGATTTTTTTAGAATGTACTGATTCAGATAATTATAGTTTTATTTCTTGTATGTCACAAAATGGAAATGAAAGTTTTATTTCATGTGTATCAGATGCTGAAGATGTAAATGCATATTGTTTGTTGAATACACACACTATTCCTAGTAACAGTTCTTTTATTCAACCTTACATTAGTGAGACAATTAAACAATTTTCTGCAATGTTGAATTATCAGATTATACAATTGTTTGATAGGTTTGACAAATACAAGGATGTTTCATATAATTTAATTACATCTGAATGGGAGTCTTTGATCGAATTAAGTCAAAGAAAGGACATTTCAGATAAAGGGAACAAAATAGTTGTTTTACACTATATACAATATGTTACTATGTGTTATGAACATTTTAGGAACAATGGTGCTTATTGTAGATGTGATATTGTTCTTTATAATAATGCTATTATGCAATATAAAATGTTATTACAGAAGGGTGTTAATATTAGGTTATTTAATCAGGAAGATGTTAATAGAAAATTTGGTATTGAGGGGTATAAGATACCTGCCTTTTACTGTTTGCCAAAATAAAACAAAAGTGTGCAGAGTCCCCCGGGCCGCTCTATTGTAGGTGCATATAAATATTTTCTAACTAATATAGGTTCACTTATACATGAATATTTGAAACCTTATGTTATAAAGTTACAGTCTTATATTAGGGAATCTTGATTTTTTGAATAAAATAAGGAATTTAAAGTGGAATAATAATATGTATTGTGTAGTTATGGATGTTAAAAGCCTTTATACCAGCATTAAACATCAGGATGTTTTTTAGGAGATTCTCCCTTATCTAGTTATATTGTAGAGCTTACAGACTTTTGTTTTTAAAAAACTATTTTATGTTTGATGGATCTATATATCATCAGTTACAGGGGACAGCCATGGGGGCATCTTTTGCCCTCATGTATGCTAATTTATTTATGGCCCTTTTTGAGTTGGAATATCTATATAAACATCAGTTTCTGAAACATAATGTTATTGCATATTACAGGTACATTGATGATTTAATTTTTATATGTGAGGGAGGGAGAAATAATGTTATAAACTTTCGTTCTGATTTAGAACAGAACATTTACGGTTTAAGTCTTGATGACATACAATATGGCAATAGAGTCAATTTTTGGATCTAGTATTGGAGGGGGTGAATGGTGAGGGTATTAAAATATCTGTCCATAGGAAGTTTGTGGACAATACCCAATTTTTACATGGGGCTAGTTTTCACTTATTAGAGTCCCTACCATATGTAGAATTTCTTCGCATGCATAGAATTTGCAGTGATTGGGAAGATTTTATAAGAAAATGTAAGTATACCTTTCGGATGGTCATTAATAGGGGATATAACTGTAATATAGTTAAAATGTCTTTATGTGAGGTGGTTGCACATAGATTAGGACTGGATTTGTCCCATAATAAAATAAATAAGGGAATGGTTAGTACTGAAATATATAAGGAACAAATATATTTTGTTTCGGTATATAGTAGTCTTAGTAAGAAAATAAATAAAATAATGTATGATTTTTGGAAGTTTCTACTTCAGGATGTTGAGTTAAAAATGATTATACCAAATTACCCTTCTATTTCATTTCAAAGGGGAAAAAAAAGAGTTTTTAATTTCTAGTTATTTTACTATGCCTAATGAAGAGTTTTATATGACTCCATTTCTTAAGGGCACATACCCCTGTGGGGGTTGTACCGAGTCTATATAATGTCGTCGAATGCACAAGAGTCCGAACAATGTAATATCAAACTTGGAAGCTCAAAATGCAAAAAGTACGAACACACGGAACAGCAATTTTTTTCCCAGGGAAAAAAATCGCTGTTCCATTAGAAAAAAAAAAAACCATGTATACTTTAAATGTATACTTATGTGAGGGCTTTGCCCTCACACCCCTCAATGTGGGGGACTGTGCCCCCCACACCCCCCTACTTAAATATACTAATTCTGAGATTGCACCACAGTGGAGGAAATAGCAATGCCGCGAAAACGGCCCACTGATTTTTTTTCCCTGGGGAAAAAAATCTGTGTTCCACAGCTTCACTATTTTCACATTTCGAACATATAGGTTCAATATTACAACATTCGGACACCTGTGCATTCAACATTGTAATATAGACCCATTGTACCATATGTCCTTATATTGTTACCAACTTCAGTAACACAAATGGAGCTCATTTTCTTCCTAGTGGTAATTTTTCCTGTAATAGTGAAGGTATTGTATATGTCTTAAAGTGCCCCTGTAACTTATTCTTTATTGGGGAAAGTAAAAGAAAATTTAAAGTAAGAATACATGAACATATCAGGGACATAACAAAGAATACGGTTGAAAGCAATATTGCCATGCATTTTAAAACAAGACATAATAATGATTATTCTTTATTACAGGTTTGTGTTTTAGAACAAGTTTTTATAAAAATCGGGGAAATGCGTGATACTAAGGAGAAACATCTTTACAAAGAATCTATTTACATTTTAAAATTTAATACTATGGTACCTGTAGGTTTAAATCTGGAGATTAATTGGAAGCAGTTATTATGTAATTGAATAACTGATTTATTGAATGAGTTATATAAAGCCATTCAAGTTTTTGTGATACGCATTACTCCTGGAAGGCTGAGAGCCGAGGCACCAGATTGTTCAAGTGTTTTCATTAAACTTGCTTTTTACTGTGGCCAGTTGTGGATTTCTTCCAGGAAATAATGTCCCTGTGCACCTTCTCTTACCAGGAGAAAACAGAAGCACTGATTCCAAGATGACTACTGAGAAGTAGAGTGTGGGCTCTCCAATAACTGGTGGTCTTGCAATAGATGTTTACAGGTAAGATGAAAAACATTTGTTAATGTTATAAACATGGCAGTGTGCACTAAGCAGTTAGAAAAGAAATGGTAGGTAACTAAAGTTTCGGTTGTCTAAGTGGAGAGCCACTAATTTTAAAAGTGCAAGATAGATTGAAAGGGTCTATATTATATCACTGAACACTTAAAAAAGCGAACGCTGATTGATCAACCTAATTTAAGTGAAAGCTTACAATCTCGAACTGTCAGATCAGCGATTTTTTTCCCTGGGAAAAAAATCGCTGATCCAAAACACATACACACAGCACAAGCACACCAAACAAACAGAAATCCACACACATACACCTAAAATCTGATACCTAACCCTACACTAAACTATGCACACACCACTAACTACCCACTTACCTTAACCCAAACCCTAACCCTAAGGTCCATCACTATCGGACACTCACCTCACCCGCTCCCTAACCCTAACACACTTAAATCTGCCCTAACCCTCATGTCCACTCAATCGCACACACACACCTAACCCGAACCCTAACCCAAACTCATCTAAATCACCCTAACACTCACATCCACACAATCGCACACTTACCTGAATCCGACCGGTAACTTACTACCATAACACTAAAAATAACAAAACAACAGAAACAGGCAACCACATTCTTTCCCTAGGAAAAAATCAAGTTTTTGCTGCTTCGATATTTTGCAGTTTCGTGAAGATAAGTTCGATCAATCAGCGTTCGCTTTTTTAAGCGTTCGAGGATATAATATAGACCCGATTGAAAGGGGGTTGAAACTTTTGTTTCCTGGCTCTATAGAATACAGTGTGATAGCCAATAAATGTAATAGTTGAATGGGAGTGATTTCACAAAATGACAATGTTGTGCTTACTCACAACAGCCAGCGAAAAGGGGAGAGGGAAGGACATATGTGGTCAAATTAATATAAGGGACAGGCAAATAGAAAGACAGTTGTGTTTAAGAACACAACAACAACAGGGTGCGAGAGTGGGAAAAATTCTATGTGACTCACAAGAGACACAGCTGTGGTCTCTTTCCAAGTTTTAATATGCAATTAAAAACAGAATACAAGTAAAACACAGTGCAAATAAAACAAATCACAGTATACAAAATAGAAGAAGGCAATAAAGTAATACAAAATACAAGAAATCAAAAGCAAACTAATTTCCCTCACAGCAATTTGTGTCAGAGTCTTGGTGAGCTTTTCTAGTAAAGCCCAGACAATATCCCAGGATGCCATTTAAGCAGCATGAAACATGACCTATCAGGTTCTCTGGAATTACTATTTAACTATTGCCTCCAAATAGGCTTCATGCCTCATGAATGGAGAACAGCAACAGTCATCCCTCTGCACAAATGTGGGCTATCTACAGACCCTGGAAACTACAGACACATAAGTCTCACTAGTCTTATATGTAAAGTCATGAAAGAATTATCATGGAGATGAGCAATAGAGATATAGTAAACCTCCAGTCACTGGACCCAACTCAGTTTGTTTTCATCAAGGGCAGATCATGCCTACTCAACCTGGTGGACTTCTTTGAGATGGTCACTAAAGCAATGGATGAGGGCAAAATGGTTCACAATGCCTACCTTGATCTGGATAAGGCATTTGATACAATACCCCACTCAGGCATTGTTGACAAACTCAAGAGGTTAGGTACAAAATCGTATGACACCTGGTGAATAGCCAGCTGGATCACAGACAGGACCCAGGAAGTTAGAATTGGGGAGTCCACCGCTACAAAGAAGCCAGTCACAAGTGGAGTCCCTCAGGGATCAGCCCTTGGACTGCTCCTTTTTGGCATTTACTTCTCTGAAGTCAAGGCCAATGTTAGTGATCTCTGGCTGACTAAATTTCAGATGATTGCAAATTAGGAGCTGCCATTGAAATCCACACTGACACAAATTTTCTCCAGGAGGGGCTGACACAGACAACCAACTGGTGTCAGAGCTCTGGACTAAAACTAAATGCCATGAAATACATAATAGTATCCTTTGGGAAGTCATTCACCCCTTGTAACTATTATTTTGACAACACACCCCTTAGAGTTGACCCGGTAGTAAGAGACTTAGGAACACACATAAAAATCAAGCCTTTGACCATCACATGTCTACAGTAGTGAGGAAATCATTCTATGCTGTACAACTTATAAACAAAGGTATGGCATCTAAGTGATATTGTTCTTTATAATAATGCTATTATGCAATATAATCTAAGTCCAAGGAAGTCATTGTTCCACTGCATTTGGCATTCATCAGACCTATCATTGAGTACAATTCCCTCTTTGGTATGTACCTAACCAGGCATATTCAGCAACTGGGATGTCCACAGAGGTTCCTCACTAAAAGAATACAGTTAAGTAAAATGTTCTATGCAGACTACCTCAAGGCTCTATCCTTGTATTCTGTCTTCTACATGCTTTTGAGAGGAAATCTATGCCTGACATACAGGGCATTGCCAGACCCCACTCTGATGGATGTCCTGCATATCCACAAAACAAACAGCGCAGGAATTACCCATTCTAAAGACTTAAACCTTAATTGTGATATAAATAGGACCTACTGGAGAGACAGTTGTGTATCCCAGAGATTACCCCATCTCTGGAGCAGGCTCCCCATCCATGGGAACCAGAGTTACTCCCTAACCCAACTGATGTGCAACTTGGACAATTGAATGGGGAACAGGAAATTCATCCCTGGTTTGGCACCTATGTCTCTAATTGACATAGGCAGCCTGTAAATGGCTCATCTCCCAGAACCTAGCTTGTAAATGTTTCATCTCCGAAGGATTTCTTACACTTATCAAGGGTATCAGAACTTATCAGAGATTTGGTATGCATGGCTAGACTTAAAAAGGCTCTTGTGGTTGTTAGCTAGTAAACACCTATGAACTTATAGGTATTTTGCTGCTGGCTGTGTATGGTTTGGTTTAATTATTATTTGTGACTCTCTAGCTATAAAGACTAGTCTTTTAGCAGATCACTGATCTGCAGAGCAAGTGGCAGTAGAGTTTTATGGTGTCGAGTTACCAACCCAATGCCCAACCTTCCTCAGAAGGGAGGCACACACACACACACACACACACACACACACACACACACACACACACACACACACACACACACACACACACACACACACACACACACACACCTAGGGCCAATTTAGAATGTTAAATCCACTTCAGTATATCTTGGGAATGTGGGAGGAAACTGGAGCACCTGGAGGAAACCCATGTGAACACAGGAGGGACATGCAGATTCTGCACAGAAGACACCCCAGCTGAGAATTGAATTGGAGAACCTCTTGCTGTGAGGTGACAATGCTAACAACTGCACCATTGTGCCGCCCAGCTATAAAGACTAGTCTGCTGGAGTTTTTCAACTGTTAAATGCTATTCATCATCATTGTAACATTGTGTATACATTGTAACACTGTGTATACATTGTAACATTGTGTATACATTGTAACATTGTATATACAACTTTAATAATACACTTATATGCATGTGCTTACTTGTGTGAGTAAATCTCAATATTATAATTGCTAAACTATACTTATGTAAAAGTAACGTGTTACTTTAGTTAGTCGCTAGTAATAGTAATATATTATTTTTTTAGAAAAGTAATAAGTAATAGTTTATAAATGCAAAATGAAAATAAAAATTATTGAAAAAAAAGAAAAGTAATAAGTAATAGTAATATATTACTTTCACTGAAAAGTAACTAATAATAGTAACTTATTACTTTTATAAGTAACTAGTACAACACTGATTACACTGCAGGAATACTGCCTTCTGTCACTCTTATCACTGCCAACGAATATTGTGGCTTGTGTGACTTTTAGTGTAACAAAAAGAGCTCCCTATCACACTTTTAAAGTGTAACATTTTGAGTCCTGGAATTGGAGAAAGAGGATTATTCAAAGAGACTGATTTTTATAGGTTGTCTGTGGTGTCTCCACAGTCTTTTTGTGGAGACTTCACTACCATGTCCTCAGATTCTGAATGTACTACCTCTGACATTGTTTGACCTTGGTGGAGGGGTAAATCTCTTTTTCACAGTTTTAGGACTTGCAGTTTTGGTCCTTGAAATTATGACATCATCCAGTAGCACGATGTAATCGATTATACATGTGCTACTGATGTTTTGTTACTGTATTTAGTTCGGTGAATAGTAAGTTACATGTGGATGTTCATGCTGACCAGTTTGTTGTATTATGCAGAGATATTCAGATGAATTTTGTGAATAGTATTGGCATAAATATAATTGTGCTTAATATACCAGTTGTTTTTGGTTTAGTATTTGATTAAAAGAGGTGATATCTCTGTCACAGATATCAAAAAGCAATGTTTCCTTTTCTGGCTATATGATCCATGCTGGCTATTAAAAACCAAGATATTAAAAGGTAATAACTCCTTAGGTTTCATGTTAATACTATATTATAAACTACTTTTTACTGCAAAATATGCATTTTGTCATAAGCCATGGATGTTGACACTAGACAGACAATGTTGAATCCCGGAAATATATTTATTGTGGCTGGTCCTACCATGTAGCTGTAACATTTGACTCTGTTCATTCTGCAGTATGGAATCATAGATTGTTCTGTGATTGTGTTTCATGTTCATTTCTTGTTATTGATGATGATAATATTAACTTAAGATTTGTATCGCTGTGTTATGCATTTGGATTGCGATCATGGTACAAAGGCTTTTATAATAGGTATACTGTCAACATATCATGAATGGATTTTGCAACATGTCATGCAGATGTATGATGTTAACATCTTCATGTCCACTTGTGCAAATGATGCTGTCAGTTGACCTCTCTTGTGACCTAATCTGATTTAATATGCGTGTGAAACAGATTGCCATATTAACATGTTTCCTGTCATTGTTTTAGCTTCTTGTTCTCTGAGTTACATATTTTTCAATTTGTATAGTTTTAAGCAGTTAGATTGATGTATGTTGCAATAAAGATTTATAACATTTGCACCAATGTTGTGGTTTTACTCCATTTTGTAAAATATTATATTTTGACCCTTGGAAAGTGATCTGCAGATGATCTCTATCAGATACTCTTCCTACACTGGGACCAGGATGTTGAGAACCATGTGAGGCAGTATTTTTTGTTGTGTATTGACCTTATAATTAGTTTGCTTATGCATGCGTTAGGCTAGACAGCTCCATCTCCGATTCCTCATGTTATTGCCACATGTCCATCCATTGCTGCACAACTCTGTGCTCCTCCTCTTCCAACATAGCACCCTTCCCCTCCATGTCCTTCATTGGTACTGTTGTGCCAAATTTGTTATATCCCTTTGTCTTTAGCGGTATTCCATAATATCCTTCTCGTCCATACTCATATTGATCAGATATGTTCCTCTTCTATTGTGTTGCATAGCTAAGCATGTGTTTGCTCCTTTGTCATCTTTCTATGTCTTTTTACACTTTTCCTCCCTCTCCCAAAATGCTTTGCTTCCATCTCTTGTAGCCTCAACATTTGTTAATGGCTCTAAAGATGGAAGAAGGACAAACATTGTACATTATTCAAGGCACAGGTGTTAATACTTCTGGTAAAACACAATTCAAGGTAGCTACCAGCTGTGGCAGGGAATGACAGAAATGGAATATGGATGAGATGAGTCCAAATGGAAAATTATTTGCTTTCTTACAGAAAAGTAATCACCAGAAAAATAAGCTACATTTATATGTGTGCTGTTAAAATGGGACTGAGGCAGGAAATAGCCAAGAGAAGTCCCTACTTTTAGCATATGTATAAGGATGTGGATTCTGACTGAGTTGAGCAGTGCCTCCTGTAGAGCAGAGCATGTGTTCCAACTTTAAGAAGCATTTCAATGTGAGGGCACGTGCGTATAAATAGAGAGCGCTTGCAGGCAGCAGTGCCATTTTGAGAGAACAGCCAGAGTGTTAACATGCACGAGTACAGTAGTCAATCTGTTTATAAGTTTATTTAAGTTTCAGTTACTAAACCTCAATCCAGATGTGTTTGTATATAACAAAGCTGCTTGAATCAAACCCATAACTCTTCATCTGTTTTATCCTTACCGGACAAGTGACATGGTGTCAGAATGGGATAAAGAGTGAAACTTCTTCAAGCCATGAGGTGCAGAGTTAATGGTGGAGGTATATTTAGCAAATTGGGTGATCCAGTGCTCAAACAATTAAGAAAGGTCAGAAATGAATTTCAGGTAATAAAAAGTTGCATAATTGATTTATTTCATAAAGAAAATCATACAAAAATTTTGCAAAGCACAAAACACATTATTAATCAAACAGAAAGCACAAAATGCATTATTGATTAAACAAAATGTTCAAAACCATGATATTTGATAAGGTGATTCAAAATACTTATGAGACCATTCAGAACTACTTCTGATTTGCATAACAAGTATGTTAAAAGTAAAACGAGCTCAAGAAAAGTATGAGCCTGATAAAAGTCAAACAAGCATAAGCAGTAAAATAAAAGGGCAAAACGAGCATCAAATGAGCATAACGAGTAAAATAAAAGGGCAAAATGAGCATCAAACAAGCATAACGAATAAAGTAAAAGGGCAGAATGAGCATCAAATGAGTATAACGAATAAAATAAAAGGACAAAATGAGCATCAAACGAGCATAATGAGTAAAATAAAAGGGCAAAATGAGCATCAAACGAGCATAACGAGTAAAATAAAAGGGCAAAACGAGCATCAAACGAGCATAACGAGTAAAATAAAAGGGCAAAATGAGCATCAAACGAGCATAACGAGTAAAATAAAAGGGCAAAATGAGCATCAAACGAGCATAACATGTAAAATAAAAGGGCAAAACAGCATCAAACAAGCATAACGAGTAAAATAAAAGGGCAAAATGAGCATCAAATGAGCATAACGAGTAAAATAAAAGGGCAAAACGAGCATCAAATGAGCATAATGAGTAGAATAAAAGGGCAAAACAAGCATCAAATGAGCATAACGAGTAAAATAAAAGAAAAAACTAAATTCACTGCAGCTTCTAAATAAAACTTGTAATCCACAAAACGAAGCAGCTTTTCAGGCAAAACAATAAAGCCCTGAGCAGGGCAAGCTTAGAAAATTGTGAAAAAAACCCACTGATGGCTCAGCACACTTCAGTTCACTTTATTCCACAGAAACACAGAAGATTAACGCTCCACCATACATTTTCGTTTTAAAAATCACTTCCTCAGATGTGGGCTGTTCAAACTACTAGTGCTTTTATACCATTCACTTAATTACATTGATTAGGTTAATGAATTAATTAAAAGGTTAATTTAGTTTAAAACCAAAAACTTTTCTTGTTGTATCTCTCTGTGTTGCCACAATTAAAACACATTTAATATTACAATGTTTGATGAATAAATATGTATGAATAAAAATATGTTTTAAATAAAAATCCTTAAAACACTTGACTACAAAGAATAAATTATAAAGTTAAAATACCTTTAGAAACACATTTAGTAGGACTCAATGGTCAAAATTACAAACCTGAATATTTGCTTTAAATGAACTTGATACTCCATCTAGTGGATAAATCGTGAAATTACAGGTATTGTAAAAACTGCTTTGTAAGACAAAGACAAATTGTATAGCATCACTCAGTTAAAAGAATGTTAAAAACAGGAAAAAATAAGGGAACATAAGTTTAATACCTTTGATAAATGGGTGTAACACATGTTTA
Organism: Protopterus annectens; assembly: GCF_019279795.1. Taxonomy (NCBI): domain Eukaryota; kingdom Metazoa; phylum Chordata; order Ceratodontiformes; family Protopteridae; genus Protopterus; species Protopterus annectens. The sequence goes on from NC_056751.1 coordinate 774,999,373, forward strand.
TAACATATTATAAACCCAGCTTTTTAATAAAAATACAAATACAAAAAAGCTTAAAGACCAACTGTAACTATTGGAAAACATGGGTAAAAACATGATAAAATTCAACATAAAGTGCAAATGCATATCACAGTTTTGCCACTCTCAATTTTAATAATGGGGTTATGGAGATATGTTCATTGAGACCCGGTGGCTTATTGGCCTCCAAACTTATCTGCCACCATAATTCTCTGTACTCCAAACATTCCTCCCATAAACCCCCTCTGCCACTCTTTTCCACCCTTTCTATCACAAAAAATGTATAGTGTGCATTTTCACAGCTTTGTTTGTGTTTGTACAATGCATTAGTCTGTCTGTTTGTTTGTTTCTAGGTCATACATATGTTCGTATACCCTTCTCCTGAGCTTGCATTTTGTCTTCCCTATATAGAATGCTTCACAGGTTTGACATTTTGCTAAATATACAAGCCAAAGGAGTCACAATTATTAAAATCCTTGCCTTCCAGGGTGATTCTCCTGCTTTCCAAATACACACTTTCTGCATTGCTCATGTATGCACACTGTTAATAATGTCCACATTTAAACGTTCCCTTCCTTTTTCTCCATCTCTGAACTTCTTGGTTTGTACCATTTTCCAATAAAAGTTTTAAGTTACTTGAATTCTTATAACCTACTCTTAGCTTTTCATTCTTTAGTTTCTCTAAGTCAGTAAATGCTAAACATTTATTCCATTCCTTATCTATAGTTTGTCTTACCATTTTTGCCCAAGCATTATACTCCACGATGAGTGGACTGCCAAAATTGTCGTTTGCCTTTTTTACTGGGCCTACCGTGTCAAATACTGGTAATCCTAATATTGGCGTAAAATCATTTGGTCTCCTTTCTGTCACTTCTGTCTCACTTTTGTCTATCATATCATTTGGGTATTTCCTCATCCTAAACATTTTCCTTAGTAAACTTTTTTCCATTTCAAAGTCTTTGTTTTGCCTGAAAAGCTGCTTCGTTTTGTGGATTACGAGCAAAATAAAAGGGCAACATGAGCATGGAAAAGCAAAGTGGCTGCATTTTTTAGTAAACTACCATGCGTTTTGATATGAGCTACTATTTTGCATTGAAAAAAGTTATTCAGAGTATAACTAGAGTTGTTCAAAGTATCTCAGAGTGTGCAAAGTGTTTACGGTGTGTGCTTTATTACAGTACAGTTATTTCACAAAGTACAGTCATTTTGACAAGTTTCTTGTGTTGTGCACAATTCATTCACTAAGTACAGTCATTTTGAGAAGTTTCTTGTGTTGTGTACAACTTATTTGCAAAGTGCAGTCATTTTAAAGTGTTTCTTACACTGTACAGAGTTGTTTCACAAAATAGTCATTTCAAAAAGTTTCTTGATCTGTGTACAATTTATTTGCAAAGTACAGTCATTTTGAAGCATTTCTTACAATGATAAGGGTAGTTTTGTAAACTACAATGATTTCAAAGTGTTCTTGTCTTACAGAAACATATTTTACAAAGTACAGTTATTTCAGTCTATTGTGCTGTTGAGCATAGTTACACATTTCTGGAATACATTTCTGATGTATATGTGTGTATGTTCATACATAATTTCAATGGTCTTTATTACTGTGTGTTGGCATGGCAGAAACATTTCACAGACCCAGTCCACTTGTGTTTGATCATAATATTGCAGAGAACTGGAGAGTATTTGAGCAGGAATACAATATTTTCATACAAGCAACTTTTTCTGACAAAGATGAACACATAAGGGCATTTATTCTGGTTAATTTAGTGTGGTCAGAAGCAATTGAAAGAGAGCATTTGTTTGTGTATGCACCAGCAGTATATGCAGGAGAAGGGGAAACCTGCCATGTTGTTGTAAAAGCTGAATTAAGGGAGGATCCTCAGTGCTTGAAACGTAAATTTAGAGAAATGTGTAACCCTCAGCCAAATGTTACATTGGAGAGGAACTTTTCTATACAAGGGAACAAAAGCCAGGATAAATGTTTGCAGCTTACATTACTGACTTGAGAACCAAAGCTAAAATGTACAGATTTGATGATTTGAAAGATGAGTTGGTAAAAGATAGGCTTGCGTGTGGTGTTAATAATGCTATAGTGAGAAATATTTTGCTTCAAGACAGTATTTTGACATTGAGCAATGCCATGGAGATTTGTCAAATACACAAGCTTACAGAAAGGCACATAAATATGCTTGCAAGTGATAAGAGCATGGTTTCAGCAGCCTCTAGAGCAAACATAGACAGCATGTAATACATGGCTAACAGAAACAGGCCCAAGCACATGGCAGCTGCAGCTCCTGCAGGATTTCTAGGGAGAACCTGTACCTTTTCAGCAAGTTCTAAGACTTATTCAGTAAAACAGACATGCTCAGTGCAGCATAAGGGTGAGTGAGCAAAACCCAAGTAAAGTCTCATTGTTAACTGTTGTAATTGTAGTGCCAATCACAAATCCAAAAGAGAAAAGTGCTTAGCATTTGGTCATCCACAAGTGCAAAAAATGGAACCACTTCCAAAAGCTTTGTAAATCAAGCAAGCCTCATTCATTTATTAAGAAGGGTCACTCAAGAAAGGAAGTTGATCATATAGAAAACTGCAACTCTACTTTCTATATAGATGGAATATCATTGGTTGGTGAAAAGATTAATGCAGTAAATTTGTTGGCAAAATCAAAGTGTTTTGTACTGTCCTGATCAATGGTAAATCCACAGAGCTCAAAGTGGACACTGGTTCAAAGTGCAATGTTATGTCAGCAGAAACATTTGCTAGAGTAAGAGCTGGTGAACAACTTAATTTGGCTAATTGTGAGAAGCTTGTTGCTTATGAAGGTGAAGAGATTCAAACCGAAGGCTCAGTAGTGGCTTCATGCTACTCAGCTGGGAACAGTCACAGCTTGAAGTTTTATGTAGTCAAAAGACCTGCACAGCCATTATTAGGTTTCAGAGACAGTTTGAGAATGAAACTGCTTTCTTTTACCAAAGAAGTCCATCATATAAGCACATGTCCTAGTTCCAGTTTCACTGATGCTATTTTCACAGAGTATGCTGATGTTTTTGAAGACAAGCTAGGTAAACTTCTAATTGTGTGCTCCATGAATTTAGACCCAGAGGTCAGTCCAGTAGTCAGACCAGCAAGAAGAGTTCCAATAGCTATGCAGGACAGAGTCACAATCCAGTCAGATAAAATGGTGCAGCAAGGTGTGATTTGTCCAGTTACAGAACCAGCTGAATGGGTGTCTTCCATGGTAGCCACTCATAACAAAAGCTCAGATGAAATCAGAATATGTATTGACCCAAGAGACTTAAACAAAGCATTAAAGAGACCCCACCATCCAATGCGTACAGTTGAGAAAGTTGCTACCCTCATGCCAACTGCCACCATTTTTTTCTGTCTTAGATTGAAAGAGTTCATTTTGGCAAGTGATGCTTGATCGCAAATCTTTACTACTGAGTACATAGATACAGAGTTCTTAAAATGCCTTTTGGAATAAATTCTGCCAGTGAAGTCTTTCGGCATGCAATGGAGCAAATTATTTCAGGTTATGTGTGCTATAATAGTAGATGATTTACTAGCTGGAGGCAATGGTGAAGCAGAGCATGATAGAAACCTTAGGAAAGTTCTAGAAAGAGCATGTGAAGAGAATCTAAAGCTCAGTCCTCCGAAATGTAAATTCAGGCTACCAGAAGTTACTTCTATAGGTCACTTATTTACCAGTTCAGGCTTATGACCAGATCCTTCCAAACAAACAGCCGTTCTTGAGTTGCCAGCTCTAGACAATGTCCAAGCCTTACAGTGTTTTTCTTGGTATGGTTAACTATTTGGCAAGTTTATACCAGACTTCAGTGAATTATCAGTGCCCTTAAGAGAGCTGATGCACACAAATGTTACCTGGTCATGGTTGGAACAACATCAGAGAGCATTTGATGACCTGAAACAGAAAATTGCCAGTCCACCTACATTAAGATACTATGATATCCACAAACCACTGATTCATTCCTGTCATGCTTTAAAGTTTGGTCTTGGTGCAGTTATTCTTCAAGAGGGCAGACCTGTAGCCTATGTGGCTGGAACTCTTACCCAAACTGAGATGCAGTATGCTCAAATCGAGAAGGAACTTTTGGCAATTGTGTTCGCATGTTCAAAGTTCCATGATTATATTTATGGACAAGCTATCCAAATAGAAACTGACCATCAACCTCTAGTCACTGTTTTAAGGAAGCCTATGCATACAGCTCCAGTAAGATTACAAACAGTGATGCTCAGATTACAAAAGTGCAATTTCAAAATGGTCTATACAAAAGGCAAACTTATTTATCTGGCTGATACTTTTTCCAGATCACCCAGAAATACAACAGAAAAGCTTGATGCAAAGAATTTTGATTTCAATGTCATGGAAGTGCATAATGTTTCTACCACAAGACTTGATGAGCTGGGAGAGCATACAAAGACTGATCCAATTTTGCAAAGGCTCAGCCACTTCATCAGTGTTGGATGGCCATCAAAGCTATCTTGTGTACCAACCAAAGTGCAACCTTATTTTCCTTACAGAGATGAGATGTTGATGGAAGATGGTATCATTTTCAGTTGTCATTCCTACTTTCTTACAACATGGGTATATCCAGATTTTGTATCATGGCCACCTAGGTTCCAAAGCTAACTAAAGAAGGGTGGGAGGACTAGTATTCTGGCCTTCTCTGTAAAATATATATTGATAAAGTACTTTCATCTTGTTCAGTCTGCAATACTACTAAACCACATTTGCTAAAAGTGCCACTTCAGCTAAATCAGATTCCTGAACTACCTTAGTCAACAGTAACCACTGACATATTTGAGTGGAACAGTCAACATTACTTGGTGTTGGTAGACTCTTATTCGAACTGTTTTGAGATCAATCTGCTACCTAACCTGATGTCCAGTACTTTCTTTACTAAGTTGAAACATAATTTCTCTGTCTATGGTAGTCCACACAAAGTTATTTCTGACAACGGTGCCCAGTTAACCAGTCAGCTATTTCAGAAATTTGCAAAAGAGTGGGACTTTATCCATGTTACCAGTAGTCCTGAGTACCCACAGTCAAATGGCCAATCTATACGTGCAGTACAAAGTGCAAAGCAATTACTAGAGAGGTCAAAGCGTGACAATACCGATGCTTTCTTGAATTTGCTTAATCTCAGAAATATACCCTGTGACAATTTACTTGGCTCACCTGCTCAGAGACTTCAATTTAGGCAAACCAGCACAACCTTGCCTATCAGGTCCAGTTTGTTGGTGCCTAATGCTAAAAAAACAGAGCAATCAAGGCCCGACTATTCAAAAAGCGTTCATTCCAGAAATCTTACTGTGATAAAATCAGCAGATTTCTTCATTCATTAAAAGAAGGAGAGCTAGTGAGGATGCAAATGGTGAAAGGCTTTGATCAAACTGGTCAAGTGAGAGGTGTGTGTGTCGAGTTGATATCTTACTTAGTGGAATCTAAGGATACAGAATACAGACGAAAATGCAGGCATCTTCTTCCAGTGTCTGAGTTGATATCTCAGCATCGTACCTGTGATACAGACTGTAGATCTCACAGCAGTCTAGATGATGTTCCTTTCGAAGGACATGTCTTGGTACCTATTCCTGGTCCTCATGATGTCCCAGATGTCCCTGAAGTTGAACATTCATTAAAGACAGTCCCTATTACTAAACACAGTCCTAGTTTTTGTGTCACATGATCAGGTTGTATTTCCAGACCCACAACTGTTGATCTGTTTTATCTTGACTGGATAAGAGATGCCTCTTTTCTCTTCAATTTGTTTACTGCAACTTTAATTTCTTTGTTTTTGCTTTCTGATTTTTCTCACATTATCTAAAATACATCAGTTATTGAAACAGTGGGTTACATTCCAAAACAGTTGCTCTCAATGTAAGTCTTTCCTAATTCCAAAAAACTTGGTGTCAGTGTAAGTGGCTTACTTTGGTATAAGGCCTGTCTATAGGCATGCTTGTTATGGGGTCCAGATTCAGAAAGACCTGCTGTCAGCCTGTTCTCAGTGTAAGTGGCCACTTACACTGAGAGGAAGTATATTGAAATCAGGACCAGTGGTTTACATAAATGCCCAGTAAAATGCCTGGTTTGTAGAAATGAGTGAGTCCTTTTAATTGGGTACTCAATACCAATGGAGAGGTACAACAAAGTTTTGTTAAGGCCATTATGTCTTTTTTGGTGGAGTCCAAGTGAAGCTAACCTTGTATAACCACATTATTTCATCTACTGTAAATTGTAAAAGCTTGTGCTTTTTAATTTCCCCAGGAATATTGATTGCTGCAGCTCAGCTATTTCTTTGTTTATCCAATCCTTTGATTTTTGTAAAGAAAACAGGCTGGTGAAGATGTTTATTGTTTTGTAATATAGGGCTTCCACATCTTATTGTGGGTTTTTGATTTTTACATCAGTTAATATTTGTTCCAGTAATTCCTGGAGAGATTTCATAATCTCTAAAATGTTCCTCTGGATTGTGGGTGTTTTACTGTAAAATTCATAAAATTTACCACTTTTGTTTATTCCAGCAAAATGTACTCAAGATACAGACAAGAAATTTTAGTATCTAAGCCTACTGCCTTTGCTAAACTGTTTCTTTATAAAATGAAAAACACAAATGCATTATACTGCCATTTAGCTTGTAGGCTCCCCATTGAATCCAATTAAATAATTACCCCTTCAAATTCAATGAAGATGTACTTAGTCTAAATAAAACCAAATCACAAACATTGCTTATTAACATGGAACATTCACTCAAAATTTATTAAACCTGAGTCTTCATTCAGTCCAGTAGGACAAATATGTTTTAAAATGAAGCTGGCCTCCATTCTATTCCATTTTCTCTGTCTTATTTTCAGTTTTTTATTGCATTAATAAATCTTTTAATGCAAAGCATGATATTTTTCTGCATGTTTGCTATTAGCATGTCTGTCTATGGGATTTCTAATATCTTTCCTAATAACCAAATTAAAATGTTATAAAATTCAAATGTTAATTTTTCTGGATGTTTCTCCAATGTATCCTTTATTTCAGACAAACCATACTAAATAAATTAAAGATTCTTTTGCATGTTAAACAAGTTGTTATATAAAGTACCTCTCTATTATTCATGGCATGATCCTTTCCGTTCATTAATCAAATACATGTCTTGCATAGTTTATAACATATTACTTGAATTTATCACTCATGATATATATTGTTTAATGTTTGTCTTGTTATTCATCAAAATCAAATTATGTTACACTGATATGTCTTAGTTTTCTACTTGTGATACCTAAATATAGATTAGTAAGGAAAATTTATTAGACACTGTTGTCTACACTACTTCAGAAAGTGCTCATTCAATTTGCCACAGCGTTAAATCTCTTGGTATGAGAACACTTTTTTCAACTAGCAAAGCTCTCTGTAGAGAGTTGTCCCTTCTGTATAACAACCCAATTCTGCTTAAGTGACTTCTCAAAGACATGCAAAGGGAAGCTGTGGAAGTCAAAATCTGAAATACAGAAAGCAACTCAGTAACAGCATATAGCTTTAATCCTCTCTGTTAACTGTCAAACATATACTATAAAGGTGAATAACATTTTACCCTGAGATGAAGTAAGATTGAGTTCGGAAAATATATATCAAGAGAGGGGATGGCATCCCTTCTCCAAAGAAAGTGTATTTTAGGTATACTTTAGCAGATCACACTTCTAGACACCAGCATTTTATTTTCTTAATCTGCCCATTCAGAAGCAGCAAAGACATATAAAGGATAATAAAGACAGATGTGTGGAAAGACATAAGTGAAATGCTGAATAAAATGTGAAATGAAACATAGACAATAACACATCAATAAAAAAATAATGCACAATAGAAAAGAAACAAGGCAAAAATAAAATGTACAAGCTACTTTAAGTTAATATACTGATTTATTTGTTTATTAAGTGTGTTTTAATTAGTCAAGCTATACCTTGTATTCATGTCTGATTTTAGAAATGAGCTGACAGCATTCTCTTAAGTATTAACTTATAGTCACAATATAATTTAGGTGGATGGTGTGGGAGTCAAACCTAGAATCCTAAAATATAATTTTCTTGTGGGCTGCTGTCTACTACAGTGATCTTGATAAGGTGTGGGTATTATACAGTTTTGTGGACCACTACCTTGAGAAACTACATCGCTTTTTTTCTGAGTTTTATTTTGCTTGAGGAAGAGCTTTAGTAAATAGGTATCTCATTAATGGATTAATTAAACTGAATGAATATAAAAGGTCTATGATACCAGACTCAGAGCAGCCCTCAATTAGAAACAGACACAAATGGTTTAATTTAACCAAAGGGGAAGCAGAAGCCCTCCACCACCTAAGACATTCTTTGAGCCTCAAAATCATCAAAGCAGACAAAGGGGCTGGCACAGTTGTCATGGACCACAACAATTATGTTAACAAAATGAGGTTGAAACTCACCAATGACAAGACCTACTGCATCATTTCCAGAGAGGAAATTATCACCAGCTTCCAAACCATTGACTGGACCCTTAGAGATCTGTTAATCATGGGGCAAATCACACACTTGGAATTTGACTTTATGAAAGTAGACTCCCCAGATGTCAGGAAATGGTTTGGTATCCCAAAAATAGAGAAAGATAAAACCAACCCACCCCTTAGACACATTGTCTCATCGAAGAGAATGAAAACATAATTTATCTTCCAGCTTCTGGACTTTTACTTAAACCCAGTAGTCCTAGTCCAAAGCTCAAAGTTTTTCCTAAAAGACTCACATGAGTTCAGATCTTCCTTCTACAACAAGAAGATTCCCATGAGAAGCTAACATTAGTAACACTTGCTATAGTAGCCCTGTACGTGAGCATTCCCCACAACTAGGGAATAGAACTAGTGGAAATGTACCTGAGCACCATAGCAGGATGGGAACAACAAAGGTTCTCCACGTTCAGTACTTTACTCAAATTGCTGCTAGAAAATACTTCTTTTGAATTTGAACAAGGTTACTACCACAAACTGAAAGGAGTAGCAAGAGGTGTGAAAATGGCACCCGCCTATGCCAATCTTGTCCTGTGCTCATGGGAAGCAGATACTCTAATTAAACCAAGAGGTTTTGTGCATGTTAGGCTTTATAAGTGCTATATCAATGAAATCATCCTCATATGGAATGGATCCCAAAATGACCTTGATGCCTTTTTGGATGCAATTGCCAACAGCATCAGTTTCCTGACCTTTATGGTCTATGAGAAGGGTACTATAGACAACTTCCTAGACCTATCCCTCTCCTTCGATGAGAACACCCTGCTTCTCTTCTACTAGCAACAGGAAAGCCACATTCAGGAATAGCTATCTAGATTACAACAGCTAACACCCTCTTTCATAAAAATGAACATAGTTAAAGGGCAATTTGTCCGGCTCAGCCATCTCATTAGCAATGTCTTATTCTTTGAGAAAGAATGTCAGGTGTTGGGACGTATGTTTATTCAATGCATTACCCCCAGACTCAGTTATTGATAGCTTCAATCAGGTTGCAGCCTATATAAACCGTTACCTCCCCATTCTGAAGCATGGCTTCATCAACTGCCCCAGCGAAGGGAACAAAAAGCAGCCATGATTCTACCTATCTCAGTGGATGCAGGAGGAATCGAAGAAATCCTCCACAGAAATTGGAACATAATACTCAGCAACCCTGAAATGCGCAAAGCACTTGGGACTCAGCCTTCCTTCTGCTGTAAAAGGACCAAGTTCCTCTAAGCATTCCTATAAAGGAGTGAAGAAAGAGGATTCAGCTCAGATGTGGGACCTCCGGGAACCTACCCATGCAGGCATTGCTGCTGTTGTAAACATACAGCCACTGGCAGTCAGCTTATCTTACAATCCCGCAAAATCCCTATTAATGTCCAAGACCACTACAATTGCCACACAATGAGCGTACTATAGCTAGGGATCTGTTCACAATGTAGTTCATTTTATGTGGGGAAAACTATGTGTAAATTAAATGACAGACTCAAGGAACACTATCAAGTTATCTGTCAGACAGACAGCATCAATGCTTTAGCAAAACACAGAACACTATGCCGCCATTTCACCGGTTTTAAGTTTCTAATATTAGAGCAAGTCTCCACATTTTACAGTGAATGCATCCTGCTCCTAGAAGTTAGTGAACTAAAGTGGCAGAGAGGCTTAAGAGCTGACATGGCCCCTGGGCTCAACTGAAACCTGAATATCAAATGTGTACTCAAATGGAACAGGTAGATGGGACATTCCCACCTCCGAGGCATTCCTCATCCACCTGTCAGTCAAAAATGTACCGATTTATTCTCAGTTTGTAAGTTGCAATGCAGATTTCTGATAAAGTTTGATGTTATAAAAATAAAAAGTGAATGAAAGCACTTAAATCTTATCTATGAGTGTGGTCTATTTTTTAGGACCCTTTTAATGTGTTTGTTTGTCCTTCAGATCACCTAGGTTTTCTAGTTTATGTGAGTTTTCCTACCTAGTGATAGCTTTGGTTTTAGTTGCCATGTTCTAGTGTTATTTGAATTTAATGGCAAAAGGGTAGAATTTCACATTCCATTAATTACTGGTAGTCCATCTTTTTCCCCAGTGCCTTTCTGACCCAAAAACAATCTGCTGCTGCAGATGAATATATACGTACACACACGCACACACACGCACACACACACGCACACACACGCACACACACACACACACACACACACACACACACACACACACACACACACACACACACACATGTATACACACACACACACACACACACACACACACACACACACACACACACACACACACACACACATGCACACACTCACGCACACACACACACACACACACACACACACACACACACACACACACACACACACACACACACACACACACATATACACACACACAACACACATGCGCACACGCACACACACACACACACACACACACACACACACACACACACACACACACACACACACACACACACGCACATTAGGGTGGCCATGGTGGTGCAGTGGTTAGCATTGTTGCCTCAAAGCAAGAGGTTCTTTGACTTGATTATCAGCTGGGGTGCCTTTTGTGTGGAGTCTGCATGTCCATCCTATGGTTGTTTGGGTTTCCCCTGGGTGCTCTGATTTCCACCCATATTCCAAAGACATGCAGTAGGTGGACTGGACACTCTAAATTGGCCAAAGTTGTGAGTGTGTGTGTGAGTGAGTGGTATGGATGATCTACCATGGCAGACCTAGCCACCTGCTGGTGTAAATCTTGGCTTGAGATGATTACCACTGTTGAAGTGACACCCTGACCCCATATGCAAAATGGGAAAAAGGACTTCAGGATGTATGGCAATATATATATATATATATATATATATATATATATATATATTTATTTATTTTATTTTATTTTATTATATTTTTATTTTACATTTGTTAACCGAGATGGTCCGACTGAATTAATGTCCATTTTCAGCGGAGGCCCGGGGAGAAAAGCTCCAAGGTGCATACACACAATACAATTATCAAAACACTTGGTGTGTGGCATATACACCCAAGTTACATTTACTCACAGGTTACAAAACAGAGCAATACAGCACCACATAACATCAGAGGGTTACATATCCATGCAAGCATGTATAAACAGGTAGTAACAGTATATATATATATATATATATATATATATATATATATATATATATATATATATATACAATATTTCTAAATATGAGTTAACAGAAGCAGAAAGGATGTTACTCAACAAAGGTCTATCCTTTATACCAACGAATAACATGGATGTCAGCCAAGCTCTATTGTCAACTAGACTATTTGTACGTCGTGTTGGATTGAAGTTAATGTATCAAACAGATATGAACAGGGATATTATGCACCCATTTAGTAGCTTCAAAGGCAAGAGTTTGTTTACACCTCATTTACAACCTACTTTGGAAGTCTTCTTAAAAACAGTGGAATCCCAGATATATGCAGAGTTTTCCCAAGTTACCCCGGATATGTGTAATAATTTAACACAACAAGAGAGAGAAGCCCTGAATAAATTACGCACCAACAAAGATATCATCGTACGAGCAGCAGACAAGGGAGGCTCCATAGTGGTGTTAGATGCCGAATATTATACAAAGAAAATGATGCAATCTATACAAACTGATTCATATGAGCAGATTACATTAGAACAAGTGAATATCATGCACCATAGAGTTACAGAAGCGCTGAACGAAAGTAAACATCTAGGCCTTATGACACAAGAGCTGCATGATTTTTTTACAGTGGATTTTCCACTGATTCCTACACTCAGTGGACTGCCTAAGATCCATAAAAATCCACAACACCCTGAATTTAGACCTATAGTTTCGGGTGCAGGGTGGATAACGGAACCAATATCTAGATATTTGGATGACCAGCTCAAAAAGCATCTTCTAAAACAGGAAACTGTACTACGTGACATAGAACATTTTTTGAAAAGCTTGTATTCTGCCACCAGAGACTTTTCAATATTGAATAATGTCCTTTTTGTCACGATGGACGTGGTCTCATTGTTCACATGCATCCCGAATGAACAGGGATTATCATATCTGAAAGCTTTTTTATTGAGAGCCTCAGAATATTCGGAGGAGAAAGTGGATTTCCTCTGTTTTCTAACAGAAATAGTATTGGAGAACAATATCTTTCTGTTTGATAATATTTGTTTCAGACAGAGGAGTGGCGTAGCTATGGGCACTAGTTGTGCCAATAGCTACGCCAACATTGTTATGGCTGAATTTGAATCCAAATACATTTTGGGCACAGTACATGTGAAGTTTTTCAAACGATTTGTGGACGATCTTTTTTTCTTGTGGACAGGATCGATACAGTCTTTGTTAGATTTTCATGCTACCCTTAATGAAGCTACTAGTTTTATCAAATTCACACTCAAATACTCTAGGGAGGAGATTGAGTTCTTGGACGTCCTTGTATACAAGGAACAAGGAGAAATAGGTACCCGTATTTATAGGAAGCCATGCTATAGGCCTTCGTTCTTGCATAGGAAAAGTATGCACCCTCCCCAGATTTACAAAAATGTTATTAAAGGGCAAGCCATGCGTGTTTCACGCCTCTCTAGCACCAATGTACATTTTGAAGAGGAATTAGTAACATTAAGAGAAGGCCTTGTTAATAGGGGCTATGAATCTAGTGAAGTGCAACAAGTGTATCTTAATATGACTGAGCTCAGAAAAACTAGAGCACAACCATATTTCTCCAATGACAATAACAAGAAAGTTAGAAACAATCGAAGTTTGGAATTTGAACCCTTTGTAATTCCACATAGCAGTAATACCAAGGTTCTACAAAGAGCTATTTCAGATAACTGGAAAATCTTAACTAGTGATGATAAAGTAAGATGCATTGTAGGCCCCTCACCCAAATATACATATAGTAACCTGCCCAGTCTGAAACAAATTATATGCCATGGATCTGATAATTTTCAACCATGGACAGGTCTAGAGAGAACTAGCAAATGTGGGTCTTGTCTACAATGTAGCCGTATAGATGAGTCCCATTTTTATAGACATCCAGATAGTGGGAGACTCTGGGAGATCAGGGTAAATGCCAGCTGCCCAACTCGAAATGTAGTATACATAGCCCATTGTGTAGTGTGCTTTCAATATTATGTGGGGAAGACTAACCGTTCACTCAAGGAACGGATTAGAGACCACTATTATTGTTTTCAAAGAAAAGATGGCAGTAGCGCGTTAGCCAAGCATATGTTAGACAAAGGAGAGATCCATCAATTTCTCTTCCAGGTCCTACATGTTGAGCAACCCTCCAATAGAATAGGTGATATCTATAACAGAACAGAACAGGCAGAATTAAAATGGATTCTGAGGTTAGGTGCACACAGAGGTCGAGGTTTAAACGACACAGTCTCAATTAAACCGCATCTAAAAGGCAGAAGGTTACGCTAATAAGCTTGTTAACATGAAGTGGTGACAAAATGAATTTTGAACTTTGTTATTAACTCAGAAAGTGTTAATCATTTGATTAATTAGCATTTATATAGTTGGTAGCTAACACACATGTATAGTATTTTTATGAGGTTTGTTATGTGATTATTTTTATACATTTTGGTCCCATTGTTAGCTTCCATCTCAACTTCAGTTATTCATATGCCTCGTGTTTATATTTCATGCGTCGTTTTTAATAGAGTGTGTCAACATGTTTATGTCCCTTGTACATGTTTTTATATTTTATACCTACACTCAATTATTTACTCATTGTTAGCCATATACATAGTATGCATTTTTTCAACTACCTTTCATATTCACATTTTTCATTTCATAATTCACCTATAGATAGTTTTTAGCATCAACCAGCACTCTTTATTGATATGACCTACTTTCCAGTCATCATAGAGATAATTTATAACTATTAACATTATAGTAATTTCCTTCTGCTTATTTGTATCTCCAGGTCCTTTTCATGTCTGACACTTAGTGCTTGTTCTTTGCACTTAGTGTTTGAGTTCGTTTTTTCAGACTAACCTGTAACACACATGCACATCCAACAAAATCAGCTATATTTTCGCACCATACATGAGGTGGAACATTAGTCTCCAGCGAACATCAGATACAAAGAAATAGTGTTTTCCTTATCTTCTAGCGGAAGCAAGATATGCATGATTTATCGCTAGCAATGATTAATGTTTCGAAATATGTTAACATGTGTTTAGTTTATATATGTACGAAGTTGGTCATAAGCAGAGTTTAAAAGAGGGGTAGTTAGATCCTGAGTGTGGTGCACCTTTGTGCCTGCTTTGTAACTATCTTTGGTTATATATATTGTTTCTATAGCGACGCAGGTGTACACCTAGGCGCATAGAATGATGTCATTACTAGCTGACATCAATTCCAATGTAGCGTTTTTAGAACATTGGCGGCATGCCTTTTACAGCATTTGAATAGACGAATGATGTGGCTTTTAAATGTTCTGCAACTGAATAAAAGGTTGGTTTTTAACACTCTTTATGTATCTGATGAAGCGGTGCTATACACCGTGAAAGCGCTTATTTTAATTGTTTAATAAATACGCAAGTTTCGATATATTTTTAATCTGATGTCTACGGAGTGGTTTTATTAGTGCTAAACAGTCTTTGGTCTTGTGAGATTGTTTGGGTCGCCATGACCATTTGATAAAGGAAGGATTTACCATCAAGCTTTCTTGGATTGGAGCTGCTTTGAGCGTTTAATACTTAGCCAGTGTGTTCTATCGTATTGAACAGGAAGTTGTGTTTTGGGTTTCATATTGATTCTACGATATCCAAGCTCCTTCATCTGGGTACGTTTTCGTATATACTCTTCTTGGAACCGCATTGGTTTTTTTGCTGATATCTATATATATATATATATATATATATCTATATATATATATATATATATATATATATATATGTGCACACACACACACACACACACACACACACACACACACACATACATACACACATCTATATATATATATATATATATATATATATATATATATATATATATATATATGTATGTATATATAAAGAGAGAGTGGGGGTATATATAGATATAGGTATATTAGTAAACTCCCAAAGATGACTTTACAAAAGATGCTGAGCTCATGTAAATGTGGCAACCTCCTTCAGACACGTGCATATAAAATTAATTCAATAAATAAATGATGCAGTAGAGACATAAACTGCTTCAGAAACAAATAACTTAATAGTTCTGAATTTTCTTCATAATGGGTAAACTGTTTGGGTGGCCACGGTGGTGCAGCCGTTAGCATTGCCACCTCACAGCAAGAGGTTCTCCGGTTCGATTCTCATCTGGGGTGCCTTCTGTGTGGAGTCGACATGTCCTCCCTGTGGTCACGTGGGTTTCCTCCGGGTGCTCTGGTTTCCTCCCACATCCTAAAGACATGCTGTAGGTGGATTGGGCACTCTAAATTGGCCCTAGGCATGAGTGTGTGTGTACGTGTGCCTTCCATGGAAGGTTGGGCATCAGGCTGGCAACTCGACACTGAAAAAAACTCTTCTGTCAATCATGAGCGGACAGGTGATCCACTGTAGTGACTCCTAACCGGGAAAAGCTGAAAGAAGAAGAAGAAGAATGGGTAAACTGTTTAGCTCTAAATGGGCACAATAAAGAGAGAAATGGTAGAGAACTGGCTGATATGTTTGTTGAAAAAAAATAGCCTGGAGTGAATAAAGAGAGATTTGCTTTATATCACCAAAAAGCAAGTTACTTTAAAAGGATTACACTACCTCCTAGCAAAGCTGGGTTTATCAAATGTTTTTAGTACAGCCTGTTGCTAATGTGACACATGATAAACTCAGAAAAAGTACATAACACAGAAATGATCTTTACGAACTTTGGTGTGGGGGGAGACCATGCACATCCCATATTATAACTCTACAGCAAAATGCATTTTCCTAATGCAATACATTTTGTTCTGGACAGAAGGGTGTGGCAAATCTGTCTTTGTCACTCTTAGCTGCCTTCAGTGTTATATATGCGTTAAAAATATGGAGGGGTAACTTGGCAGCTGTCAGTTCACTGTTCCCAAGGTTTCACTGTTGCACATCAGTGCAGCCAATCACACTACAGCTTGTCAGTGCAGTATGTAAATGCCACCATATAGGTTCTACAGAGATGCAAATTCCTGGGCAAATTAACATTGTTTTTACTATTAAATCATGCACATCCCTGTGTAGTGGCTTGCATGTTGAAAGCATGTTTGGTGATATGGGAACCTTTAAAGTCCAACAAGGAATTATAGCTGTTAGGTAAAATGCAAAGGTTTTCTTAAATGGAATTAACTTATGAAAACTTTACTATTTAAAAAGTGAATACATTATAGTCTTCTTGGTTTATGTAAGCAGGAATTCTGTCTATTTATTTGGCTGTTCTAAATGGGGATAATTTAGTTGCTAAATAGTACACAGTCCATTTTTTTTTCAAATTAATCTATGTAGTTTCAGTGGTTGATGTCACATTGCAAAGCAATATATTTCCAATACTTAGCTGTCATTTTCTGCAGTTTTAATCAAAAATACATGTACTTCTTTCACCTGCTGCATTTCCCTTAATGTTATTTATCTTAGTTAAGGCATGTGCATACAACTAATATTTTATTTTATTTTATTTTTATTTAACATTTGTTGACCGGGAATGTCCGACTAGGTTCCACAGAGCCTGTTTTCAGCGGAGGCCCGGGGAGAAATGCTCCAGATGCATGTCTTTGGAATGTGGGAGGAAACCGGAGTACCCGGAGGAAACCCACGCGAACACAGGGAGAACATGCAAACTCCACACAGAAGGCACCGCAGCCGAGAATCGAACCGGAGAACCTCTTGCTGTGAGGTGACAACGTTAACCGCTGCACCACTGTGCCGCCCAATTAATATATTTTAACAATGTGTGTTTTTGTTTATCTTTGTTATATTTGTTTTAATTTTCATCTCTGAACTTTCCCATATCTTAACAATTTTGCTGCATGAAAGAAGTGCCATCAAAAATGTTTATGTTCAGTGTGTTATCTCTTCAGATGTTGCAAATGATTCACAGTCCATATTAGGGGAGTTAAATCTGAAGCAGTAGCCAGATTACCAAAAAAAAAAATAAAAAAATCACCAACCAAGGGCATAATCAGAGGCAAACATCTTTTAATCCATTAAATGCTTTCATCCTTAACAGGACTTCTTCAGGATAAATAAACACCACTTGTTCCACCGTTTAAATACATACAAAATATCAAAATCATTATACTTGATTAAGCCATTATTCAATATATTAACCAAATTAATAACTTTTAAAATACAAGAAATGACTAAGATAAAAACATTTAATATTAATACACTTGTTTAGACCTAGTGGTTCACCTGCCTGTAATCTTAGTTGTGACAAAATGTCTTTTCTTTCCAAAAGCTTTTTGTAACAACCTTCCATTAAATTTAAAGAAATGCACTTTAGTATATATATATATATATATATATATATATATATATATATATATATATATATATATATATATATATACTAAACCTGTACCATTGCATTTAAAATGTCAATTAATCCTGATAACCTTGTTCAAATCTGTAAAATAAATATTGGGACTCTCCAAAATAAAGATCAAAGCACTGCAAAAGCCACTTTTATTCATGCCATTGCTCGTCAGTGTTCAATAATGATACAAAAGGGTCCTCATTTTCTACACACTGCTTGATAGATTACTCTTGTAGACAAACCTAGGATCTGAACCAAAATTACTATATCTTCTGGGATTACCCGTAAAAATTTTCCAGTTATCAAAAATAACTTTTTAATAGAAAAATCATCCACTGTCATTTACAAAGTAAAAGTGTTTTGCAACTGTTGTTATCCCTCATGGACGTATTAAAAACAATAGTTAGAATGGGAGGGAAAAAAATCCTTTCTTATAGAATAATTTCATCAGCAGCACACTTTAAGTCTCCTAAACAATGACCTCTCTCTGTAAATAGCTCAACTAACGTATAAATCCCCATCTAAAAAAGTATTGTTGTCTGTAATGTTCTTAGACAATCTGATCATCTGACCTCTGGAAATGTTCCTTTCCATGAACTTATGATGTGCACTGATATAAAACAAATCATTGTTAGTAAAACATGATTTCCTATGAATCTGACTAGAAAACCTCCTATGAACAAAATCACAACTAACTGTTATTTCCAAAATATGATACACTAGAACCCATATTACCTAAAGTGAAAAATAAAAATTCTGCGCTGTGATTCAAAAGTTTCACAAAAATATATAGCAAAAAAAAAAAAAAACATTCAATGGAAGGTGTGGTGTTTCTGCTGCCATCCAGTGAATGTTTCTAGGTTTGTTTCTACATACTATGGAGTGTTTTGGTATTTGGATTAACAAAAATGTTGATGTCTTCAGAAGAGGCATCAGTCATAAAAATAAATCATCAGAAAAACGTATGTAAAACATTACATGTCGTTTGTAAAAAGAAAAATGATTTAAAATATGGCATCCCACCATCCTATAACTAAGTTAGCAAAAGAGGGAGCAACAGTGGCCCCCAAAACTACACATTTTAACTGCTGATACTATTCCCCAGTAAAACAAAACAAAAAAAATATTTTCCACCATAACCTCCATTAGCGAGCAACAGGTGTTGATCAAATAACTGGAAAAAAATCAGTGTAAATGGCTAGAAACAATCTTAAAAATCCAACTCCTTGGTCTATATGGATACTAGTATACAAAGATTTTACATCTAAAATAAAAAAAAGGTTGGGTGGGTCAGGCTCACACTGAATTTCCTTAAAGTGTTAAGGAAATCCCAAGAATCTTTGACATAACTATTTAACTTTTGAACTATGGGATTTAGTAGATGGTCCAAGAAAGGAAATCCCTTCTGTAAAACATCCCAAAGCTGCAACAATAGGCCTAAAATGCACAGGAAATACTTGACTATGTAGTTTAGGAATGCTGAACAAAATAGCTAGTCTAGGAGATTCAACATGCATAAACTGAAAACAGTTGTAAGTAATGCTTTCATTAACTAATAAGTCCAATAAAACACTGTAAATATATTTATATGTACCATTAATGTCAATTAAACTAACTTTTTATATTCAGTACTGTTGTTAACCATCTTAGACATTTAGATGGACTGCAGTCATCCATTTCATTGTTTTCTGGAAAGTTGAGACAACAACATAATTTACTACAGCCAAAAATGTCCTTCCAAAACCTGAATGAAGCTATTTGGGTGGGAAGAAACCCACACGAATGCAGGGAAGACATGCAGACTCCACACAGAAGGCATCCCAGCCAAGAATCAAACCGGAAAACCTCTTGCTGTGAGGTGACAATGCTACTGCTGCACCACTGCCTTGTCAAATTGGGTGCAATCATTGAGTCCACCAGTGATGTTAACATATTACAGGGGGGACTAACAAAGACAAATGATTGCTGCCAAAGCCTCACAGTCTACAAATAAATGCAAAGCGTTTAATTATTTTTGCCTTCTTCACAGTGGAATTCCTTGCTGATTACAGCATTGACAACAACCCCCACCCACATACTCAAACTCAATGGTGCAAGACCTGGAAATAGAGGTAGATAGCAATCTGAACTGCAGCCACCAATTTTCCACAGTGGCATGGGACTGCTATGCCGTGCACCTCATAAATCAGGCCATAGTATCCAGGTCTGAGGATGTTATAACAGCACTGTACTCGACCCTCATCAGAACACTGTTAATAGAGTACAATGCTCCCTTCTGCATGCACCTCACCAGACACTTGCAGCAGCTGAAGAGACCACAATGATTTCTCACCAAAGAATACAGGGCCTACAAACCATGCCATGGTATATGTAGATAGACTGAAAACTCTGTCACAAGAATCTGTATTGTATAGGATGAGGTGACTTCTTTCTGGCCCACAGGCCAGCCTCTGCCCCTGCCCATGATGGAAATACTGCACATCTGCAAATCTGCTATAGCTGATGACATCAGCAGAGTCTGATAAGAGGAAGATGGTAATAGCAGTGTCCCACATACTAGTGTAAATTGCTGTCTCTAATGTCAAGCAAGTGCACACACACACACACACACACACACACCAGTTGACTGTAGTGAGAACAGAACTCCTACCTAAGTACAACAGCTAGAAAGTTCTGCATTTAACACAAGCACCACAGCTCATGTTTGACTTTTACAAGGCTGCAGGACAACTTTATAGTGTATGACATCAGCAGTGGATGTTGGAGAGAAGATGTTGGGAGACCTTCATGAAATGGAAGTGTAGGCATGTGCAACTGTGAAAATATTGGCAATCCATGGGATTGGAGTACTACCTGGAGGATACTTATGCTTTTCTGACTAAACAGACAGACACACACACGCACACACACACACACACACACACACACACACACACACACACGCACGCACACACACACACACACACACACACACACACACACACACACACACACACACACACACATATAGACCAGCTGACTGCAGTGAGAACAGAACCCCTGCCTATATAATTACACTGACTCAGTACTTTATACAAGCACAATGGCACAAGTCTGACATTTACAAGGCTGCAGGACAACTTGTAGTGGATGACATCAGCAGTGGATGTTGAAGTAATGTTGTTGGGAGGCTTGCCTGAAATAGAGAACTAGCCATGTCCAGTTGTGAAGATATTAAAGTCCTGCATGATGAGTGTGCAATGTGTAGTATTTGGTGGTTGTGTTTCCAATGTACAGGTATACTTTAAGAGACAGCTTTACAAACTTTATGCAAACAGGTGTCCACATTACTGCAAGTATTGGAAAATATGAATGTGTATTGTCATTATAAAGATGTGCATGTATATAAGACAACATTTGTTATTTATTAATGTAGTGTTGATGATATATTTGTGAACAAATACTGAGAGACCAAGGTTGCAGTGCATGGGGGGGGGGTAACAGATAGCTGCTTGGAAATATGTGACATCATAGAAAGTGCCTTCATTTTGTTTGTGTTTCCACGTGTAGCTTCATGGCATGAAGACTAAATGGACAGTAAACAAAAGTAGTACATGCCATTGTCTTCTTTGCATAGTGCACTGCTGAGCAGCAGGTTTGCTTGATGGTTGGCAAAGTGTCTCCGCATGTGAGATACACATTTCTATGGCTTTCCATGTTTACACAGTTAAGCAGTGTGCAAACATGAGCTTCATTGCTAAACTTCTGAGAGTTCTCAGTAATGGGAGCATGTAACACACCTGCTGCTTAGCTTAGTCTGTGGCAGCAGTTGTAAATGCAGTGACTCATTTTTTTTGGGGTCCTGATGATATAGGATTGATTCCAGGTGCATGTAATACTGTTAAATAAGTAGTGACATTGCAATGAAATTATTTTTATACTACATTCACCACGTGTTATTGTGTGTTGATGTAGTACAACATGTTTAAGTGGAATTGTGCATAGGCAACTGCACCACAGAAGAGCTGTTCACCATCATTTGGCATTGGTGTGCAATGGCAAACTGTGCAAATACAGAGGCCAAAAAGTGAAGGGCTCCATTGTATTTTGTTACTTATGTATGTTGTGGGTGATTTTATTTTTTGAGCAGATTATAAGTGTTAAAATGAGTAGATAGGAAAGTGGTAAAATGGGGAGCAAGCAGGGGGCAAAACAAAGGGAAAATAATATAGGAATGTGTAGGAAGGAGGTAGGAAAGAACTACAACTATCCATTTCTTTAACAGTGTAAAATGAAATTATGCACAGAATATTAGCTGACTTTGGACTGTCACCTCCACAAGGAGGGGTGACAACAATGCAATCATGTTGTATAGCCAACTGGGCCAAATCAAGTGTGTCAAGAAGATGTGGGTACAAAATGGAGAGCTATGCATGGGACAATATTTTTTGTTGGAATAGGTGCCTTTTTTATTTTTTTACTTCAGTAAGAAGAATGCTGGGTAAGTGACGCTGAGATTTCTGAGTCAGGTAAGTTGGGTAGGTGAGGAAGCCAAAGCAAACAAACAGAACAAACAAGACAAGACACAGGGATGGTGATGGACACAAAAGGAAGGGGCCACCATGATTGGGTGTAGGAGGAGACAACGCAAGCCCATGCCCATCAAACAGTGGGGCAGTGAGAATCTAGTCCTCACCTGCAGGACTGTCATCACCATTCTCTTACTCCACTGGCTGCATGAGTACTTGATATCTCCTCTTTCTATGGACCATGAAGGAGACCAGCCTTTTCATCTGCCATAGGCATACACCAATGGTGCTGTGCATGACCCTATGTACCAACCCAGATGTCTCTGGGTGATGAAATATGCACCCTGGCCAGTACTTCCAGAGGTTATCACACCACCAGCAGCTGGGGTGGTGCTACCTGAGGACCCAGGTAATGCAGGGGCAGCAGAGGCAGTACTGTCAAGTTGGGCCCCAGATGTGCTGGGTGTCAGTGCCAGAGCCAGTGGAGCAATGGCAGAGTGAGTGACTGGGGGTTGGCCCAACTCCCTGTGCTGTGAAGCATTTAGTAATCTGTTACAGATGGATGATATGCAGACATTTTGACGACATGTAATACAAAAAAAGATATAATGGTTGGGGTGAGAGAAAACAAAGAGATAAAATTAATACCATCCTATGACATACAATGCATTAAGACAATAATACAACTATTTTATCTGAAGTTTTACATGTAAGTGTACTTCCTAACAACTACAAAGTATAATTACAGAGTTTTTCATAGTAATCCTTGCAATGTGCAGATATTGCACATATGCTTGGTCCAATTATACATATTAAAGTTAACAGCAGGGCATTTATGCCACTTGTGCAGCATTTAACTTCTGTAATATTATTAAAGAATTGCATTATTTTGTACTTGTGGCATTTGAACCCACAACCTCTGACTACAGTCTTACACTTGACTCCTACAGTTGGTTTGTGCTACAGACTGTGTGCACACTTACATTTACAGTTAGGATATGCATGCTTACTTTGTTACTACTGTATAGTAAATAACATTTTCTTTAAATTTTAAAGCTACAATAGTACTTCTCTTGTGCTGCATGCATGCCATTTGTTTACCTCAGTCTCTACAGATGATTTTCTCTATTTGCCACATAAGTGCTTCTCAGACATAGTCATGAACTATTTATAAATAAAGATGACATATTGCAGTGTTAACCATGTCTGTATGTGACCTGACAAGGTTCTTGTATATAGATTCATTTGTGTCTGTGTCTTATTTAAGTGTGAAGGCCATCCAAGTCCAGATAGCAGAATTATACTTACAGAAATATAGTAGACAGTATACCCTCAGTCATACATCTGAACCTTCAAAACACAGTAAGGGTGTCTTATCCCTCATACATATGATTCATATCAGCTCCACTATTTATAATTATGCATAAATTGTTATAAGTGATATTTAATATAATGTGGAAAGGAACAGCAGTAAAATGTCTGTCATTTCCTGTATTAGAACCCAAGACCATGTGTATGGCAGCCCTACACTTACACCTGTTGCTACAGGAATATTGAAATAACACTTGGATATCTTCCTTTTCATTACTATAAACTGATCTGTCACAACAGTAAAAATATGTTGCACTTTCTGTATTAGAACCCAGGACCATCTGTATTATAGCCCTACACTTACACCTGCTGACATAAGAGTAGTTAAATAACAGCTGGATAATTACCTCTTTATTATTAACTTCTGTGTGTTAACCACCACACAAAACTGCTTACCATGTTTGCATGGTATCCAACATACAGCTGATACAATGTATCAGTTTCAAAATTGTTGACTGTCTGCTTCCTTTCTGCAGGTGTTTGATCACTGCAGGTTTTGGAGAAGCTTCCTAACTGCTGTGCAATGTCACTTAGTGGAGTTGCATTGTGGAAAGCAAAAACTGCAACAATGTTTCCTTTTTGAGATTTAAAATGTCTGCACCCTGTCTGCAGGTGTTTTGTCTGCTTCTTATGGGAGGACACTAGTCCAGGTTTGTGCACTGCTAAGTGTCACACAAACAAAATAAACAATGCTAAACCTGACATTTATTTTATTTCTATTTCCCCTGTTTGTACGCACCATGAACCATGTAAATGTTGGCATTAAAAAAAAGGAAAATTAGGAGAAAGGAAGAAAATAATTCTATTAAATAAACAACACTACAAAAACACAGGTCTGTGTCTGAACTCTCACTCCAATGAACCTTCAAAACACAGTAAGGGTGTCTTATCTCTCTCTTCCACAGAAAGCAGCAAAGAATGAAAATCATTGTGCATACAAGCAACTGCAATATCATCCACAGTATTAACAAAACATATGACAGTTGTACATTTCCTAGTTGTTTGTACATGTGTTAATTTCAGATGTAGTGCACTGAATGATCACACAGTTATTCATGACTATTTCTTGCAGAAATGCAGCTTCTGTATTATATTTGTATTTGTTGCTCATTCTTCTCTTATCTGACCAGTAATCTGAGACAAGCAATCTGAGAGGCATTCTGTATCATTGTCCTTAAAATTTGTGAGGGTATTAAATGCCAATAATATACAGTTGTCAAGAAATGAAGAGGATCTTGGATGTTGCTGAACAGAAACTGTGAAATGTGTGCTGCTTACTTACATTTAAAACCTTTGCACAATTACTTCTACACTTTGCAAGTCTAACCTGGCTGACGCGGCCACTGGAGTTAAGGGAGTCTGAATTGCTGTTGTGTTTTCCTTATCCATACCAGTAATCATTCAAAGCTCCAATCCATTAGCAACGAAGACTAAGAGAGTGTCTGCACTATGTTTACATTTGCTATACAGAGCCAAGTATTTGAGATTCAGCAATTCTAATGAGTTCACACCTCATTTGCATCTTTACCATGCTCACAGCCTTGAATCAACACTATAAAAGGGAACTATGTAGCTAGGAACCTGAAAGTGAAAAGACTAGTGTAGAGAACAAGGAAGAAGATATTACTTTGGAACTTATCTGCACAGAAGACTACTGATCTTGATAAGGTATGTTTGCAGGTGTTTAGTTAAATACTGGATATACTCACATGTCATTAAGAAAAAATATTTTAGATATACATATATAGATATATAGATATGCATTAACAAATGCTAATTTTATCTGTAGGCACTTCTTAGATGTTTACTGATGGCATAGGCATGTTTCTCTGGACATTTTACTTTCTCAGATGCACAGCCTTATTAACTGCCATTACAAGTGCTAATATTACAACTATTTTTCTCTTTGCACTCTTCTAATGTTATTTCAGTGAAATGTAAATGTCCTATATTGTCAATGACACAGGGGTGTTAGCCTTCTAGGATGGCCCATAGACACCTCTAGGAGAGTGCTGGCCACAGGTAGACATAACTAGCAATTGCATAAAAGTGAATGGTCTCTGGTAAATGTGTACACGTTTTTGAGACAGTTTATTTGATAGCACTTTTAGCAGTTCACTTATGTTTTATTCCTTTTGGTTTGTAAGCAGAATGTGTCATTTGCCTGTTGTTTTGGGGATGTGGGAGCCAAATTCCATTTATGTGTTGGCACAAACAAAATGTTTTGTACAGAGGTTTGCTTTGTTATTGTTACTCTCCTTGTTTTGGATCCAACCTTGCTTTGTGTGTGACTGTAATATTTTACAACCTGATAAATCCTTTTTTATATTGGAATATCTTGACTGTTTTATTTTCCTCCAGTGGATGATACTGAAATACTGCCTTTTATGTGTTACATGAAAGGAGGACTTTATTTATGTGATACTTACATGTATTATCATTTTTTGTGTGTTTTATGTCACCTGGGACTAAGGCACCCAGGCATCCCAATCTCTGCAAACCTCCCTTCAGTAACCCCAATAATGAAGTGATTGTCGAAGCATTTAGGTGACATGGTGACTCTCTGCTTGAGGGGAATGTGGGGATATGTCTGGTAGAATGCAAATTTAGCAGCAGATAGTGGCTGATGTAAAAGCAGTAGGTGGCCAGAGCAGGACATATGATCAGGTATGTCATAGGGCCACTGACATGATTTCATCGGCTTGAGGAGAGCAGTTGCAGTGATCCATGAATGGATGGCTACCTGGGAGGGGGGGGCTGCTACACGGCCACCACTGACACCAAATGAAGAGATTTTGTCCACTGTCAGTGATCCAGAGAACTCAGTGGAAAGTGCACAGCAGTATGTGATTGATGTTGGTGCTGCTGTTTCAGGGAGGACAAGTATGTCCCAGGAGGAGCTTCTAGTTAGGCCTACATATGTCAATTTTTAAATAATTTTTGTATAGTAAAATATTGACAGCAATACTTAAGTTTTGTTTAACACGATGCTTTGCCAGAGATGGCCTGCACCTGTCACCCCTGGGATTCCAGATACTGGCTAAGGTTCTTGCCACCCCTATAGTGCCTTTTTAAGCAAGGTTCAAATGACAATTTCACCACCATAACAGGAACAGGCAAGCAAAAACTGGGGGTGATGCTACTCAATGATAGAAGTCTAAAATCTCAAAATGCACTCACTTGAGGCACTCCTTAAAATGGAGAACATCGATATCTGTGCAGTGACTGAGACCTGGTTCAAGGCTCCAGAGAGCACCCCTGCAATACCAGGCTATAACCCATACCACACTTTTCGGCCATGTAACCTGGACCGGAACACCAAAGGCGGAGGTGTGTCCAAATTCATTAAGGATAGCCACACCTCCAGGCTAGTTGCTCAGCATAATGCAGTCGAGGTTATACAAGTGCAACTAACTCTGGGCAAAACTGCAATCCAAATTGTAGCTTGCTACAGATCACCCACCATGCCCCAGGATTCCCACTCCTCTTTTCTTGATGTACTGGAAAATATTAGGGTTCAACCAAACACCCTAATAATGGGTGATTTCAACTACCCTACCATTAACTGGTAAAACTACTCATGTACCAACTCCTTTGCTTAACGCTTTCTGGAATTCATAAATTCCAATGCCCTGGATCAACTTATCCACACCCCCACCAGGGGCACCAATATCCTAGATCTAGTCATTACTAACATGAGTGACCGGTGTTCCACACCTGAAGTCAACACCTCATTGGTCCGATCCAACCATAAGCTAATTACCCTAGATATCCACATCCTGCCCCCACACCCCATTAAGGAAACCATGGTAAAAAATTTCTCCAAAGCCATCTTCATGCTTCTTAAGAAAGAAGTGGTGAACTTCATGACACCCATGCAGATGGGCAATACAGTTACGACTACTGAATCCTACACAATTGCACTTTATAAGCACTTACATGAGTGCATGGATCGTGCTATCCCAAACAGAACCAAGACGCTATCCTCCAAAAAAGGAAGCCAATCTGGTGGTCCCCTGCCATAAACAAACTGTACAACAAAAGGAAGAAACTGTTGCAAAAGAGAGTAAAATCCCACGAGTGGAGGAGCTCCCTGGTCAGCCTCAGTAAGAAGCTGCGATCCCTGATAAAATCCTTGAAAGCTAGTTACGAAAACAAAATCACCACTGATTCTAAAGACAACCACAAAGCATTCTATAGCTATGTCAAGAATCTGAATGGCAACACTCAGATCTGCTCTGAGTTACAGCACAATGGCACTAAATATACAGACCCAACTGATATTGCCAACATCCTGGTAGATAGGTTCAGTGTTAACTTTACCCCCCTCTCACCCCCTAAAGAGCTCATCTCTATACCGGAAGAATGCAAAGTTCCTGTAATCATGGCTGCACAGGTAAAATCCACACTCTCCAAAGCCAAGAACACAGCATCCATGGGACCAGACAACATCCCAGGCTGCGTTCTACATGAACTACAGAACGAACTGGCACCCCACCTAAGTACCATGTTCAATCATAGCCTCACCTCAGGCTTTGTGCCTGCTGAATGGCACATAGCAACGGTTATCCCACTCCACAAGGGGGGAGGCACCATGGACCCCGGGAACTACCACCCCATTAGCCTGATGAGCCTGGTCTGCAAGGCCATGGAACGTATCATTATGGAACTTATAAACAAAGACATTGGTAATCTCCAAACTCTGGATCCCACCCAGTTCGGGTTTGTAAAAGGCAGATCATGTCTCCTAAACCTGAGAGACTTCTTTGAAGCAGTCACCAAAGCCGTAGACAAGGGTAAGGTGGTTCACACAGCCTATCTAGATCTTGCCAAGGCTTTCAACACCATCCCCCACTCTGGAATTATAGATAAATTCACTAAACTAGGTATAAATCCCTATGTCACAAGATGGGTTGCCAACTGGCTCACTGACAGAACCCACACTGTGAAAGTAGTAGACTCCAAATCAGACTTCAGACCAGGGACAAGTGGAGTACCACAGGGTTCAGTCCTGGGTCCTCTCCTGTTTGGTATCTACTTCTCTGATGTACAGGCTAACACAGAAGGTCTTTGGCTAACGGAGTTCGCAGATGACTGCAAACTAGGAGCCATAATTGAAACTCCTAACGATGTGGACATCCTACAAAAGGGCCTCACTGAGACAGATGCCTGGTGTCAAAGCCATGGCCTCAAGCTCAATGCCAAAAAGTGCATTGTCATCCCCTTTGGTAAAAACTCTGTACCCATGAACTACAACATACGTGGTAGTATACTTAACACTGAAAGTGTGATAAGAGACCTTGGGACACAGGTGGACAGTAGTCTCTCCTTTGATAATCACATCTCCACAGTAGTCAGGAAAGCCTTCTACATGGCACACCTCATCAAAAAAGGTTTCTCATCCAGAAAAAAAGAGGTCATTGTTCCCCTCTACTCATCACTCATTAGACCCATTATAGAGTACAACGCCCCTTTTGGTATGCACCTCACAAGACATCTACAACAACTGGAAAGGCCACAGAAATACCTCACAAAGAGGATTACTGGCCTCAAACAGATGCCCTATGCAGACCATCTCAAAAAACTCCAGCTTTACTTCATCACATATCGCCTACTCTGAGGTGATCTCTGCCTAACATACAAAGCTATGTCAAGCCCAGAGCTGTTGGACATGCTCCACTTAAAGAAATCCCAATCCCTTCGACCTAAACCTTGTCACCACAATAAACAGAACATGCCGGAGGGATAGATTCCTGTCCCAGAGACTTCCCACACTCTGGAATAAACTACCTATCTATATAAAACAAAGCTCTTGATGATTGGATGGGAAATAGGAAATTCACCCCGGGGATCACCTCTGTGGATCTGCTCGACAGTGGCACAGGAAAATAATTTTCTTGGGTGGCAAAAGCCAGGGTACCTTTTTGGCTGGGCTTGTATAGGCCCCAGAGCCGATAACCTAGTACCTACCTATGAACCTATGAACCTATGAACCTATAATTTTCTTTTGGGGGGATAGTTGTAGAATAATACAGTTACCAACACTTTCTGGTTGATTACACAAGGGCTTGGGGTGGACGTGTCATCCAAGTTCTTGTTAAAAGTATTGTTAATGGACATATAAAGGGAAAAAAGGTTTTAACCTCTTGTGTTACTGTTAATTGTGATCATGGTGCCCTTACCTTTTCCTTAACTTCTTCCAGGACCATCCTCTATAGGGACTCTAGAATCATCTACATATGGTAATCCAAACATTTTTTATGTCAGTAGTGATGAGCAGTTCAAAGAAATATTTATTTTATCCATATGTGTGATGTGGGTGTCAGGCTTGTTGTGTGTATTGCTGTGCTGTCTGTAATAGTGGCACCACTGTTATTTTGGTAGCATATACTGGACTATAGTAGTGTAGGTATTAATTTCTTTCCTGTGTTTGTTGCTTATTATCACAAGTGATGTTGACAGTGGAAGTCTAAGACACACCCCTATGCAACTGGATACTTGACTTCCTCACAGACAAACCTCAGATAGTACACTTCGGAAATAGCACCTCCGAGACCATCATTAAAAATACGGCAGTTCCATAGGGTTGTGTCCTGACCCCTCTGTTCACCTTGTTGACTCAAGACTGCACATCCAAGTTCAACTTGAGCCACATCATCAAGTTTGCAGACAACACGACTGTTGTAGGTCTCATCAGCAATGATGATGAATCAGCCTACAGGGAGGAAGTTAGTCAACTCATCGTCTGTGTGACAATGGAAATCTCTCACTAAATGTGAACAATACCAAAGAGATAATTGACTACTTCAGAAGAGGGCATAAAACACACTCTCCACTAACAATCCACAGTGAAATAGTAGAGAAAGTGGACAGCACAAAATTCTTGGGGGTACATATCACAGATAACCTAACATGGAGCATTAATATTACTGCCATTGTAAAGAAAGTGCAGCAATGCCTTAATTTCCTGCAAAAGATGAGAAAAGCAAACCTCCCCTCTCCAATCCTTACTATCTTTTACAGAGGTACCACACAGGGTATACTTATCAACAATCTCACAACCTGGTATGGAAACTGTTCCACCTTGGACAAAAAGGCCCTTTAGAAAGTAGTTAAGGTAGCAGAGGAAATCATTGGGCCCACACTACCTGCTATCCAAAAAATATACCTGCCGTGGTGTCTCAACAGGGCTAACAAGATTACCAGAGACATTACTCATCCTACCCATGGACTGTTCACCTATTTATCTTCTGGTAAATTATACCACAATATGAGATGCAAAACAGCCAGATACAACAAGAGTTTTTTTTTTTCCACTGGCCATCAAACTACTAAACTCATACTCAACACTATGCTGAACTCTGAACTCTAAAAAGGCTGTTGGAATTTCCAAGAGCAGTATCACTTATTTTATGCAATAACATTGGTGCAACAATCCTACCGGGATTCTCTTAATTCATATTCTTATCCAATTCTGAATGTGTAATAATGATTACAGCAATCCTAAATGTGCTATAATGATTAGAGCAATCCTAAATGTGCTATAATGATTACCACGAAAAGTTCCCCCTTTCTGTGCAATTTTTATGTATAGCTAGTTAAGAGTCTAAGGCAATAATGTGTGTCATGTCTGTAGTAGCTGTTGTACTGTAGATAGTCTATATGTGGAAATGCCTCCACCCTGAGATGGAGTAGCAGAATTTCATTCAGTGATGCACAAGTTGTATAGTGTGAATGACAATGAAGTTCACTTTGACTTTGAGTTTTACCACCTGATGGCAGAGTATCAGTAGAGTCTAATGATGATGGTGGACAAACAGAGGCACATTTTTGGAGTGTAGAGGTTGAATCTGACACTGAGATTGACATTCAGCCATCCCCTGTAGTTCCATCAGACACAGCCAGTAGGCCTACACCAACCCATTCCAGTGAACCCTCAGGTATTGGAGAGGTGGAGGGTGAGATAGTCGGGATAGTGTGGTTACTGTGGCTTCAATACCTGTTGACTCTGGCCATAGCCAAAGTGTTGGCAATGTGCCACACAGGAGGGTTGTTAAGGGTACTCAGAAGAGGCCTGCTGTCCATCCTCCACCTTATCCAGATATGTCTTCCAGTGTCACTCGACATATGTTTGGGGGTGTCATGGAGGCACAGGCACATTCCAAAAGGTCCTTCAAAAAAATGCTTAGGGTTGTTAATGTGGTACAGGGTGACATGCCTGACTGCCTCCACCATGTTCAGTAGATTGGATGTATGACATGTTGGAACAGGTGTTGTCTGTGATGGAAAATATGCTGGGATGGGGACAGCAACCACAAGTCGTCTGATAAGTGATATCGGGATTTTTTTAGAGGAAATGAACAAAGTTATTAAGTTCTTTCAAGAAAGAGGGTACCCTTCTGAAAAATGATGTCATTGCTAATAATGGAAGAGAACAAAGAAATGAAAAATTTCCCCCAATCTTTTTGTGTTAAAAAGATCATATTCAGTAACAAGTCTATTTGTTTTTCCTGTTCCTTTAAGTGTAGAAGGAACTGAAACAAGACAAATTATCAGTGATAACTGGAAAATTCTGATAGGAAATCAAGAGCTTGCTAGGGTTATAGGAGATTAAGTTCATTTAAAAAAGAAACAGAAATTTGAAACAATTTCTGGAAAGTTTAACAAATGTAAGAATGCAGGCAGGTGTAGACAAGAAAGTAGGAACTTTCTAATGTAATGGGTGTTCACAATGTAAATACATTTTGACTATGAGCAGTTTTTACTTTGAGCATAATAATTACCTTTATACTGCTAAAGAAAGGTTTACATGCAAGACTGAGGGACTGGTTTATGTTGCAGTATGCTCAACGTGTACTTTTTTTATATAGGTAAAACTACACGTTGGTTAACCGACAGAATTAGGGGAACGCATTCTAGCAATATAAAAGAAGGATAACAGTAATGGATTGGCTAGGCACTCCCAGGCATGTGTGGAATTTAAAAAGTTTCAATTCATGGTATTGGAAAAAGTCAACAGGGAAAGATTCATTGACGCTTTTAATTCATATTTAGAATATTTAGAACTCAAATGGCAGATCTTTTGGGTTCCTATTACGTTGTCGAAAGACAACAATGTAGAATGCACAGAAGAGCGAAACCAGCGGATATTGATGTTCGGATTGTGGGATCGCAGTACAGTGAAGATTGGAATATTTGCCCTTTCCTCATTGTAGTGTGATCTTGGAGTTGGTATCTATATTTAGCGGGGGGTGTGGGGGGCACAGCCCCCAACAATTAAAGTTTCGATATTCAGCCATTTCACTCTTCTGAGCATTCAAAATTGTTGTCTTTCAACAATGTAATATGAACCCAATCTTTCTAAGAGCAGACATTTCACCTTTTATTAATGAAAAATATCCATAAAGTACTTCCTAAAATTTAAAAAATATTTGATTAAGTAACTTGTTTACACATTTTTATGTGCTTTTACACTAAACTTTGCTAAATGTTTTTTTAAAGTTGTATAATAGTTTTTTTGTAAAAAAGGATAGGTGACTAATTAATATTTATATGCTTCATTTTAGTATTTGATTGATGTTTGAAGGTCATTGGCTTGTTTGTAAATTAATGAATTTATTTATTATAAAAGGGAGTAGCATGTTTTGTTTAGAGTTTCTGATGAAGTTCTGGGAACTAAATGAATGAAAGCGCTTACATTATTTCTTGTGCCCATTTGCTGTTTTGTTCTTTAGAAGACAACATCCACGTGGGTGTAGATCAGCCACATCATGTGATGTTAGCCAATGTGGCTGTGCCTGATCACCATCCCGTAGTGGCAGCACTTCTACTGCTCTGTCAGTGGTTCAGCCACATCATCTGATGTTAGCCAATGTGGCTGTGCCTGATCACAATCCCGTAGTGGCAGTACTTCTACTGCTCTGTCAGTGGTTCAGCCACATCATCTGATGTTAGCCAATGTGGCTGTGCCTGATCACAATCCCATAGTGACAGTACTTCTACTGCTCTGTCAGTGGTTCAGCCACATCATCTGATGTTAGCCGATGTGGCTGTGCCTGATCACCATCCCATAGTTGCAGCACTTCTACTGCTCTGTCAGTGGTTCAGCCACATAATTTGATGTTAGCCAATGTGGCTGTGCCTGATCACCATCCCGTAGTGGCAGCACTTCTACTGCTCTGTCAGTGGTTCAGCCACATCATCTGATGTTAGCCAATGTGGCTGTGCCTGATCACAATCCCATAGTGGCAGGACTTTCACTGCTCAGTCAGTGGTTCAGGTGTCCACACCAAGATGTGGTAGGCCATGGGATCATGGTCCAGGTGTACACATGAAAAGAGCTCATCCAGCAGACATCAGTCATGTTCAGCTAGCAGGATGTACCAGTGCAATTCCTGGCAGAGCCAGTTCTCATGGTCGCGGATGACGACGATGAACTGTCAACTCTACCACGCATGGCTCACACCTGTCGAACATATGAGGACATAGAGCTAGCACAGAGCACTCACACACCAGTTTCTCCTGGAGTGACCATACAGACACACACACACACACACACACACACACACACACACACACACACACATACACACACACACACAAACAGTTACATGTGTCAATCATGAAGCTTACAGCTCATTCTGTCTCAATGGCCATTTGATACTTTATCCAAATGTCTGCCTGTTGCTCTTTCTTACTCACATGCACTCATTTACCTTTTGTGTAGGCTTAGGCTTTCTGCTCCCCCCCCAAACACCACTCTGTACAAGTGATGATAACTGTGCCATATCCTTATTTTCTATCTGTTTGGTTCAAGGATACATAAGCTTTGAGTCTGATGCTCAGGGTGAATATCTGACTTAGTGCTTAGTATATCTGTGTTTTTGATGTTTTGTTAATTGTACTTTTTACATATTTTGGTCTTACAAAGTTAGACAGTTGATAGAATCAAAACAGTTTGTGCATCAGTATTTTTAAGAATCTTCTGAGGGTTATGAAGTCTGAAACTGAACTGTGTTTCATTAATTTCTAACTTCTTGCCTTAAATGATTTGTCATTACAAAAGTATGAAGACAAAGTAAGGACAGTCTGTGATCATCAGTACTTTTGAGAGGTCTGAATGTGTGAATCGTTCATGCCTGAGGCCTATTACTTCAGAGAGAACACAGGTATTCACATAAGTGTCTGCTGTCACGCGTTGAAGTCATTGCTGTACAATCACCCATCTTTTACTTACTTAACATACCTAGTAACAACATACAAAAATATGCAATTCATTTGTATTATGGCACAATTTTGTTTTAAAACTCCAGGTTCAACACTTACCTTGTAAATCCAGCAGTTGCTACAGTTTTAGTTCAGGGCTGACTCTGTGTGATGCTAAGAGTACACAGCCATTACATGGGTAAATAAAGGATGTGAGCATTACCTGACATCAATGTTACTATATGTATGTGCACAGGATGAAGGTCTGATGTTAGCAGTACACAGCCATTACAATGGTAAGTAAAGGATGTAAGCATTACCTGGCATCAATATTAATATATGTATGTGCACAGGATTAAGGTCTGATGTTAGCAGTGCACAGCCATTACATGGGTAGGTAAAGGATGTGAGCATTGCCTGACATCAATGTTACTATATGTATGTGCACAGGATGAAGGTCTGATGTTAGCAGTACACAGCCATTACATGGGTAGGTAAAGGATGTGAGCATTGCCTGGCATCAATGTTACTATATGTATCAGCACAGGATGAAGGTCTGATGTTAGCAGTGCACAGCCATTACATGGGGAGGTAAAGGATGTGAGCATTGCCTGGCATCAATTTTACTATATGTATATGCACAGGATGAAGGTCTGATGTTAGCAGTGCACAGCCATTACATGGGTAGGTAAAGAATGTGAGCATTGTCTGGCATCAGTGTTACTATATGTATCAGCACAGGATGAAGGTCTGATGTTAGCAGTGCACAGCCATTCCATGGGGAGGTAAAGGATTTGAGCATTGTCTGCCATCAATGTTACTATATTTATGTTCACAGGATGACGTCTGATGTTAGCAGTATACAGCCATTACATGGGTAGGTAAAGGATGTGAGCATTACCTGGCATCAATGTTACTATATGTATGTGCACAGGATGAAGGTCTGATGTTAGCAGTGCACAGCCATTACATGGGTAGGTAAAGGATGTGAGTATTGCCTGGCATCAATGTTACTATATGTATATGCATAGGATGAAGGTCTGATGTTAGCAGTACACAACCGTTACATGGGTAGTTAAAGGATGTGAGCATTGCCTGGCATCAATGTTACTATATTTATACGCGTAGGATGAAGGTCTGATGTTAGCAGTGCACAGCTATTACATGGGTAGGTAAAGGTAGTGAGCATTGCCTGGCATCAATGTTACTATATGTATGTGCACAGGATGAAGGTCTGATGTTAGCAGTGCACAGCCATTACATGGGTAGGTAAAGGATGTGAGCATTGCCTGGCATCAATGTTACTATATGTATGTGCACAGGATGAAGGTCTGATGTTAGCAGTGCACAGCCATGACATGGGTAATTAAGGATGTGAGCATTGCCTGGCATCAATGTTACTATATGTATCAGCACAGGATGAAGGTCTGATGTTAGCAGTGCACAGCCATTACATGGGGAGGTAAAGGATGTGAGCATTGTCTGCCATCAATGTTACTATATTTATGTTCACAGGATGAAGTCTGACATTAGCGGTATACAGCCATTACATGGGTAGGTAAAGGATGTGAGCATTGCCTGGCATCAATGTTACTATATGTATGTACACAGGATGAAGGTCTGATGTTAGCAGCACACAGCCATTACATGGGTAGATAAAGGAAGTGAGCATTTCCTGGCATCAATGTTACTATAGGTAAGTGCATAGGATGAAGGTCTGATGTTAGCAGTGCACAGCTATTACATGGGTAGGTAAAGGATGTGAGCATTGCCTGGCATCAATGTTACTATATGTATGTGTACAGGATGAAGGTCTGATGTTAGCAGTGCACAGCCATTATATGGTTAGGTAAAGGATGTTAGTGTTCATGGCATCAATGTTACTATATGTATGTGCACAGGATGAAGGTCTGATGTTAGCGGTGCACAGCCATGATATGGGTAGGTAAAGGATGTGTGCATTGCCTGGCATCAATGTTTCTAAATGTATGTGCATAGGATGAAGGTTTTAGCCCTTTAGCTGGTGAGTGTGCTCTGCATGACCTCTTGCCTCTTAGCCAATGTGAGGTCATATTTAGTAATTCTATGTCTGCCTACTCTCACAACAGCTGCTGGTTCCACCCCTGACTCCTCACCTGTGTGTGGCTGTGGTGACCTTGCCATTGATGGTGGGATGTGTGGCCCTTCCCCTTGTTGATCCTGCTTAAGTTGATTTCTCAGGATGATGTTAAGATTTCAGTACATGTACATGGATTATACTGCATGGCTCCCCAGATGTATCTAGGCCCTGGAACTGCAACTCCTGCAGCCCAAACAGATGCTCTATGATATTTCTTGTTTGAGAGTGTGCCTCAATAGGGCATTCTTCAGCAGGTATGTGTGCATTTCTGATCGGTGTCATTAACCATGGTTCCCATGCATAACCTGCATCCCTAGTAAATGACCCTGTGGGGTATCCCCCTAGCAAACATATGACTATATGTGTGTGCATCTGAACAGAGATGCCTCAAATGTTGGTATTTATGAACTGTTAAATTTTCGACCTGGCAAAAATCTTGCCTAGTGTTTGTGTCAAATATTGCAAAATATTTGCTACAAAAATTCTCTTCCCTGATCTTGACAAATGCATACCATCCTGTCTGAACATGTGTGTCCAAAACTAGGCTTAGATGTTCTACATATTTCCATTTTTTAAAACACATTTTTTTCCATGTAGGTATTTACCCAAAACATCTTTTCATTCACAGTGACCTGACTATCCTTTCTATATATGATTTATGAAAAATTTATTCTAACACCAGTACAAGCTATACTATCTAAGAGGGTTGCTAGTTCCCTACTAACAATCAGAGATTCCTTGAGGATGACATCATTTGAAGTAACATGAATAAAAACAGATCCATACTTCTTTACATTAAGGCATTCCAAGGCTTGTTTCACATCTTCTATTTTTGCTCCTGGCAAGCATAACACTATTCAGTGTTCATTATCATCTCTGCAAATATAAGTATCAGTTCCTCTAATAACTGAATCTCTACTTACAAGAATATCTTTGCTGGCCAGCACTGGAGAATCTTCAGCTTCTGATACAGTAATATCTGCTCTATCAATTGTTATGAAGGATAGATCTTCATCACCATTAGTCTTATTAATCCCAATGTTTCCATTGTGTGTTAAATTCTCATCCAGCTGCTACTGTAAATCCACAGCTTGAGCCATGTAGTCAACATCTGTCTTTCTCTTCTTTTTTCTTACAGTAATGTTCTTCACTCCTTCCACGTTCAGTTTTGATTTCTTCCTTTCAACTGTCACTTGCCTCTTTTTTCTACCTTTTCTGTTGGAAAAATGATGCCTTTTTTCTGTAGAGTGAAGGTTTTCTGGTCTCAGTGGACCATGCAGGGTTTATTGAATTTGCACTAAGGTATATATTACCTTGAAACAAGTATTAGATAAGCTTGTGTTGTACACTCATGTAAATTCTAAACAGTGATATAATAACACTCAAAATACACAAGTTACAGATGACAACACGGATCTGATGACATTTCATTACTTTAGGTCTTCTTTCATAATTGGAGTGCAAACACCAATTGATTGTACTGGGCATTCTGACAAGAAATTGCAATGAATACTGCCATAACAACATGTAAATACCACAAACACACAAGAAAATGTCTTAAGATAGATCCAATTTCACTCTGTGATGATCTTGCATCTTACCATACAGTAAGAATTGTTAAGTAAGTCATCTTATAAAGCTATACAGTACAAAGAAAAGAATTACAGTAATACATAAATGCCTGGTTGAAGCCATGCTGTACAGAGCAATATGATCTGGAAAATAAGCAGTGCCTGTGAGCAATCAATGACATACTTAACATTTGCATCTTGAAAGATGAAACACATGCTGGGATAGATGCATATCAACCTTTGACACCATAGAAATAGGCATAGTGTTTGTGTCATGTAAAACACCTTTAAAGGGCTTACAGCATGCTCCTGTCGTAATGGTTATGGATCCCCTTACTGAGAGTGTGAGGCCTTAAAGATGGGGCCCTCTGACTGTGGCATAAATACTTTCTCTGCCTAAGCCACTCCTGCCTGATACAGTTATCAGACAGGCAGATGTTGCAAGATTCAAACCCCTGTCTATCATGCTACACATGCTACAGATCTGTGTATTTACTGTGTCTTAACTACATCTGCCACACAACAGGGGAAGTAAAAAAGGACATTTGATGATAATTTGTACAGTATTAATTTGACGGAATGATGACCAGGAGGTAACTATGTTACTGTTCACACAGCTGTGAGCAGTGCTGTATCAATGTTTATTGGTAACTATGTTACTGTTCACACAGCTGTGAGCAGTGCTGTATCAGTGTTTATTGGCAACTATGTTAATGTTCACGCAGCTGTGAGCAGTGCTGTATCAGTGTTTATTGGCAACTATGTTAATGTTCACATAGCTGTAAGCATTGCAGTATCAATGTTTATTGGTAATTATGTTTCTGTTCACACAGCTGTGAGCAGTGCTGTATCGATGTTTATTGGTAACTATGTTACTGTTCACGCAGCTGTGAGCAATGCAGTATTGATGTTTATTGGTAACTATGTTACTGTTCACACAGCTGTGAGCAGTGCAGTATGAATGTTTATTGGTAACTGTATTACTCTTCACACAGCTATGAGCAGTGCAGTATCATTGTTTGTTGGTAACTATGTTACTGTTCACACAGCTGTGAGCAGTGCTGTTTCAATGTTTATTGGTAACTATGTTAATGTTCACATAACTGTGAGCAGTGCTGTATTAATGTTTATTGGTAACTATGTTACTGTTCACACAGCTGTGAGCAGTGCAGTATTAATGTTTCTTGACCAAGGAAGCTGTTCCTGTTGTTTTGTACACACACTGTCCCACAGTTGAACCACATTCTATCTGTGTAGATATGATATACAAGTCATTACTGAAGGTATGTGCCACAAGAGCACTGATACCACAACATTCACAGGACAAATGTTTGACAGCCAGGAAATTATAAAATGAACCTATATGTTTCTTTGTCTAAAGTAAAGATTGAAAATAATAACTTGATGCAGTGTTCTTTATTTAATGTCAGTACATGAATATAATGTTACCCTTTGCTGTAACAAAATAACAAGCTATGCAAGCCTACCAGCTAACAACATGTGTATGAATTGCATAGTTGAAGTCTTAATGCAGCTGTGAAACTCCACCTATGTGAAGTCATTACATCATATGATTGTGTCACAAACAATTTGTATGAGATAGGAGGGATGGAGAAGTAGCTTTTCCCACTGTAATTATACATGTTATAACAGTGGTGGATGTTATTCATGTATAATAGCATAAGGACACACAATGCTTACACTCAGTCAATGTGGGTTTTGAACACCTGACTATGGAAGGACAGAAGCTGCACGATATTGTGAGAAATGAATGCACCACAGTAAATTTATTACTAAAATTGGCAGAATTGTGACATCATGCTATTGCTGCAAGGGATATATCTGCCTGCACGTTCTTTAAAAGACTGCTGCTGTATGTCTATTTGTCAAACAGCATTGCCTGATGCTAGGTACACTAAAACATACGTGATGCATAATGCAGTCATAACTGTGACAGCAGAATGTGTGGATAATCCAGATTTGAACATGTACCTTACTGAGACAGCAACATACAGAACATTGCCTCATTTCCTCAAGCCACATGAAAAGCCTTAGTAGTTCTCAGAGGAAAACCAAATGTCATCATCAGTATCAGATAAAACATTTTTCTGTGAAAAATAAGCAAAAGGTCTTGTAATCAGAATCCCAGCTATACATGTACACAGCAGATAGCTGGGTGACAACATTGTGATCCATCTGCACAATCATAGTTATACTGACGCAAGTGAGTCTGAGGAGTAATGGCTGGATTTGAACTGACTACCTAAGATCACAAGGTAGAGAACATTGTCTGAATGATGCGTGCTGCATGAGTTGTTGATTTACAGTTGTGACAGTTCGCATTTGAATAGATGACATCACCATTGTTAATAGGGTGATCTTTCTGCTAAAAAGGAAAGATGGTGTTTGAAGACCACAATAACACTACACAGCTAAATGTCCTATATCCATTAGAAGCTTCTCTACAGAGCACGAGAGACAAACACACATTCAGAGTGGTCAGTCATTGCTGGATTCAAACCACCTACCTTTTTTTCATCTTTTCTCCTTAGCTGGAGTCCAGCCGAGGTGGTCAACCCCTTAGTCAGTACACTGCTGTTGGTACCAATGGATTCCAGACTTCTTTCATGATGCTTTTTCATGTTGTTAGGTCCATGGCAATTTTTCTGGCTTCCTGTAGGTGGAGTCACCAGCTTCTCAGGTCCTCTTCAACCTGTTTAGCCCATGTCTTCTTTGGTGCAGATTTGTGAACTGCCTAGTTCACAGTGAATTCTCTCCATAATTGTCTGGATGGAAAGGGTAGGTGTCCATCCTGCACGTGTCCAAACCATCAGAGCCTCCTGTTCTGGATCTGTTCACTGATAGTTGGCTGCTGATCACATCTGGTCCCAATGCTTTTATTTCTAATGCAGTCATGAAGTGAGATTTCCAAGATTTAATGCAGGCATTGCATTTAGAAAACCTCAAGCTTGGTCATGTCTGGCTTGAGGAGGATCCATATTTCCGATCCATAAAGGAGAATAGGCAAAATCAGTGCCCAGAAAAGGTGAATCTTGGTGGTGATAGAGAGTCTTCTTCCATAGATATCATTTGAGTGAGGAAAATGCTGCAGTGGCTTGTCTTATCCTGCTATGGACTTCAACTGCTGATGCCACCTTCTTGTCCTGAACTAGCAAACCCAGATATTTGAATTCTTGCTTTTGTTTGATCTGAACTCCTCTGAGGTGGGTGGTGGTTTGTGACCCATCAGTTCTCATCACTTTGGTCTTATCCATTTATCCATAGGCCATATGACTGGGTGATGTCATAGAGGATATCTGTGGCCTCAGCATTATTGTATGTGAAAATGGTGCTGTCATTGGCAAACATCATTTAAGTCACAGAATGGAGTTCATCTTACTAGATTCCTCTCCTGCCCTCAAATACTTTTCTTATGATGGTGTCCACCCCAATGTTGAACAGTAGTGGAGAGACCACATCCCCATGACTGACCCCAGTCTGGATGGTAAGCTCTTCAGACAGTTTGTTCCAAATGCACACCTTTCTGGATGAGCATTTGAAGGAGTCTGATGATTTTCTTAAGCATGATTTTTGAAAGCATGATGAACTCATTGTGTTTATAAAATTGGGCATTTCCTGGGGATAACAGAAATTTATAGGGAACCTTCTGACAATGAAAATACGTTTCCTAAGTGGAAGTTTACATAATGGGTGTTATCACAGTACCAATGTATGTGAGTGTACACAAAGTCTTACTATTTAAGCAATGTTTGATTTGAGCCACCTACCTATCTTGTTACACTGTGTAGAGAGCACGTACTAACCATTATTGCCCCAAGAGAAATCAGACTTTTATAGTGAAACAGTGCACTTCTGACAGGTTGACCTCATCAATGTGCTGCAGAGAAGGTGTTTGTGGTAAAAGAGGATTGTTGGCTCTTCTCCCTGTTTAAATTCTTCCCTGAGTGCAAATAGATACAACATGCCTTTTGAGGAAGAAATACATGCCTGACATTTAAACCACAAACACAAGTTCACCACTGTGAGTTATGACACTCCTACCTATATAGTTACACAATGTGGAGAAGACAGTATTAACCACTAGTGCCACAGGAGGAGTCTGACTTTTTATAGTGAAAGACTGCACTTATGAAATGATGACCTCATTTGTGTGCTGCAGAGAAGATGTTTGTGGTAAAGGTGGGATAAGGGGGTGGGGAATCATATCCCAGTTTAATTTCTTCTCCTGATTGGAAGTAGACACAGAACTTCTGTTGTACCTGACATTTAAGCCACACCCACAAGTTCCCCTCTGTGAGATTTGAGCCTCCTACCTAACAGCACAATGTATAGAGAACTGTATTAAATTGTAAGCACCACAGGAGAAGTATGACTTTTAGAGAGAG
The DNA here is from genome assembly GCF_019279795.1 of Protopterus annectens. Taxonomy (NCBI): domain Eukaryota; kingdom Metazoa; phylum Chordata; order Ceratodontiformes; family Protopteridae; genus Protopterus; species Protopterus annectens. The sequence continues at coordinate 775,042,610 of NC_056751.1, forward strand.
AGATTGCACTTATGAAAGGATGACATCATTGGTGTGTTGCAGAGAAGATGTTTATGGTAAAAGTGGAATAAGTGAATGAGGAGTCCTGTCCCAGTTTAAATTCTCTCCCTGAGTGGAAGTAGATGCAGTATGTCTGTTAAGGAAGATGCACATACCTGAAATTTAAGTCACACACATGTTTACCTCTGACCTATTTAGTTAAGCAATCTAGAAAACACAGTATTAACCACAGGTGCCACAGGAGAAGTCTGACTGTTAAGGGAAGAAAGTGCACTTTAGACAGGATGACCTCATCAGTGTTTGCAGAGAAGATGTTTATGTTAAAAGTCAGAAAAAGTACACAGAGAGCTATGTCCAAAGCTAAAGGTTTCTTCTGAGTGTAAATCAACAGAGCGCATTTGTTGTTGAAGTTTTATTTACCTGACACTAGAGCCACCCACACACACACACACACACACACACACACACACACACACACACACACACACACACACACACACACACACAAGTTCATTACTGTCAGACTTGAACAACCTACCTAAATTGTTATACAATCTAGAGTACACAGTACAAATTGCAAGCACCACAGGAGAAGCCTCACTCTTAGGGGGAGAGAGAGTATATTTTAGGCAGGATGAACTGACAAAGTGCAAATCTGACAACATATTCAAGCAGAGGAGAATTTATGTATGTATTAGTCTTTATTGCACTCATTACAATTGTAAGAACCCATAGTGCGTTCCTTACATCCAGTAGCATAATAAATATAAAACAGCAAAAAGCAATGATACATTTATGGAACAGATAGATACATGGAGACAGGGGTAGAGACACAAAATTGTTATAGGTTTCTAGGCCATTGTTTAATATCTTTATAGTGTGTTACTGTTATGTTTTCCTGTTAAGTAATCTGCCATGCTATGTACAATCAAGTGTTTCCAGTAGGGAGCAAACAGGGAGTTGGACAGTACAATTGTGGATGAGACATAAGCAGGATAGTGATGTGTTAGTAAGATATGTAGAGAGCACTTACACACATAATATTATTATAAATAAAACATTAAATATGACTTTCACATATTTCTGGATTTGAATCCCTAACAGCATACCAAAAGCATTTTACAGACATGTGAATTATGTCAACACAACACACAACCATAATTTTACTAGCTTAAGGGGACCTCTAGAAAACAATGAAGCAAAGGAAGAGACATAGGGGAAGATCAAAGCACCGAGCAAGTCATTCTGACAGAAACAGGATAATGGTGACTCAAAACAATATGTAGGCAACAGCTGCACATAAAATTGTGTGCTAAAACAGTCAACAACAGTTTGACATATTTGTGGATTAGAACCTTTGAATGGTTGCAAAAGTCAAACTATAGATTTATGTATTTATTGATTGATTTATTGAAATTTGATTACCAGGAAAGTCAGGCTTAGTAGAAGCCTGTTTTCAGTTGAGGCCCAGGGAGAAAGTCTTCAAATTATTACAAAACTTGTTAAGAACAATAATGTTTACATTCTTTAAACATAAAAAATAGATCTGAGCAATTCTGAGAACACAACAAGGGAACTTCTACTTTGTCATCATCACCATCATCATCATCAGCCCCCTTTTTTCCCATTTTTTCTACATGAGGTCAGAGTATCATGTTAACTGTTGCCAACTCTTCAGAATCAGTGCCACACTGCTGCTTTCTTCAACAGTCATACCTGACTGACACAAATCTTCTTTCACATAATCTATCCACCTCTTTGCTGGATGCTCTCACTTCCTCTTACCATTTTCCTGTCTGTCCCAAATCTTCCTCACCAGATTGCCTTCTCCAAACCACCATAATCTGTTCTCTATGATTTTTCTGCAGTTTAAGCTACTTTGGCTTCTGCCCTTATGTCCTCATTTCTTTGTCTGTCCCACAATGTACATCCTACTATCCTTCTCAGGCACTTCATTTCCATCAGCTCTAACTTCTTCACAGGTTTCTGTACCATACAGTAGCACTGGTTGCTCCACCATCTTATGCACATTACTTTTCAGCATCTTTGGCATTCTTCTGTCATAGATTACACCTGACACTCTATGCCAGTTGGCTGCAGCCTCTCTGAATTTAGGTTTGGCCTGTTCATTCAGACGTCCCTTCTCTCAACCACCCCTCCCAGATACTTGAACCTGTTTCCCTGATCCACTATCTTACATTCTATCTCTGTTCTCAGCTTCTTCTGATTTCCCCAATTTGCTGCCATTACCACCACCTTATCTGTACTTTCTTTCATCCCATTTGCCTTTAGTTTTGCATTCCATCCTCCTGTCCTTTGCTAAAGTTCTATCTCAGGGTCTGCCTGTAATTCCACATCATCTGCATACAGCAACTTTGTTGATCTGCCCCTTTTGACCTGTTTGCTAATGTAGTCCATGACCAGTATGAACAGCAGTGGGCTAACAACTGAACCCTAGTGCACACCCAGTCCCACTGGGAACCCCTCTGTGAGACCAAACACTGTTCGTACTTGAGTCACTGGGTCCTTGTGGAGCTTTTCTCCCCGGGCCTCTACTGAAAATGGACATATATCCAGCTAGACTAGCCCGGTTAACAAATGTAAAATAATAAAAAAAAAAATAAAAAAAATAAAATAATAATTGTACATAGCCTGCACTAATTCTACCAATGTTTTTGGGACTTCAAACCACCACAGTACTGCCCAGCTCAGCTTTCTTTATGCTTGGTCCAAGTATAGAAATGCCCATTTGGACTCTCTCCTCATTTCTAGCTTCTTCTCAAGTATCTGTCTCAATGCAAGCATTGGGTCAGTTGTGCTGCATCCTGATCTGAATCCGAACTGCTCATCTCCCATCTTACATTCTACTACTCTGTGTATCCATTCATAAATCACCCTCTCTTGAGCTTTCATGCAGTGTGGTAGGAGTTTGATGTCTCTGAACTGCTCACAGTTGTGGATGTCCCCTTTGTTGTTGTACACTGGCATGAGTATGGTTAATGTCCAGTCATCTGGGATACGCCTTTCATTCCACACTGATATTAGTACCCTCAGGAGTCATTTCTCCCCTATCTCACCCAGTATCTTTATCATATCTGCTGTGACCTCCTCTGAGCCTGCTGCTTTCTTGACTTCATCTTCCTTAGTGCTGTTCTTACTTCTTTTAGGGTGGGCTCCTCTTCTTCTCTCATCATAGCGAGCAGGTTTTTACTGGCATCCCTTATGAAGGGTGTCTGACTATCTTCTTTATCTTTCTGTCTTTGCCTTTCAACCTGATATAGTTTCTTTGTACCAGCTAATGAGTCATTTTCCAGACGTTGGTAGAGTGCCTCTGATGCCCTATGTTTTGCAATTGCAACTTCTTTCTTAGCTTCTTTGTTAGCCAACCAGTAGTCCTTCCTAGCCTGGTCCATCATTTCTATCTCCCACTTTTCCTGCGCTCCTTCTTTGCTTGGATGACTTCCTGGACTTCTGCATTTCACCACCAGGTTTCCTTATGTACCTTATTTCCATACTTGGCTCTGCCACATATCTGTTCTGTAGTTCTCACACATGCTGGGTTTAGGCACTGCCATTCTTGCTCAACTCTACCTATTTCCTCCTCTTCTTGGGGTGCTAGAGCCTGAGTAATTCATTGAACTGTTGTAATTTCTGTTCAGTCAACTTCTAGGTCTTCAGCCTGGTTTCTGTTGGCTTTAGAGTCTTCTCTGACCACTGCTTGCAACAACTAGTGGTTTATGCTGTGGGCTGACTGTTTCACTGGGAATTTTTTTGAAATCATGGATTCTACCCCAGTGCCTTATCCTTACTAGGAGGAAGTCTACCTGAGTTGAGTTGTATGTTGGCTACTTTTGTATGTGATCATGTGACTGTCTCTCTCTCTCTTAACCACGTGTTGGATACTCTCAGGCCATTTGCCAGACAGAAGTTTAGATTGGCTTCTCCTTCTTTATTCATGTTGCCCCAGCCATATGGACCCAGCCACTCCTCATATCCTGTTCAAGTTACCCATTATCAATATTACATCAATTCATGTTGTCCTGCTTTATCTAGTAGGTTCTGCAACTGCTGTCTGAATGGACTCTTTTTCTCACTGTTACAACCCTGCTGTGGGGCATAGGCTGAGATTATGAATACTGTCCTATCATTACACTGGAGTCTAATTGCTATGTCAATTAACATCATGTCATTAATTCTGATGATATCCCCTCACTGTTTTCTGAAGCCTCTGTCTCACCACAATGCCTACACCATTTCCCCTCCTGAGTAGTAAAGTCTGGATCCCAAGCCAAGTGGCTTTGCTTCACTGTCCTTCCATCTCGTCTCTTCCATCTTGTTTCATGGATACATAGGATGTCCAGCCTCCTCTTTATCATCATGTCATCCACTTCCAGTCCTGTCATTGAAGTGTAGCAATTCTCATTCCTTGGCATAGGTCAGATTAGGCCAGGAACTCAACCCACTTATCACCGGTAATTACCCTTGCCCACATTAGCCAACATGACCGAATCACCTAGAGCCATATTTTTACACCATCGAGTTGCTAGCCTGCCATGGCGTGTAGTCTGTGATCCATGTTCTCCTATCTTGAGGATACTGTGCACCACAGTAGATGCCCAAAGTGGTTGGTCTGTACAACTCTTCCCACTATAGGGCACCATGTAGGATTTGTGCTGCTGCCACAGCTCCATTTATTGGTAAGTTTGAGATGGAAACATTCAGCATGTTTGTTAGACATGGGAGAAACCCCACAGAGACACTGGGAGAATGTGTAAACTCCAAACAGGCATTGGTCAAAGGTCAGGATCGAACCTTGTACCTTGTGCATGGGAGGCAAAGACCTTAACCATTATGCCAAATGGTCTCTTGCCAGCAACTTCTACTTCACCCTGTTTGAATTACACAATTGAAGGGACAGTGACAACTTACTGAAGAAGAATGGATGAAGAGACAGATGGAGAGAGAAATACCAAGAGCCTTGCTTATGGCACATTTCAGACCAATGTTATGGTGTATTACTCTTAGGAGTTTCCTCATTATTAATCTGACATGCTGTCCTCCATTAAGTGATTGATACAGGGAGAAGTATGAAGTAGTAGAACAGAAACAGGATGAAGACTTGAGTAGGATAAGGGCAGTTTAATAGATCTCCCTGTTGGGGATGGAAGGTTTTTGTAAATACTTTCTTGCAGTATGATTCAAATGTTTTGTTCGTGAAATGGTTTAACTGAAGCTAAACACAGATGTTTGGACGTAAACATATAATAGGAATATAAAATGACAGGATCTAACAATTTGACATACAGCTGTAATCAAACCCCTGACACAATGCAAAAAATCAGTCTACAGACAGAAGAATTATCTGAACGTATCACATAGGAAATCCTATTTCATTACATCCAGCAGCCTAAGAACTATTGGAGTAACTGTTTCAAAGTAATGCCTTTGCATTGCCTTTGCTCTGCACTCCTGTAGTACAGCAGATATAAGCACATTTGCTGAAAGTTAAATCGACTAGTGCGGGCAATGGCAAAAACTCATCAGTTTTTGCCCTACAATGTGAAATGCCATTCACCAATACTCAGTAATGGAGCATAATGCCAAACTCAACACAAATCATCATCAACCCCTTTTTTTCCCTATTTGCTACATGGGCTTGGCATGTAGTGTCGACTGTCACCATCTGTCTCTATTCAATAATGCTCATGCCTGACTGCCTCAGATCTTCTCTCACACAATACATCCGCCTCTTTGCTGGGCACCCATGTTTCCTCTTGCCTTCTTTCTGTCTGTCAAAATCTTCTTCACCAGATCATATGATCATAGACTCATAGGAGGTTATTAGGCTAATGGCCCTGGGGCCCTTACAAGCCTAACCAAGAGTTTATACTCCAAAAGAAACCTCAGTCAACACCTGTTGCTCCTATCAATGAGGGACACAGGTGGAACCACTGGGACAAATTTGTGGTTTCCCATCCACTCATCCAGGTTGCGCTTGAAGAAGGCCAGCGAGGTGCTCTGTTTGACATGTATGGGAAGTCTTTTCCAGAGACAGGGCAGACTCTGGGAGACAAATCTGTTTCTCCAGCAAGTTTTGTTAATGTCACATATTAGGTTCAGGCCTTTTGAGCAGGTAGTGTGTGAGAAGTTAAGACTTACGGATATGGAGCATTTCTAGTAGGGCATGGTCCGAGATTGCCTTGTAGGCGAGACAAAGATAATCTCTGAGTAATCTGTGCGATACTGAATAGAGTGATAGTGATTTGAGCCTGTCCACATAGGACAGGTGTTGGAGGCCATGGGTTCTCTTTATGAGGTATTTCAGTGGCCTTTCTAGTTGGTGCAGATCCTTGGAGAGGTACATCACAAATGGGGCATTATACTCAATTATTGGTCTAATGAGGGAGGGATATAGAGAGGTAATAACCTCCTTTTTTCTGGATGCAATCCCTTTACTTATGAGAGGAACCAAGTAAAAGGCTTTTTCTGACCACTGCTGCTACATGATGGTTGAATGTGAGGTTGTTATCAACCTGAGTGCCAAGGTCTCTCACCACAGGTTGTGTGCTTAGGGGGTTGCCGTTGAGGTAGTAATCAGTAGTGGCCATGTTTTTGCTGAATGGTATGATGATACTTTTTTTGCATTCAGCTTGAGGCCGTGACTTTGGCACCAGTCATTAGTTGCTGTGAGACCCTCTTGCAGTATGTTAACATCATTTGGGGAGTCAATGACAGCACCTGACTTACAGTAATCTGCAAACCTGGTCAGCCACAGGTCCTTTGTCTTCATCTGTACCTCTGAGAAATAGATGCCAAACAGTAGGGGTCCCAGGACAGATACTTGGGGAACTCCACTCGAGACAAGTCTGCTATCAGAGGTGGTGGTGCCTATTTTGACTTTGAGCGTCCTGTTGGTGAGCTTTTAGCTGTTAGCTTTTTGTGTTAGCTTTTTGATGATGCCTGAGTGGGGGGTTATGTCAAAGGCCTTGGCCTTGGCCAAGTCAAGGTAAGCTGTATGTACTGACTTTCCCTCATCCAGGGCCTTGGTGACAGTCTCAGAGAAGTCGACCAGGTTCAACAGGCAAGGTCTACTCCTGACGAATCCAAACTGGGTGGGGTCAAGTGCTTGGAAATTGCCTATGTCCTTGTTAATGAGATCCATGGCTTTACAGATCAGACTTGTCAAGCTAATGGGGTGATAGTTTCCAGGGTCAGTAGTGGCACCACCTTTATGCAAGGGGATGACAATGGTGGTTCTCCACTCTGCTGGAATGAAGCCACTACTTAGGCTGTGGTTGAATAGGCTGTTCAATGGCGAAGCCAGTTCTTGCTGGAGATGGTACAGAATACATCCCGGCATAGAAGCTGTGTTTTTTGCCTTGGATAGGGCCTGTAACACTTGATCTACAGATATGTGAGGTGCAGGACAAGTATCGGGGATGCTGAAAGGGCCTTTGGGGGGACAGGGGGTGAAGTTTGCTCTGAACCTATCTGCTAGCAGGTTGGCTAAGTCAACAGGATCAGTGTATGTGATACTGTTAAGTACTAATTTGGAACAAACCTGGGCTTTGCCACAGCGGTTCCTGACATAACTGAAGAAGACCTTATGGTTTCCCTTTGTTATGGAGGCTAGTTTTGATTCATAATTGGCCTTGGAGGTTTCACTAGTGATCTAATTTGCTTGTTTAGGTCAAGGAGGGACTTTTTCCAATTTGGAATTTGTTCCCTTTTACCCTTAAGCAACAGTTTCTCCTTTTGTTGTAAAGCCTGCTGATAGAGGATGTCCACCAAAAAGGTTTGTGTTTCCTTGAGGAGCAGGATTTAGTTCTATTGGGTATGGCTGTGTCCATGCAGTTGTACAGGTGCTTGTAAACTGCATTGGGGTACTGTTCATCACAGTTGTCTGCATCCTCTGGGGGGCCGGTGGTGTGAAGCTACATATATCCTCCATTAGGAGGTTGTAGTCAGCTTTTGAGAAGTTTTTTAACTTGATTACAGCTGGGAGGGGTGTTGGGTAGGATAGAAACTTTGACTGAGACAGTCCAATGATCTGATCTAACCTGGGAAGGGAATACTATGGGAGTGGTGCAGCGGTCACCCATGTTGGTGACAACCAAGTCCAGAATGTTATCTTCCCTTGTTGGGGATGAGACAAGCTGGTCTAGTGTGTTAGAACTGGTGAAGTTGAGGAATCATTGAGACAGTGCATTAGTGCCAGTGTGTTAGAACTGGTGAAGTTGAGGAATCATTGAGACAGTGCATTAGTGCCAGTGTGTTAGAACTGGTGAAGTTGAGGAATCATTGAGACAGTGCATTAGTGCCAGTGTGTTAGAACTGGTGAAGTTGAGGAATCATTGAGACAGTGCATTAGTGCCAGTGTGTTAGAACTGGTGAAGTTGAGGAATCATTGAGACAGTGCATTAGTGCCAGTGTGTTAGAACTGGTGAAGTTGAGGAATCATTGAGACAGTGCATTAGTGCCAGTGTGTTAGAACTGGTGAAGTTGAGGAATCATTGAGACAGTGCATTAGTGCCAGTGTGTTAGAACTGGTGAAGTTGAGGAATCATTGAGACAGTGCATTAGTGCCAGTGTGTTAGAACTGGTGAAGTTGAGGAATCATTGAGACAGTGCATTAGTGCCAGTGTGTTAGAACTGGTGAAGTTGAGGAATCATTGAGACAGTGCATTAGTGCCAGTGTGTTAGAACTGGTGAAGTTGAGGAATCATTGAGACAGTGCATTAGTGCCAGTGTGTTAGAACTGGTGAAGTTGAGGAATCATTGAGACAGTGCATTAGTGCCAGTGTGTTAGAACTGGTGAAGTTGAGGAATCATTGAGACAGTGCATTAGTGCCAGTGTGTTAGAACTGGTGAAGTTGAGGAATCATTGAGACAGTGCATTAGTGCCAGTGTGTTAGAACTGGTGAAGTTGAGGAATCATTGAGACAGTGCATTAGTGCCAGTGTGTTAGAACTGGTGAAGTTGAGGAATCATTGAGACAGTGCATTAGTGCCAGTGTGTTAGAACTGGTGAAGTTGAGGAATCATTGAGACAGTGCATTAGTGCCAGTGTGTTAGAACTGGTGAAGTTGAGGAATCATTGAGACAGTGCATTAGTGCCAGTGTGTTAGAACTGGTGAAGTTGAGGAATCATTGAGACAGTGCATTAGTGCCAGTGTGTTAGAACTGGTGAAGTTGAGGAATCATTGAGACAGTGCATTAGTGCCAGTGTGTTAGAACTGGTGAAGTTGAGGAATCATTGAGACAGTGCATTAGTGCCAGTGTGTTAGAACTGGTGAAGTTGAGGAATCATTGAGACAGTGCATTAGTGCCAGTGTGTTAGAACTGGTGAAGTTGAGGAATCATTGAGACAGTGCATTAGTGCCAGTGTGTTAGAACTGGTGAAGTTGAGGAATCATTGAGACAGTGCATTAGTGCCAGTGTGTTAGAACTGGTGAAGTTGAGGAATCATTGAGACAGTGCATTAGTGCCAGTGTGTTAGAACTGGTGAAGTTGAGGAATCATTGAGACAGTGCATTAGTGCCAGTGTGTTAGAACTGGTGAAGTTGAGGAATCATTGAGACAGTGCATTAGTGCCAGTGTGTTAGAACTGGTGAAGTTGAGGAATCATTGAGACAGTGCATTAGTGCCAGTGTGTTAGAACTGGTGAAGTTGAGGAATCATTGAGACAGTGCATTAGTGCCAGTGTGTTAGAACTGGTGAAGTTGAGGAATCATTGAGACAGTGCATTAGTGCCAGTGTGTTAGAACTGGTGAAGTTGAGGAATCATTGAGACAGTGCATTAGTGCCAGTGTGTTAGAACTGGTGAAGTTGAGGAATCATTGAGACAGTGCATTAGTGCCAGTGTGTTAGAACTGGTGAAGTTGAGGAATCATTGAGACAGTGCATTAGTGCCAGTGTGTTAGAACTGGTGAAGTTGAGGAATCATTGAGACAGTGCATTAGTGCCAGTGTGTTAGAACTGGTGAAGTTGAGGAATCATTGAGACAGTGCATTAGTGCCAGTGTGTTAGAACTGGTGAAGTTGAGGAATCATTGAGACAGTGCATTAGTGCCAGTGTGTTAGAACTGGTGAAGTTGAGGAATCATTGAGACAGTGCATTAGTGCCAGTGTGTTAGAACTGGTGAAGTTGAGGAATCATTGAGACAGTGCATTAGTGCCAGTGTGTTAGAACTGGTGAAGTTGAGGAATCATTGAGACAGTGCATTAGTGCCAGTGTGTTAGAACTGGTGAAGTTGAGGAATCATTGAGACAGTGCATTAGTGCCAGTGTGTTAGAACTGGTGAAGTTGAGGAATCATTGAGACAGTGCATTAGTGCCAGTGTGTTAGAACTGGTGAAGTTGAGGAATCATTGAGACAGTGCATTAGTGCCAGTGTGTTAGAACTGGTGAAGTTGAGGAATCATTGAGACAGTGCATTAGTGCCAGTGTGTTAGAACTGGTGAAGTTGAGGAATCATTGAGACAGTGCATTAGTGCCAGTGTGTTAGAACTGGTGAAGTTGAGGAATCATTGAGACAGTGCATTAGTGCCAGTGTGTTAGAACTGGTGAAGTTGAGGAATCATTGAGACAGTGCATTAGTGCCAGTGTGTTAGAACTGGTGAAGTTGAGGAATCATTGAGACAGTGCATTAGTGCCAGTGTGTTAGAACTGGTGAAGTTGAGGAATCATTGAGACAGTGCATTAGTGCCAGTGTGTTAGAACTGGTGAAGTTGAGGAATCATTGAGACAGTGCATTAGTGCCAGTGTGTTAGAACTGGTGAAGTTGAGGAATCATTGAGACAGTGCATTAGTGCCAGTGTGTTAGAACTGGTGAAGTTGAGGAATCATTGAGACAGTGCATTAGTGCCAGTGTGTTAGAACTGGTGAAGTTGAGGAATCATTGAGACAGTGCATTAGTGCCAGTGTGTTAGAACTGGTGAAGTTGAGGAATCATTGAGACAGTGCATTAGTGCCAGTGTGTTAGAACTGGTGAAGTTGAGGAATCATTGAGACAGTGCATTAGTGCCAGTGTGTTAGAACTGGTGAAGTTGAGGAATCATTGAGACAGTGCATTAGTGCCAGTGTGTTAGAACTGGTGAAGTTGAGGAATCATTGAGACAGTGCATTAGTGCCAGTGTGTTAGAACTGGTGAAGTTGAGGAATCATTGAGACAGTGCATTAGTGCCAGTGTGTTAGAACTGGTGAAGTTGAGGAATCATTGAGACAGTGCATTAGTGCCAGTGTGTTAGAACTGGTGAAGTTGAGGAATCATTGAGACAGTGCATTAGTGCCAGTGTGTTAGAACTGGTGAAGTTGAGGAATCATTGAGACAGTGCATTAGTGCCAGTGTGTTAGAACTGGTGAAGTTGAGGAATCATTGAGACAGTGCATTAGTGCCAGTGTGTTAGAACTGGTGAAGTTGAGGAATCATTGAGACAGTGCATTAGTGCCAGTGTGTTAGAACTGGTGAAGTTGAGGAATCATTGAGACAGTGCATTAGTGCCAGTGTGTTAGAACTGGTGAAGTTGAGGAATCATTGAGACAGTGCATTAGTGCCAGTGTGTTAGAACTGGTGAAGTTGAGGAATCATTGAGACAGTGCATTAGTGCCAGTGTGTTAGAACTGGTGAAGTTGAGGAATCATTGAGACAGTGCATTAGTGCCAGTGTGTTAGAACTGGTGAAGTTGAGGAATCATTGAGACAGTGCATTAGTGCCAGTGTGTTAGAACTGGTGAAGTTGAGGAATCATTGAGACAGTGCATTAGTGCCAGTGTGTTAGAACTGGTGAAGTTGAGGAATCATTGAGACAGTGCATTAGTGCCAGTGTGTTAGAACTGGTGAAGTTGAGGAATCATTGAGACAGTGCATTAGTGCCAGTGTGTTAGAACTGGTGAAGTTGAGGAATCATTGAGACAGTGCATTAGTGCCAGTGTGTTAGAACTGGTGAAGTTGAGGAATCATTGAGACAGTGCATTAGTGCCAGTGTGTTAGAACTGGTGAAGTTGAGGAATCATTGAGACAGTGCATTAGTGCCAGTGTGTTAGAACTGGTGAAGTTGAGGAATCATTGAGACAGTGCATTAGTGCCAGTGTGTTAGAACTGGTGAAGTTGAGGAATCATTGAGACAGTGCATTAGTGCCAGTGTGTTAGAACTGGTGAAGTTGAGGAATCATTGAGACAGTGCATTAGTGCCAGTGTGTTAGAACTGGTGAAGTTGAGGAATCATTGAGACAGTGCATTAGTGCCAGTGTGTTAGAACTGGTGAAGTTGAGGAATCATTGAGACAGTGCATTAGTGCCAGTGTGTTAGAACTGGTGAAGTTGAGGAATCATTGAGACAGTGCATTAGTGCCAGTGTGTTAGAACTGGTGAAGTTGAGGAATCATTGAGACAGTGCATTAGTGCCAGTGTGTTAGAACTGGTGAAGTTGAGGAATCATTGAGACAGTGCATTAGTGCCAGTGTGTTAGAACTGGTGAAGTTGAGGAATCATTGAGACAGTGCATTAGTGCCAGTGTGTTAGAACTGGTGAAGTTGAGGAATCATTGAGACAGTGCATTAGTGCCAGTGTGTTAGAACTGGTGAAGTTGAGGAATCATTGAGACAGTGCATTAGTGCCAGTGTGTTAGAACTGGTGAAGTTGAGGAATCATTGAGACAGTGCATTAGTGCCAGTGTGTTAGAACTGGTGAAGTTGAGGAATCATTGAGACAGTGCATTAGTGCCAGTGTGTTAGAACTGGTGAAGTTGAGGAATCATTGAGACAGTGCATTAGTGCCAGTGTGTTAGAACTGGTGAAGTTGAGGAATCATTGAGACAGTGCATTAGTGCCAGTGTGTTAGAACTGGTGAAGTTGAGGAATCATTGAGACAGTGCATTAGTGCCAGTGTGTTAGAACTGGTGAAGTTGAGGAATCATTGAGACAGTGCATTAGTGCCAGTGTGTTAGAACTGGTGAAGTTGAGGAATCATTGAGACAGTGCATTAGTGCCAGTGTGTTAGAACTGGTGAAGTTGAGGAATCATTGAGACAGTGCATTAGTGCCAGTGTGTTAGAACTGGTGAAGTTGAGGAATCATTGAGACAGTGCATTAGTGCCAGTGTGTTAGAACTGGTGAAGTTGAGGAATCATTGAGACAGTGCATTAGTGCCAGTGTGTTAGAACTGGTGAAGTTGAGGAATCATTGAGACAGTGCATTAGTGCCAGTGTGTTAGAACTGGTGAAGTTGAGGAATCATTGAGACAGTGCATTAGTGCCAGTGTGTTAGAACTGGTGAAGTTGAGGAATCATTGAGACAGTGCATTAGTGCCAGTGTGTTAGAACTGGTGAAGTTGAGGAATCATTGAGACAGTGCATTAGTGCCAGTGTGTTAGAACTGGTGAAGTTGAGGAATCATTGAGACAGTGCATTAGTGCCAGTGTGTTAGAACTGGTGAAGTTGAGGAATCATTGAGACAGTGCATTAGTGCCAGTGTGTTAGAACTGGTGAAGTTGAGGAATCATTGAGACAGTGCATTAGTGCCAGTGTGTTAGAACTGGTGAAGTTGAGGAATCATTGAGACAGTGCATTAGTGCCAGTGTGTTAGAACTGGTGAAGTTGAGGAATCATTGAGACAGTGCATTAGTGCCAGTGTGTTAGAACTGGTGAAGTTGAGGAATCATTGAGACAGTGCATTAGTGCCAGTGTGTTAGAACTGGTGAAGTTGAGGAATCATTGAGACAGTGCATTAGTGCCAGTGTGTTAGAACTGGTGAAGTTGAGGAATCATTGAGACAGTGCATTAGTGCCAGTGTGTTAGAACTGGTGAAGTTGAGGAATCATTGAGACAGTGCATTAGTGCCAGTGTGTTAGAACTGGTGAAGTTGAGGAATCATTGAGACAGTGCATTAGTGCCAGTGTGTTAGAACTGGTGAAGTTGAGGAATCATTGTGACAGTGCATTAGTGCCAGTGTGTTAGAACTGGTGAAGTTGAGGAATCATTGAGACAGTGCATTAGTGCCAGTGTGTTAGAACTGGTGAAGTTGAGGAATCATTGTGACAGTGCATTAGTGCCAGTGTGTTAGAACTGGTGAAGTTGAGGAATCATTGAGACAGTGCATTAGTGCCAGTGTGTTAGAACTGGTGAAGTTGAGGAATCATTGAGACAGTGCATTAGTGCCAGTGTGTTAGAACTGGTGAAGTTGAGGAATCCTTGAGACAGTGCATTAGTGCCAGTGTGTTAGAACTGGTGAAGTTGAGGAATCCTTGAGACAGTGCATTAGTGCAAGAACAGTTCACTCAGTCTGTAGTGATGTAGTTGAAGTCACCAAGGATCAGAGTGTTAGGGCGTATCTTGATGGAGTCTAGTAAATTCAGGTAAGAGGAGTGGGTGTCCTGAGTCATGGGGGGTCTCTATAGCTAGCTATAACTTGGATGGGTGTCTTGCCAACTGTCAGTTGTACCTGGAGTAGTTCCTGTGCATCATGTTGGCAAACCAGTCTGGAGGTGTGCCTGTCCTTGATGAAGATAGAGACTCCACCACCCTTAGTCTTCCCAACCTCATTTTGTGGTCAGAATGTGTGGAATGTAGGTACAGCCTGGTAAGGCAGGGGTGTTCTCCACAGCCCTGAATCAAGTTTCTGTAACTGCACAGATATCAGCATCTTCCAGTATAATGCGGGCTTCCAGTGAGTCCATTTTCAGGTTTAGGATCCTAGCATTAAGCAGCATGACCTTCAATTTGCTTTTTGACAGATCTTTTATGTTGGAAGGTTTGTCTTTGGGACATTGCCTAAAAAAGGCACAATTGCAAGGCAAGAGCCTTGGCCAGGACCTGGAAACCCAGTGGTGATAGGTGAAGGCCATCTCTGCAAAGCATCAAAGCATGTTGACCATGTCAGCCCAGGCAGACAGATACTGGATCCCCTTGGAATGACACCAGAAACTAAGCCAGTTGTTAAAGTCAATTATTTTTTGTTGATATTGTGGTATCATTCTTGGTGAAGGTAGGATGCTGCTTATGGCTAGGGCCATACCTGCCTGTAACACATTCTCTGAGAGTTCAGCCATATCTCTCTTCATATAGTCCAGGGAGGTACGACTTAAGTCATTTGCAACAACATGTACAATGACAGAGTTGTACTTGTAACTGTTGTCCAGAGACTTAAGTGCGTACTTGATGTGGCAGATTCTGGCACTAGACAGACAACTGACCGTGACCTTCTCCTTGTTGAGTCTGGTGGGGGGACATCTGTGTGTCTCACAACTGAGTCACCAATGACTAGTGTGTTTGGTTTATTGTTATGTCTTGTGGGCTGTGATGGTTTATTGTTTTGCCTTATGGGCTGTGTTTGTGAGACACTGATGTGTTGTCTGCTGTGTGTGATGTGTTTGGAGTTGTGTGTGGAATGTTTGTGAATGTGTTTTGGTGGTCTCTACTAGTTAGATACATTTTTATTGAGGACCTCTGCATAGATAGGTGTGTGTTGTGCTTGGCTATGTGATGTGAGTTATGTTGTGTTTGTGCTGGCAATCTCTTCTTTGTCAGGATTACTGACTGTGGTGCAAGAGAACTTGGACTCCAGGTTACTGATATACATGCATTTCTCGCAGGTGGAAGAATTATTTGCTAGGAGAAGAGGGTTGTCAGTAAAACATGAGGCAGTTGCTACACTGTCTCAGTATGCCCTTGTTGATCAGACTGGCAGGAGAAAGTGATGGGAATTGTCCAGACATCGTGCTCCGAATGCTTGGGCAGACTTATGGAGAGAAGGTTTTGTTAAGAGTTTGTACTCAAGAGTGTAGACCACACGAACCTTCTTAAATGTAAAGTAGCTGTCCTGAAGCACAAGTGCTAAGACCAAAGCTTTAAATGCTACGATAACAGATACATTTAATTAGGGTGCTAACAAGCAGCATTAAATGCAGCAGAATAAAAGCACTTGAACACTTAAGTGCACACAGCAAAAGCAGATGAATAAAGTGTACATTTTTTAAGTGGAGAGGGAGGAAACAGAAGTATTCAAAGTCAAAGAAGCAAGGGGTTAGTCCTGCCCAAATAATCTCACTGCAGTATGTTGAGTGATCAAATGAGATTGGACTGGGAGCAGTGACCAAGATCGGATTTACAGCAGGGGTGGGCAAATCCAAAGCCACCAAGTTTAAGACTACAAGAACACTTGGGAGGGAGGGCAGGAAAAAAAACTGCAAAAAAAAAAAAACATTGCAAATGACAAAGGACAGAAACAATAGAGCAAATATATAAATAATAAAGCAAATATATAAATACAGCACAGTTCAAACTGAGTTGCAAAAAGTGTACTTATTAGTTTGGAATATCAGATGGGAAAAGATTCCAACTCTGCTCACATTCAGGAAAATTTAGCTCTCTGCTATATGAACTCTGCAGAAATTCACAGAAATGCAGTTTGTAATGGAAGTACAACACAGAAAATACACCTCAGGCAATGACTAACAGCTAAGACGGGCTGACTCAACAACCCCCACCTGAAACTAACTTCTGAGCTGCCCTGAGAAACAAAGTCAGTCTCCTGCTTTCTGGATATGTGCTTGA
Organism: Protopterus annectens; assembly: GCF_019279795.1. Classification (NCBI taxonomy): domain Eukaryota; kingdom Metazoa; phylum Chordata; order Ceratodontiformes; family Protopteridae; genus Protopterus; species Protopterus annectens. Next base: position 775,059,155 of record NC_056751.1, read on the forward strand.
ACAACCATATCCTGTTTTCGCTGTCCTTTTCTACAATTGAAGCAACTCTGACTTCTGCTCTTATGTCCTCATTTGCTTGTCCATCCCACAGTGTGCATCCTGCCACCCTTTTCAGGCACTTCATCTCCATCACCTCTAGTTTCCTCAATTGCACTGCCTTTACTGCCCAAGTTTCTGCGCCATACAGTACTGCTCACACCACTGTTTTGTACACTTTACTTTTCAGCTTCATTGGCATTCTTCTATCATATACTACAGCCCCACTGATTCTAGCTTTGATCTACTCATTCAGACTTCCCTTCTCGTCAATCGCCCCTCCTAGTTACTTGAAGCTGTTAAGCTGTTCCTCTGTTTTCCTTTTTATCTCAACTCTCAGTTTCTTCTTGATTGTACTATTTACTGCCATTAAAACTGTCTTATTTGTACTCAGTTTCATCCCATATGCCTTCAGTTGTGCATTCCATTCCCCTATCTTTTGCTAAAATCCTTGCTGAGAGTCTGCGTGTAATGCCACACCATCTGCATACAGCAGCCTTGTTGTTCTGTCCCCTCTGACCTATTTGCTATTGTAAATCAATCACCAGCATGAACAGTAGTTGACCGCGAGCTGAACCCTGATGTACACCCACTACCACTGGGAACCCCTCTATGAGACCAAACACTGTTCATACCCGAGTCACTGGGTCCTTGTACATAGCCTGCACTAATTCTACCAATGTTTCTGGGACTTCAAACCACCACAGGACTTCCCATATCAGCTATGTTGGGACCTTGTCATATGCTTTCTCTTAGTCTAGGAATGTCCAGTTGGACTGTTTTCTTTCACTAGCTTTTTCTCAACTATTTTAAGCCGACATAGTAGAACTGGCCATCAACAAACTCTATGATTAAAAGAAAAAGCTCCCGGTCATCATCACATCATCATTATAAAAGAGATTTAAAATTGGTAAGTGAGTCTCCCAAACTTACCATTAGTAAATGTAAGGCCAGCTGTTTACTTAGGATTGCAGCTAATTCAAAAGGCAACATTAAGGTCTTCTTCAGTCATTTTAAACAGCTTAAAGATAACCTATAATTTTGTACTAAACTTATCTTCAATGGTCCCTCCTTCTCCAACTCAACAGCATTGTTAATATTCTTTTAGGACAAATTCCCTTCCAGCTTTCCTCATCCTCCTCGCTATCCCTCCTTTCTTCCTTGTGCCTCTCCTCCTGAGTTCAATTCCAACAAAGTTCTTTTCACACTCTCAGAATTAAAAGCACTACTTCCCTAAAGTTATGATAATATTGGATTCCTGCTGACAGGTGTAAAGTTATACTTAGCAAAACCAACTCTCTTAGCTCTTCAATCAGAGTCTCTTCACTAGTTATGTCCTAAAGGAGTGAAGAATGCCAGTTGTACTGCCCCTGCATAAAGGTGATTCCTCCACTGACCCTAGGAATTACAGGTCTATAAGTCTTACTAGTATTTTTGAAAGTCTATGGAATTTATTATAGTTGAATTAATAAAAAATGATATAGGTGACCTTATATCCCTGGATACACACTAGTTCATGTTTGCAAAAGGCAGGTCATGCTTCCTGAACCTGGTTGAGTTCTTTGAAAGGATTACTGAGGCCATAGATAAGAGCACACAGCCTACACTGCTTATCTGGTTCTTGCTAAGGCCTTTGATGCTATTCCCCATGCTGGGATTATGGACCAACATCTTAGTAATTGACTTCCTGACAGAACCCATACAGTTAGGCTCATGAAGTATTTGTTGTAGACAGGAAAATGGCACCAACTGCTTGTCGTACAGATAACATTCTACTTAGGTTTGACACAGTCATTATGGATTTCAGCACGTGTTGATAACAGGCTTTCCTTTGACCACCGTATCTCTATGGTAGTTAAGAAATTTGTCCACCCACAGCTAAGTCTTCATGATATCTCTTCAAGGAAATAAGAAGTTATGGTCCAGCTTTATTCATCCCTTATTAGGCCCATCATGTTCCTCCAGCATGTACCATAACAAGCACCTCAACTAGTTTGGTAGACCTCAACAATTACTCAACAAAAAGAGCTCAGGTCTCAGTACACTTAGCTATTCGGATAGACTGAAAGCTCTGTCCCTCAGCTCAGTGCCATTCATACTGCTAAAGAATGACCTCTGTTTTGCTTGCTGTGCAATGAATGACCTAGCACTCTTCATGGTCTCTTTTGGTCATAAGCTTAGTAAGAACCCATGAACCTGTGTAAGTTATATTATATCTGACCCTAAAAGAACTATGAAAACATGATTGATAACATGGGGAATAGTGTGTATTGATGCAACAAATATATCTGCAAAGGAGACTCCTCTCAGAGCAGTTCTGACATCATACCTGACCAAAATGTGGTGGAGAGATACAGTGTGGACAAAGTATGAGGCATCCATAAAGATACCATATGATAATGTGAATGGTGTGTGTCTGCTGTCACTCTGAAATACAGATTTCAGTGCTGCTGTGTATACTTGTCAAGGCTTCTTACATTTTCTTACAATTATCACTTAATAAGTGCAGCAGTCACTTACATTTATAAGTACAACAGTCACCTACATTTATAACTACAACAGTCAACTACATTTATAACTACAACAGTCAACTATATTTGTAAGTACAACAGTCACCTTCTTTTATAAGTACAACAGTCACCTACATTTATAACTGCAACCATCACCTACATTTGTAAGTAAAACAGTCACCTATATTTATAAGTGCAATCATCACCTACATTTATATGTGCAACCTACACTAACACTTCTGCAGCAGTTACCTCCATTTATAAGTGCAACAGTTACCCACCTTTACAAGTGCAACCTTCACTTACATTTATAAGTGCATCAGTCACCCACATTTACACGTGCAACCATAACCTATATTTATAACAGTCACCTACTTTTATAAGTTCAACAGGGACTGTCAGTCTTTCCCAAGAGTATGTGCATGTGTGAAAATTAGACTTTTAAAAGTGAGTGTGTCAGATACCAAAAACCGGGACACAGTGTTCAGCAATGGTTAGTGTGGAGACTCATTTGGAGACCTGGAGTGAAATATATAGTCCAGTCGCAGGTTTTGGAACCTGATCTTGGTGTACTCTTAGGGGAACTTATGTATTTCTATGCTTGCTTTTAGTGACACTCCCTGACCAGAGACATTGGTGAGGATTAAGACTACTTAGTTACTCTCCTGGGGTAAAGAGGGCTCATCACAAGCAGTCGCCTACATTTATAAGTACAACAGTCACCCACATTTATAAGTGCAACCATCACCTACCTTTGTAAATGGAACAGTCACCTAAATTTTTAAGTGCAGCAATCCCATATGTACAACAGTGACCTACATTTATAAGTATAGCAGTGAACTACATTTATAAGTGCAAACATCACCTAAATTTATAAGTGCAGCCATCACCTACATTTGTAAGTAAAACAATCACCTATATTTATAAGTGCAATCATCACCTACATTTATATGTGCAACCTACACCAACACTTATAACTGCAGCAGTTACTGACATTTATAACATTTATAAGTGCATCAGTCACCCACATTTACAAGTGCAACCATAACCTATATTTATAACAATCACCTACATTTATAAGTGCAGCAGTCACCTACATTTATAAGTCCAACAGTTAACTGAAATACGTATTTGCTAAATACATATTCATCAAACTCTAAACATTGAAATTCATTTCAGTGAACCTCAGACTTTTTCCCCAGGGTTAGGAAGCACTTGGCCATCACCACAACTTTGCCCTTTTCCTCACTGTAGTATGATCTTGGAGTTGCTATATATAGTTAGGGGTGTGAGGGGGGCACAGTCCCTCACATTGGGTTGTGTGTGGGGTGAAGCTCCCCTACTTAGATGGGGTTGATTTAGTGCGGTGTGTGTTCCGGAGTGCTAGTAAGTGAGTGGTTCTTAACCCTGGGAAAAAGTCCAAGGTTCATTGAAATTAATTTAAATGTTTAGAGTTCAAATAATATGTATTTCAATTAAGTGATATAGACCCATACAGCAGCCACCTACATTTATAAGTGCAACAATCACCAATGTTGAAAAGGGCAACTATCACCTACATTTATAAGCACAGCAGCCAACTACATTTATAAGTGCAACCATCACATAGATTTGTAAGTGCAACAGTCACCTACATTTATGTGTAACTGTCACCTACATTTATGTCTGTCACCTACATTTCTAAATGCAACAGTCACCCACATTTATAAGTGCAGCCTTCACCTACATTTATAACTGCATCAGTCACTTACATTTATCAGTGCAACAGTCACCTACATTTAAGTACAACATTCAGCTACATTTATAAGTGCAACTGTCACCAGCATTTATAAGTACAACAGTCATCTACATTTAGAAGTGCAAAAGTCATCCACATTTATAAGTGCAGCAGTCACCTACATTTTTAAGTGTACCAGTCGCGTACATTTATAAGTGCAACAGACACCCACATTTACAAGTGCAACCTTCACCTACATTTATAAGTGCAGCAGTGTGATATTATATATTATCTGTGCTAGCATGACTGCCTGACGTTTTGTAAATAATTGTAAATTACCCCGTGTCACATATGCCAGCATGACTAGCTATAATTTTGTAAATACATTTATGTCTTTTGATTATTTCTTTTAAAACATTGTTATTGATTTTCATGAAATAAAATAATACAAGAAATATTATATATATAAATATGCGCAATATATGTCTTAAAAACATCATAACATGGAACGATAACTATTTGCAATGTCCATAACAGATATAATGTCATTGTTGTGATTAAATTTTATCTAGTAGTTTTTCAAGCTTCAACCAAGTTAATTTCTTATCTGTTATCTCAGTAGTTCTTTCTGAAACAGTTTGCAACTCCCTACTACATACAAGTTTAGCTAATAGTAAAAAAACAGATTTTTTTTACATTTCCAATTTGACGTAATGATTTTTCTTACATTTGCATGCAAGGACCAAAGAAGGTGCACCTGTATTTTGGGGATATGTGTTGGTATCGGTGCATTGAACAGTAATAATGAGTCAGATTCTTCACACTTGTCTGACCACAATGCTTTTATGAAATTTTTGAACTCTATCCGGAATGGAGTTACTATTTTACATGTAAGAAACATGTGTACCCAATCTGCACAAAGTATTTCCTCACATGTCCAACATTTATTAAGATTATTTTTTTATATCAAGTCCATGTTATGTGGGGTAATAAAGCTCCTATGGATGTATTTCCAAGTGAAGATTTTCCAAGAAAGGGATGACATTGTGCTACTAATTGATTTAAGTACTAATTCTTTATCACTATGTGAAAGAATGGATTTGTTTATTCTCTCTGTGAAATTTCATAAGGAGTCCTCTGGGATTTGCATATTGGTTCTTAAAGATTTATATATACTTGACAATGATAGAATATTATTAATGTGCAAAGTGTTTATTTCACAAAGAAGAGAAAGAATTTTAGGTAAAGTGCTGTGCTGGTGATATGACATATTTTGAATTCATTAACTATGTATTCTCTAAATATTTGTTTGTTCAACCAGTAGTGCTTTATGTTATACCTGGCCATAACAGAATATGGCTCGTGGATATTATTATTGCAGAGAGACTGCTGCCAGAAAACTAAGCCAGTTTCTTCCATTACTTTTATTTTAGATATGTTGAAAGAGTCCAGAGATGTCTTCATGTATGCTATGGGAAATATTAAAAATATTAAGCTTTTTGTCATACAATTTTTATTATCCTTTTAAAATGTTCTAATATATAATTAGTGAAAAGATATTTTTTTTTTTATTCTTATTGGTATTGTAGAAATGTTCTTTAACAACAAGGAAGATTTTTTTATTTTCTGAGAACATATTATTGTCAATATTTGTGTCAATGTCAGATAATAAGATACATTACTTACATGGAGATTTTTCCAATTAGAACTATATTTGGAGTGTAACCATTAGCTCATCACATTAAGTATGGTCGAATCCGTAAAAAGTTCTAAATTTGGGAATGCTATTCCTCCATCTTTCCAGCTTCTGTAGTGCCAAGCATGGCTGATTTCTAGCTGTTGAGGAAACCATATGAAATTTATTAACATAGAATTTAGTTGTTTCATTAACTTTTTGGATGGGGAGGCCATTAAAGTTTGGAAGTAGAACAACATTTTGGGTAGTATGATCATTTTTATTAATGACAGTCTTTCTTCTATTGTGAAATGCATTTTATTCCATCTATTTAAAAATTCCTTAACTGTGGATAATAGGTATTTGTAATTTGTTTTTAAAGTATTATTCCAGTTTGACTTTATGTATATTCTTAAGTACTTAATTGTGTCATTTGCTCAGTTAAAATTGTTGTGTTTTCTTAGCAAAGTGTTTATTTTTTATGTATTAATAACGTTTCTGTTTTGGTATGAGTAAAGCTTAGGCCTGAAACCTCTTCAAAAACCTGCAGGGATTTTGTTATATGATCTATAGAGGAATTTATATTTCTAAGTGTAAGCATGACATCGTCAGCAAAAAGTTGTATTTTAGAAATGTAGCTTGGACTAACACAAAATCCCTTTATATTAGAATTTGCTCTTATGAAGTTTTCTAGAGGTTCTATTGATAGGGCAAATAATAAGGGGGAGAGTGCGCAGCCTTGTTTAGTGCCTTTTAGGATGTTGAGCGGACCTGATAAAGTGCCAGTTTTGATGTATGATATTGAGTTAACATATAATCTGTTAATTATATCGATAAAGTCAGGGGAGAAGTTATATACTTCTAATACTTTAAATAAACAGGACCAATTTATAAAGTCAGAAGCCTTGTTTAAGTCTAGGCTAATAATTGATAGTTCTTTTTTTTTCCTGTTAGCATGATCTACTAAGGAAAGGAGCCTGATAACATTGTCTTGTACTCTTCTATTTAGGATGAAGCCTGTTTGATCAGCACCTTTTATGTTAGGCATCAGTTGATTTAATCTGTTAGCTAATATCGATGTAAAAAAATTATAGTCCACATTTAATAGTGAAATGGGACGATACGAAGTTATTACTTTGGGGTCTTTGTCCTGTTTTAGGATAGGGGAAATCATGGCATATTTCCAGGAAGGGAAGGAGCTTGTCTTTTTTCTGAATTTCTCAAAAGCTTGTAAAAGTATCTTTAATGTATCATCTGTGAGTACTTTATAAATTTCTCCTATTAATCCATCTAATCCTGGGGCTTTATTGTTCTTAAGGCTTTGAATCCTCTCTTTTAGTTCACTTAATGTTACTGGTTTGAGAAGCCTGGTGTTCTGTTCTATTGAGAGTTTGTTGCCTATGTTCTCATTTAAGAAGTTATCTTTTGGGACGTTGTTATTAGTATTTGGATTTGTGTTATTTATTATTTTGTGATGTTTTCTGAAAGTCTCAAGAATATCTTCTAACTCTGTTACAATTACAGTTTTATTTTTAGTTTCATCGACAATTTCCCTTATATGTTTAACATTTAAGTTTTTTGATTTCACAGTTAATCTATTCATGTTTTTTGGGTTTACAGAGTAAGACTGTAATTTGATTCTTTCTAAATTTATTGCCACTTTGTGATTAAGAATTTCCATGTAATCAAGGTTTAATTGTTTCAGTTCTGTATTTGTGTTTATGTCTTTATTATTTAGATTTCTTTTTAGTTCATCAATTTTTGATTGTATTCTCAATAGCGTACTATCCCATTCCTTTAATTTGTTTAGGTACCAGGTTTTGATTTTTCCAAAAATGTAAGATTTCAGCGTATCTCAAACAATAACCTTAGAAGTACTATCGTTGTCATTTATGTCTAGAAATATTTTGATTTCTTTCAGTAACCATTCCTTAAACCTGGTTATTTTAACAATGTATGCTGGTTATTCTTTGCCAGTATATACTAGATGACTAGATTTCATGTGGATTTTAAAGAAAATAGCGTTGTGGTCAAACACTGGGCAGGAGCTAATGAAAACTTCCTGAATGTTTGAGAATAAATAATCTGTAACCAGTACCTTATCGATGGTAGTTTGTGTACTGAATCTGTATGAGTAATGTGTGTATTTTAGGGATTTGGGTTCTATTTTTTCATAAATATCTCTTATATTTGAATTATTGATGAAGTTGTTCAATCTTTTAGCAGGTGCAGATATCTTAAACTTATCGCATTTAGTAGTGTCACTTCTGGAGAGAATACAGTTAAAATCACCTGCATATATTATTTCTCCCTTAGATTTGATTGCAAGTAAGTCAAGATATTTATTCGCTGTTGCTGCACCGACACTGGTTATCCAATAAGTATTGGCTAACGTGATTACTTTTTTTATTTATTTCTAGAATAATTAAGCAGAACATGTCATTTTTGTCTGAATACAAGTCGAGTATTTTAGGTACTGGTAATGTTTTCCTCCACAATATCATGGTGCCTCTTCTTTTGGTCCGAAATTGAGATTCTGCAAGTATAGAGTAGCCATTAAAAGTCATCCTATTCAAATCTTCTTCTATTATATGAGTTTCTTGCAAGAATGCAATATCTACTTTCTTAGTTTTCAAATATTTGGTTAAGCTTCCTCTCTTTATAGGATTGTTGAGTCCATTTACATTTAAGGACAAACATTTATATGAAAACATTCCTATAGATTGTGTTAGATAGTAAAGATTTTGTTATGAACATAACATGAACACTGAGTATAAGTGTAAAACATTTAAAACTATTTATAAGTCTAAACATGGAATATTTAATTGCTGGTTTAATGAGAAATTCCTCAAAACCACCTTCGTCCATCCTAAGAACAGTAATCTACGTCCATTCTGTGCTACTGCCATTACAATAACTGCATAGAATGTAATAAGAAGTGAGAAAAATAAAAGGTCACGCCTTAGAATTGTTACTGATTTGAGTAGTGAAATATCAAAGTGTATGAAATTAAAGTTAATACGTAATTTGTGATAATTATGTATATTAAAAGTACTTATCTTTGTACAACCAAATCAGAGAGTAATTTTAAAACAAAAGACCTAGTGTATTGTTACTGGAGTAGGAAAATAGTAATGCCTTTAGGTAGCTTATGTTTAGCTATGAGTCTAAAAGGTTTTCCAGATAGATTTAATAAAAACATGGAACTATCAACAATTTTAAGTAAAAGCTATTAAGATTTAAACTAGAGAGCACAATAGCTATCTAAAAACTAGTAAGTAACTCTCTCTGTAAATTAATAAGAACAGGTATTGCAAGTCCTGGCAATAACAAATGAAGAAGTTACTAATATCTGACTTCTGTACATATTATGCTAGGGACAACTATAAACATGTACATGTATAAATGGCACAGACAACACAGTAATATGAAGCAGTTGAACAGCAAATGCTATAGATACACAGACAAAGTAGGTTTGAATACCTCAGATATAATGCAAACATAATGTAACGGGTTGCAAAATTGCTGTCAGCAATAAAAAATGTCTCAATACATGTGCAAGGGTGATCACAACAAAATGGAAAGAGTTCACATATCTAGGTACATATTTTAAGAGTGGTTGTATGTTAGTCATATAGAGCTATACCTATGTATATCTAGATAGAACAATGCATATGAACTACAAGTGTATACCAAAGTTCATGATTCCTGACCTGTGCATATGTATCTTAGAATAAGCTATATTCAAAAAGGTTAGTTATTAAAGCTAGATAACAAAACAGGTATCTCAAAACTGGTAAGTAACTCTCTCTGTAAATTTATCTGAGCTGGTACTTTTTTCCAGATTGTAGTTAAATAAGAACCTTGGTCTTTTAAAAGCATATGTACTTATAGGTCTATCAGATCCAAGAAAAACTTTGACCCAACTAAATTTCAACTTGAACTCAAATCATGTAACTGGACACAACTAAATTTCCTTCCCCTTGATGAGGCAGTGTCATCATTTAACAATTCATTCCTTACTATACTTGACTCACATGCCCTAAACAATCAAATTAAATTAAAACTCAGCACCCACCTAACAACAACACAAAAACCAAAACAAAACTAGAGACAAAGCGTGGGATAAATGGCGCACTACTAAACTACCCCAGATGAAATCAACATTATCAAACAAACAAGGAAATGAGACTCACTTCTATAAACACTATACCGACTCACCCACTCTCTTTTAACTCAGCCAGTGTCCCATCCTTTTTATCAGATCCTTTTGAAAAAAAAAGAGCCAACCACCCTTTAACTGAGGCCTCCCTCAATTTGGAAAATATCCTATCTTATCCCACTCACAAGAGGGGTTCATCCACAGAACTATCTTGCCAAAATTATGGAAAAGTGCATGCACAACCAACTAATGCTCTATCTAACCCCAAAAAAACTACTCACAGACTCTCAACATGGAGATTCCCATCATCATACAACCACCACTGCCCTCTCTCTCTTTTTTAAAACATTAATCTCTTCATAAATGACATCCAAACAGTCATCCTGAAGCCACCTGCATTCAATATGCAGATGAACCATCTCCTGATCTTAAATCCAAACAAAACCAAGTTACTCTTCTTCTTACCCCCAATAGATCTCCGACTGAAAACTTCACTAATAAATCCAATAATGGGACCATCATCTCCCAGACACCATACAAAAGCTGTGGGGTAAACATTGACAATGAAAATCAAATTTGATATACATAACTTGGGACCCTATAGAATTTAAAGCCTTCTTACTACCCTGCCCAGGGCACGCACAGCCGTTCACCTCTCTCTCTCCCTACTATGCCCTCTGTCTCTCTCCTCTCCTCAAATGGGTCTTCTGGCTCTCTGGCCAAAATCTCATCCTGCTATAATCACATTGCCAGGTTAGATTTACAGGCTACACTACAGACACCACTGTACCTGAAACTTGGATGGATCAAACAACTAAATCTGTCAACCTAGGTGGTGGGCTGTTGCCAACCACACACCAAAAATAAAATAATAATAAAATAAATGTATCTTACTTTTATAAAACTGGGGATATAAATAAGTCAGTTAAAATGAGGAAAAGCACAATAATCATCATAAACAGAAAAGGAGAGAAAACAGACAAAAAAATTATTTCTTTATGCTAAATATTTTCATTAACTGAACACATAGAAGCCTTTATGCAAACCTATATGTGAACTTCAGTTAAAAGCCTGTTTAAATATCTGCATTGTTACAAGTAATTAAAACAATGAATATGCATTTTAACAAAGTCAATATATCGTTTACCATTAAAAGAAACATTTCTATAACAATGTGCAGCATTTAGTACTTACTTAAAGCAAATCCTTTCATTTCTTAATAGTCCTTTTGTTCTCAGCAATTCTGTGGCATTAACTTCCTTATTCTCCTCAGATATCATCTGAGCATGCTGAGAGGTCAAAGGTCATGCTGCTCATCTAGCCACGCTGTTATAGTGATGTAATCAGTTTACAAACAAGCAGGAAGTGTTCTAGGCTTGAGGAAGAGTTCTTTTGAAGCTTTTTGATTTTTTGGTGGCAAAATACAACATGAAGGTAATTTAAACAAGTAGATTGTACTCAAGAATGTTATATGGCTCTCATGCATAGCAAAAAAAAAAAAAAAAAAAACAGGCAGAGAGAGTTAAGTAAATCATACAATAAAATGCATAAAATACTTCTTTTTTAACAGCACATCTGTACATTGTAGAGCCCTCTTTCCCCTTCCACTTCCCTCAGCTTTAATATACTTTTTTAATATAAAATTAGCACTGTTTACATATTAAATAAAAACTTTCTGCTATCTATCTCATATTCATTTATAGAGCCAAACGTCTGTGTAGAATGTTTGTATGGTCACAGCAGATGTATTCTTTGTGTAGAAATCTTATTATAACTTTATATAATGGGTATAGTGTGTTAATTGTGATAAGTTTAAATGGAAGTAGTGTGAATCATTTGCGGACTGTGTCTGTGAGATTAATAGAACAGTGTGAATGGATAGGAAAGAGAGGAGAAAAAAAGAATCAGTAAGTGCTGGGTGGCAATATTATTTTACCATTGATGTAATGCATAGCCTGCATAATAAATGTTTGCTGTAAGGTGCTTATATTACTGCAGCTTATTTTTAAGTAAATATTTAAACACGTTTGCTTATATTGAAGTACTTAGCAACTGTATATATTAATATGTAAAATAAAAAGAAAAGAATGAAAAACAAAAGAAAGCAAGAAAAAAGGTGAGCAGTATTGAGAAATAGAAAAAGGTGATATAGAAGAAAGCAGGCTTGAGTATATATATATTTACTAAATACATAGAAAGGTTGTACCTTAGGATTCCATTTGTATCCTGTGTTTTCAGATGTATTGTTTGTTAATAAGTTTTGACAGTGATGTTTTTTATGCTATTTCCCCTTTAGCTTCTTACTAGATTTGTCAGCTGTAGTTATTTTACCATTAGCAGCTTGTCTTTTTAGACTCGGCAAAGAAAGGTCCATTTCTTCTACTTTCTCAAGTAAGTTGCTTTTCCTCACGAAAACTGATGCATCTTCAAGAGAATTGAATATTTTTTGACCATCCAAGAGGGTAATTTTGATTCTGGCTGGAAAGATTATCTGGGCTTTAATGTTGGCTTTTTTTAAGTCCTTAATAAGTGGGACACACGCTTTTCTCTTTGTCATCACAGTGGAAGTGTAATCATTGTCAAATGTTATATTTTTCCCATCAACTTGGACTGGATTTCCTGACCATGCAGCTCTTAGTATTAAGTCTTTGTCTTGTTTAGATAGGAATTTTGCAATGATGGATCTCACAGCTGTTTAATTTTTTGATGCAGATGTATATGACAGGGACATGTGGGCTTTCTTGATTCTGAAAGATAAAGCTTCAGGGAGGTTTAGTATTTTTGGAAGCCAATCATTTAGGAAGAGAATCATATTATTTCCTTCCATTTTGTCTGGAACTCCATAGATCCTAATGTTGTTTCTTCTGGATCTACACTCTAGGTCTTCCACCTATTTTAGTAACTGGGTATTTTGTTTTAGTAAAAAGTTTATCTGGTTGTCATTTTCCATTTGCCTGCCATCTATTTCACTTACTGATTTTTCTATAGCTGGTATTTGGTCAGAGTGAATAGTAACAATTTCCTTTAAATCATCAATTTGTTTTTTTTTTTGCTTTCTTTCTTCATGTTTTCCATAATCTTCTCTAAATTATTCATTTTTATAGAAAGATCTTGAATGCTGGTTATTATTGTTGGAAGTTCCTTTTTCATAGTGCTGTCTTATAGAGATGTCTTCGAGTGACTCATAGCTGTTTCCATCTGTAACTGGTGACATAACTTCTGACAGGTAATATGTTGGTAAATAATTGAAAAAAAATAAGATTTATTTTGATAAAGTTGTTCACAATATCAAGATAAGCAGTTGGTGAAAAATTCTTCAGTGTTTGTTGAGTTAAAATAGAAAAATCCTGTCAGAAAAAATCATTTCAGGCAGAGCATCAAGAAAGTGCAGCTAACTCCTTGGCATCTTGGCCACACCCCCTCATGTCTTTTGATTATGACTCTGATTTGTGCAAGATGTTTGAATGTCAAACAGTGTTTTTCTGGGTGACCAAATGTACATTTTCTAAAGAGAATTTTCAATGTACGTTATACCAGAGTCAGCTGACCTAGATGTGATGTCATTGTGTGCCAGAGATGGGAAAATAGAATCGTCACTGCAGCTGTTTATTTACTTTTCAAAGTCTGATATGAGAGAGTAGAATTCTCATAGCAGCTTTCTGTTACTTTTAAAAATCTAATATAAAAGCAGGTTCTGAGTCAGTTATTCAGTTTGTTTTTCTGTGGATGTTCAGCAGTAATAGGTAATTTGTTTCCAGAATAGTTATTCCAGTTGCTGAGGACAGACAACCACCTGAAGTGTGGACATAATTCCGAATCTTGCCTTGCAGAAGTAAGAGTATAATATTGCCTTACTGAGTTATTTAGATTACATAGGGACAGTTAATCTTCACACAGTCAGGGAACTACAGCTAATTAGATGTTTTCTAAAATCTGTGTGAGATCTATCCTACAGTATTAGTTTTATATTTCCTGTGTGTGAAACTCTGTTGTTTATTGGAAGCAGTTATTCAGTATTTACATGTTTTTAAATCCTTTTATTTATTATTAAATGTTTATTACCTCTCATTGTGGCTGGCTTTTTAGTTAACATTTTTAATAACTTGAGAGTGTTTATGCTTATTGTAATAACACCAGGGCCACTTAGAAAAGCCTTACTGCCTGGGATACATGCTACCATTTGTTGCAATATCTATTTTACACAGTATAATTGATCACCTCTTTTGAAGGGTATTGTGATATTTGACTGATGGCAGCTGTTACTTTACTGCTTGGGATACATGCTACTATTTGTTTCAATATCTATTTTACGCAATATAACTGAACATCCCTTTTGAAGGGTATTGTATTTGACTGGTTGCAGCCATTACTTTGTAATTTAGGCAAAGAAACATAGCAGATAAATCTGTCAGTCTTTCCCAAGAGTATGTGCATGTGTGAACATCAGACTTTTAAAAGTGAGTGTGTCAGTTACCAAAAACTGGGACATAGTGTTCTGCAATGGTTAGTGTGGAGACTCATTTGGAGACCTGGAGTGAAGTATATAGTCCAGTCCCAGGTTTTGGAACCTGCTCTTGGTGTACTCTTAGGGGAACTTGTGCATTTCTATTCTTGCTTTTAGTGACACTCCCTAACCAGAGACAGTGGTGAGGATTGGGACTCCTCAGTTACTGTCCTGGGGTAAAGAGGTCTATCATAAGCAGTCACCTACATTTATAAGTGTAATAGTCACCTACATGTATAAGTGCAATCATCACCTACCTTTGTAAATGGAACAGTCACCTTCATTTTTAAGGGCAGCAGTCCCATACATTTATAAGTACAACTGTGACCTACATTTATAAGTAGAACAGTGACCCACATTTATAAGTACAACAGTCACCCACATTTATAAGTGCAACCATCACCTACCTTTGTAAATGTAACATTCACCTAAATCTTTAAGTGCAGCAATCCCATACATTTATAAGTACAACAGTGACCTACATTTATAAGTACAACAGTGACATACATTTATAACTACAAGTACCTGAGCTGTTGGATATGCTCCACTTAAAGAAATCCCAATCCCTCAGAGCCACATGCTCCACGGATCTAAACCTTGTCATCACAATGAACAAAACATGCTGGAGAGATAGGTTCCTGATCCAGAGACTCCCTATACTCTGGAATAGACTGCCCATACATGTCAAGCAGATCGCCTCCTTGGCCCTCTTCAAAAGGAATCTTGACGATTGGATGGGAGATAGGAAATTCACCCCAGGGATAACGTCAGTCGCCCTGCTTGATAGGGGTCCAGGGCAGTAAATATTATGGGAAAAATATCTAGGGAATTGTTATGGCTAGCCTTGTATAGGCCCTAGGGCTGATAGCTTAGTACCAACCTATGAACCTATGAACCTATGAACAATGACCCACATTTCTAAGTACAACAGTGACCCCCATTTATAAGTACAACAGTGACCCGCATTTATAAGTGCAACAATGACCCACATTTATAAGTACAAAAGTGACATACAGTATGTGTACTACATCATCTAGGCCATCAATTGAGCACACTGAAGGGACATGCAGATGACCTCACAATGCCCTCAATTGCTACAGTAATATCTGCACATTATAAAGACTTCTCACCAGATGGTAATAATATCTGCAGTATTTAGTACTTTGTTTAAACACATGTAGCATTATCACGGTACTTGCAAGGTCAGAGAGACAGGCATGTGTAAGTCTAAAAACACTACATGGATAACCATTAGATATGACTGTTTACAAATACAGTAGAGTGACATCCCCGTAGTGTACATTACTAATGCATATATTAATGGGCCAGATTTGCAGTGTTTTCACACAAGATGCTTTATTGTCCAGTACACAGATATGGGTGACAGTGGTTATGCTGAAATGATAGCTACTAGTGAAACTATGGGGATGCATTTAGTTAAACAAACCAGTACTGAATCTATTGGTTTATCTATATATCTATATCTACTATATCTATCCATCTCTTTCTCTCTCTCTCTCTCTCTCTCTATATATATATATATATATATGTGTGTGTGTGTGTGTGTGTGTGTGTGTGTGTGTGTGTGTGTGTGTGTGTGTGTGTGTGTGTGTGTGTGTGTGTGTGTGTGTATGTGTGTGTGTGTTTGTGTGTGTGTGTTTGTCTGTATGTACATATACACATACATAAACCCAAAGAATATATACAAAACCAGAAAATCATTACTATCTGAAGCCAACATTACCTGCTGAGCTCACTAGTCCTTAACACTGTCTTATAACACAACAATGTAATAGTTTAATCATATCTACTCTGAAAAATCAATTTCTTACTTAACTTAGCCTTTGTGATACATAACATGCAATTAATTAAATCTCTGTCTTGCATCTTATGAACATCTTTGTAACTCTTGCTCTTTATCTGTTGTCCTGTATCAGTTTTATACATTCTGCTCTGGGTCTTTGGTAAAAACAATGGGAGATCCTGTTCACTTAGCCATTTAACAAACTAATAACTAAAATAAACATTGCAAGTGTAAGATATTTGGAGAAAAAGGATATCTCTGTAAATGAACATGCGTACAAAGGGGATATTACCACCACTGCTAGTTATATGCAGTAATGCAGGACAAGAATCTGAGAACATTTTTAGTGATATTGAAAAAGAAAACAGGAGTGCCATGTCTCAAATAGGCTGTAGGTAGCAGTGACTGTACAGCTTTTTACAAAATATATCATCTTCATGGAGCACGAATGTCAGGAAGGACCATATGCAGAGAAGAGAAAGAGGAAGGGCATGTACCACAGCAACCAATCCCAGCCATGGGAATAATTAACGATGATGGTGGTGACAATGGTGATGAGGATGATGATGATGATGATGACGACTGTAGTATCGCAGATGATGATGAGGATGACTGTAGTATCGCAGAGGAGTATTAATAATTTCAAATGTTACACAGAACCATGTACACACAGATACAAAACAGCAGAATTTAATTTAATTTATTTTATTCTGTACTTGTAATACTGTTGTACAGCAATCCATGCTCAGATATCCAATTTCCAGATGCCACATAGTGCAACTTTTTAGGATATGTGGTGGGTGATATCAAAATGCCACCATATCTGTTAGTGTTGCACAAAGGATTGTGGTTGCGTGGGATAACAAGTATGGCCATGTGACTCTAAAGATGAGTCTCTCAGTCTTCACTTGCATACTATATGGGTTTGTATAAATCACTTAAAGTGACCAATGCTCCCTGGCCACATCGAAAAGCAGGCACTTCGGCTTGTTTACTTAACAGCTGACAACATACAGATAAAATGATACATAGATGTTACAGCTGACAACATAAAATAAAATGATACACACATGTTACAGCTGACAATATACAATTAAAATGATACATATGTTACAACTGACAACATGCAAATAAAATGATGCACACGTTACAACTGACAATAAAGAAGTAAAATGATACATACATGTTACAGCTGACAAATACAAACAAAAGGATAAGTACATGTTACAGCTGACAATATACAAATAAAATGATACATATGTTACAACTGATATACAAATAAAATGATACATACATGCTACAGCTGACAACATACAAATAAAATGATGTCTATGTGTTACAGTTGATAAACAAATGAAACAAGATGTAATGAAATATAAGCTTCTATCACAGGCACAACAGGCGTTTGGATGGTCATAGCTACAGGATGATAGATGCACAGCATATTGTAGAAATAAAAATAATTTAACTCTTTAATTTTGTACAGCGGGCTTTTAAAGATGGAGATATCACAGCAGCAGTAGAATCAGATAATATACCCATAGTTCTTGTTTCTGATATAATCCTCCAAACTGCTTACCATACAGCTAGCATTATACAGTGCATTTGTGAATTGACCATTTTAAATACAATTGTGTGAAAATCATAACATTCAGAGTAATGGAAAAGTCAGTTATGCATATGCAGAAAAATGGGGTTACAGAATACGCAGAATATACAGATCCATGTATTAGGATGATGCAAGGCAGGGCATGAATTAAACATTCCTCATAACATCCACTGTGTCAGTGATGCCTACCTATGAGCACTGCACTGATACGATATGAGGCATATTGTATGCGTATACCATTTATTGTTCCATGTAATAACTCACTGAAAGGAAATACCAATATTTGTTTGCTTCATTTTATTTTATCTTTTGTAGTTTTTTGATGGCATTTATTGAGTGGACTTACTTCTACTGGGTCAACCATTGAATTTAGATACTCTCTCATGTGCTATTACTAGGTTAGGTGCCCTAGTGAGCCATTTTACGCCTAGCTAATTTCTCTTATTCTGCTCAGATTAACATATCCCATTTGTTACAGATTGGCCTTACCTACACCCCTGGTCGAAAATTACAAATTACTCCAATGAGAATAATTGGGATTATACCACAGGCAATTTCAGGGGACCTGTAGATCAGAGTGCATGTGCTGTATCTTTAAGAAGCATAACGAGGACTGAGTGTGCACATATAAGTACCAGGCACGTGCTATTTTCAGTGCCATTTTGAGAGTGCAGCCAGAGAGTGAGCATGTATGATTGCAGTAGTAAGTTTATATATAACTTACTTAAGTTAAAGTCAGTAAACGTCCATCATAATGTGTTTGTATATAATAAAGCTGCTTAAAGAGAACCCGCAAAGACTCTTCAATTGTGTCCAAAGTAGGAAAGTGATATGGTGTCAGAATTGGGATGCCACAGAATAATATTTGGAGCCATGAGGTGCAGAGATGACAGTGAAGGTAAACTAAAAGAAATGAGCGTGAAAAAGAGCCAGAAAAAAAGTCAGAGGTTATGAGAATTTGCACAAACTGTTTATTTTATAAAAAAGATAAAAATGGAGCATTACAAGGGCACGGATCACATTATTAAATAGGCTGGAGGCACAAAAAGTTTATTAACTACAGGGAAATGTTTAAAATTGAGATATTTGACAAAAAGAGTATGTTTAAAGCAAAACAAGTGTGTTTAAGAGAAAACGGGCATATTTAGAGTAAAACGAGCGCAAGAAACATACAATGAGCATGAAAAGAGATTAAATGAGCAAAATGAATATAATGGGAAAACAGGGCACATTAACTGTAAATATAGCAAGGTGAAGGGCATGTTTTGGCAAGGTGCTGTGTTTTGGCATAACTACAACTTTTTATTGTATCAAGGACATGACTAGAGTTATTCGAAGTATCTCAAAGTGTGTAAAAGTGCTTACAGTGTGTGCTTATTACTGTGCATGCATTAGTTTACATGTGTGCAAAGTGCAACTATTTCGTGAAGTACAGTCAAAATGTAATCATTTTGAAAAGTTTCTTGTGCTGGAAGTGTCTATTCACAAAGTGCCACCATTACAGAGTATTTCTTGCACTGTAAAGAATTGCTTAGCAAGATACTGTCATTTCGGGGAAATTTCAGTGTGTTGTGTTCTGTTTATTCGCAAAGTGCCATTACTTCGAAATGTTATTGATTCTGACCTCCACTTGCCCAGTTCATTCACATTGTGCGGTTATTTGAAATGTTTCTTAAAATGATGATAAATCACTTTTGCAGTACAGTAATTTCAAGAGTATTACAGTGTCCAAGAGACTTATTTCGCAAAGTTCAGTTATACAGAGGCTTATTGTGGTATTGGGCAAAGTTACAAATACTGGCATAAATTTCTGGCATATGTGTGTATATGTTCGTGCTTATTTGCAAAACCTTTCACTGGTACATGTTAATATGGCAGATGGATTTTGAAAGCCCTCACCACTTGTATTTGATCAGAAAATTGCAGAGAACTTTAGAATATTTGAGCAAGAGTACGATATTTTTATACAAGCAACTTATTCAGATAAAGATGCACGCACCAGGGCATTCATTTTGCTAAACCTAGCTGGGTCAGAGGCCATAGAAAGAGAGCATTCATTTGTGTATACACCAGCAGTGTATGAAGGTGAAGGTGCAGACTGCCGTATTGTTGTACAGGCTCAGTCAAGGGAAGACCCCGAGTGTTTGAAGTGCAAGATCAGGGAAATATGTAACTTTCAGAGGAGTATTACATTTGAGAGGCATTTGTTTTACATGAGAGATCAGAAACTATGGGAAACATTTGCAGCGTATATAACTGACCTGAGAAACAAATCCAAAATGTGTCGGTTTGGTGACTTACAAAATGAGTTAATAAAGGACAGACTTGTGCGGTATAATAGTGCTGCTGTGAGAAAGATTTTGTTTTATGACAGTGATTTAACATTGAATAAAGCCACTGAGATTTGTCAAATCCATGATGTGACAGAAGAATGCACAAGTATGCATGCGAGTGACAAGAGCATGGTTTCAGTAGGCTCCAGAGCAAATGTAGATAGCATGCAACACATGGCAAACAGAAGCAAGTCTAAGCACATGGCAGCCACAGTCCCTGCTGATTCAACAGGGAGACCATGTAGATTTCCAGCAAGTTCTAAGACTAGTTCAATTAGAGAAGCATGCTCTGTACAGAACAAGGATGAATCTGCAAAGCCCAAGTCCAGCTTTATTGTTAGCTGTCGTAATTGTGGTGCCAATCATGAGTCTAGAAGAGAGAAATGCTTAGCATTTGGTCAGCAATGTCACAAGTGTAAAAACTGGAACCATTTTCAAAAGTTTTACAAATCAAGTAAAGCCCGCACAGTTGTAAAGAAAGGTCACACAAAAAAGCAAGTTGATCAAGTAGAGCTGAAGCAGTCAGCTTTCTATGTAGATGGTGTATCAGTAACTGGTACGAGAGTTGAAGCAGTGAATGTATTGGCAAAGAGTGAAGTGTTTTGTACAGTCTAGATCTCTGGCAAATCCACAGGGCTTAAAGTAGACACTGGTTCAAAGTGTAATGTTATGTCAGAGGATACATTTGCTAAATTGAGAACTGATGAGCAACTCAATGTGGCCGGTATTGTGAAACTTGTTGCTTATGAAGGTGATGAGATTCAAATTGAAGGCTTAGTAGCACTTTCATGCTATTTGGTTAGGAGCTGTTACAGCTTGTTATTCTATGTAGTCTGAAGGCCAGTACAGTCTTTATTGGGTCTCAAAGACAGTTTGAGAATGAAGCTGCTTTCTATTACCGAAAAAGTACATCACATAAGTGCATATCCTAGTTCCAATTTTTCGGAAGCCATTTTCTAAGAAAATGCTGATGTTTTTGATGACAGGTTGAGCAAACTTCCAGTAGTGTATTCCATGAAGTTAGACCCAGAGGTCACTCCTGTAGTCAGACCAGCAAGAAGAGTTCTGATAGCTATGCAGGATAAAGTTAAGGCTCAGTTGGATAAAATGGTGCAGTAGGGTGTAATTTGTCCAGTTACAGAACCAGGTGGATGGGTGTCGTCTATGGTAGCAGCTCGCAAAAAAGGCTCAGATGAAATCAAAATATGTCACAAAGCATTGAAGATACTGCATCATTGAATGTGCACAGTCGAGGAGGTCACAGCTCTAATACTGAATGCCACTGTTTTTTCTGTCTTGGATGCAAAAAGTTCATTTTGGCAAGTAATGTTTGATCATAAATCCTCATTACTAACCACTTTTGGTACCCTGTAAAATACCAAACAGTCCACGGACTCCTTGTACCAGCAACCAGACAGAGTCGTTATCTGAACGCAAATTTATTTTACTTTACAAGCGTTTTTGCCACTAAATAACGTGGCTTCCTCAGAGAAAATCATTAACAATGAAAACTTTTGCACGCTCTTTTTATAAAATTCTAAAAGGAAGTGACATCACATAAATTAAAAACTCATTGTGTTCACTTTCATTAAGTTTGTATAGCATAACAATGCCAATTTTTGTATAAAACAGGTGCTATCATACCACAAAACAAATTCAGAACCCAGTAGTTAAAATTATATAGTCATATAATGTTAATGGTTCTAACTGATTCAACTATAAAGTAACCAACCAGTTCCATAGCTCTACTTTCTAAGCGATCTTTTTTATTATTTATTTTGTGTCTATCGCTATTAAAGAAACTGTTTGGTTGAATCAAGAACCATCAGCAAAAAATGTTGTATATTAAAATGTTAATAATATATAATCCTATGCTAAATGGGCATTGGCTTGCTAAAAAACAAATGCTCATTAGCATTCATTAAATAACCAAAATCAGTCAGCCTAATACACAGAATTATCCCTAGTTAGCATTGCATGAAAATTAAGTGCGCCATGGTATATAAACCACAGTATCCTACCTCAAGTAACTCCTCATTTTCAATACTGCAGAAATATTGCAGTTTTCATTGAGACCCGGGTAGCAAAAAGCATCCGTTCTCAATTGCCACTCCAACTCACATATTTCCAAAAGTAACGGTATAGGTCCCCCACGGATATTGGTTTTTACTTGGTCAATAGCCATGAATGAGAAGCAATGACCTGGGTAATTGTCTATGTGTTTTGCTAGAGCATTAACATCATTGCTTTTCTTAATAGCATACATATGCTCGTAGACACGATCACGTAGTCTACGATCGGTCTTCCCTATGTAAAAGGAAGGGCAACACTCACAAAAGGCCACATATACAATAGATCTACTCTCACAATTAAGTGGGAATTGAATAGTATACTTTTTATCCCTTGTTATGTAAGTCTGACCCGTTCTCACTTTATGGCACCAGTTGCAAAAACCACATGGGTACATGCCAGTTCGTCTATTAAAACCTTTACTGGAAAAATCCCTTTGTAAAAGTTCTTTAAGATTGTTATTCCTTTTGAAAACAAAATTGGGAGCAAGTCCCAATTTCTCTGTTAATCCTGGGCTACTCAAAATAAATTGCCAGTTCTTCCGTATTATTGAAATTATAGCCCTAGAATTAAGGCTATAAGTATTGACGTAACTTACTGAAAAGTCACGTCCATTACCATTACTAATATTGTCACGCGGTGAATCAATATTGCCAATAGATAGTAGTGGCACCCCAAGAGAACTAGGGTCCAATCTTAGTTGGCCTTGAGAGAGGATGGGTTTATAAAAACCACTCATCCTCTTTGCTACAACCTCAAAAGTAAGTTCATCAACCAGATATTTCGGGTAACCCCTATTAAGGAACATGTTGCCCAACAAGTCACACTCACTCTGAAAATCAACTAAATTACTGCACATTCTCCCTGCTCTGACCAACTGCCCCTTCACAATAGATCTCTTTTGTTTAAGGGGATGATGGCTTGAGAAATGCAGGTCTGGTGAAGAAAAAAGGAAATTCTTTTCCCAATACCCCATAAAAAAAGAAATTCTTCCTGCAGAAAAAGGGTGTGGCCATGGGCTCCCCTTGTGGAGCATCTGTGGCCAACTTTTTTATGGGGTATTGGGAAAAGAATTTCCTTTTTTCTTCACCAGACCTGATGCGCTTTGTACAATTCTATACGAGATACCTTGACGACATCTTTATCTTGTTTCGAGGTAGTAGCACTGAAGCTAGTCAATTTGTCCACTCACTAAATGGTACAACGGAATTTTTGAAATTCACGTTTAAGTTCTCGGCATCCGATATAGATTATCTGGATGTGAAATTAAGGAAGGATGTCAGTACGAACACTTATACATCAAGTGTATACAGAAAACCGACATACTGCAATTCTTTCCTGCATTTCTCGAGCCATCATCCCCTTAAACAAAAGAGATCTATTGTGAAGGGGCAGTTGGTCAGAGCAGGGAGAATGTGCAGTAATTTAGTTGATTTTCAGAGTGAGTGTGACTTGTTGGGCAACATGTTCCTTAATAGGGGTTACCCGAAATATCTGGTTGATGAACTTACTTTTGAGGTTGTAGCAAAGAGGATGAGTGGTTTTTATAAACCCATCCTCTCTCAAGGCCAACTAAGATCGGACCCTAGTTCTCTTGGGGTGCCACTACTATCTATTGGCAATATTGATTCACCGCGTGACAATATTAGTAATGGTAATGGACGTGACTTTTCAGTAAGTTACGTCAATACTTATAGCCTTAATTCTAGGGCTATAATTTCAATAATACAGAAGAACTGGCAATTTATTTTGAGTAGCCCAGGATTAACAGAGAAATTGGGACTTGCTCCCAATTTTGTTTTCAAAAGGAATAACAATCTTAAAGAACTTTTACAAAGGGATTTTTCCAGTAAATGTTTTAATAGACGAACTGGCATGTACCCATGTGGTTTTTGCAACTGGTGCCATAAAGTGAGAATGGGTCAGACTTACATAATAAGGGATAAAAAGTATACTATTCAATTCCCACTTAATTGTGAGAGTAGATCTATTGTATATGTGGCCTTTTGTGAGTGTTGCCCTTCCTTTTACATAGGGAAGACCGATCGTAGACTATGTGATCGTGTCTACGAGCATATGTATGCTATTAAGAAAAGCAATGATGTTAATGCTCTAGCAAAACACATAGACAATTACCCAGGTCATTGCTTCTCATTCATGGCTATTGACCAAGTAAAAACCAATATCCGTGGGGGACCTATACCGTTACTTTTGGAAATATGTGAGTTGGAGTGGCAATTGAGAACGGATGCTTTTTGCTACCCGGGTCTCAATGAAAACTGCAATATTTCTGCAGTATTGAAAATGAGGAGTTACTTGAGGTAGGATACTGTGGTTTATATACCATGGCGCACTTAATTTTCATGCAATGCTAACTAGGGATAATTCTGTGTATTAGGCTGACTGATTTTGGTTATTTAATGAATGCTAATGAGCATTTGTTTTTTAGCAAGCCAATGCCCATTTAGCATAGGATTATATATTATTAACATTCTAATATACAACATTTTTTGCTGATGGTTCTTGATTCAATCAAACAGTTTCTTTAATAGCGATAGACACAAAATAAATAATAAAAAAGATCGCTTAGAAAGTAGAGCTATGGAACTGGTTGGTTACTTTATAGTTGAATCAGTTAGAACCATTAACATTATATGACTATATAATTTTAACTACTGGGTTCTGAATTTGTTTTGTGGTATGATAGCACCTGTTTTATACAAAAATTGGCATTGTTATGCTATACAAACTTAATGAAAGTGAACACAATGAGTTTTTAATTTATGTGATGTCACTTCCTTTTAGAATTTTATAAAAAGAGCGTGCAAAAGTTTTCATTGTTAATGATTTTCTCTGAGGAAGCCACGTTATTTAGTGGCGAAAACGCTTGTAAAGTAAAATAAATTTGCGTTCAGATAACGACTCTGTCTGGTTGCTGGTACAAGGAGTCCGTGGACTGTTTGGTATTTTACAGTGGTTTGGTGTATATTTTTTGGTTTTTAACTTTTGGTACCCTGTTTGGCAGATGCTGAAACAGATTCCTAAGGATGCCATTTGGAATAAATTCTGCAAGAGAAGACTTCAGCGTGCAATGGCGCAATTTTTTTCAGGTTATCCTTGCACAATAATAGTAGATGATTTATTGGTTGGAGGCAATAGTGAAGCAGAGCATGACAGAAACCTAAAGAGAGTTCTTGACAGAGCACATGAAGTAAATTTGAAGCTCAGTCCTCTCAAGTGTAAGTTCATTGTACCAGAAGTTACATATGTAGGTCATTTATTTACCAGTACAGGCTTCAGACCAGAACCAACCAAGCAAGCAGCTGTTCTTGAGATGTCAACAACAGATAATGTTCAAGCTCTACAGCATTTACTAGGCATGGTCAACTATTTAGACAAGTTTATACCAGACATCAGTGAATTGACAGCACCTTTAAGAGAGCTGATGTGTAAAGATGTTACACGGTCATGGTTAGAACAACAACAGAAGGCATTTGAAGACCTTAAGCAGAAAATTGCCACCCCACCTATATTAAGATACTATGATATCAATAAACCAGTCACTCTATCCCATAATGCTTCAGAATTTGGTCTTGGCACAGTTATTCTTCAAGAGGGAAGACCAGTAGCCTATGCATCTAGAACACTTACCCAAAATGAAATGCAGTATGCTCAGATTGAGAAAGAACTTTTGGCAATAGTATTTGCATGTTCCAAGTTTCATGATTAAATTTATGGTCAAGCAATTCAGATTGAAACTGACCACCAACCTGTAGTTACTATTCTAAAGAAGCCTATGCATTCAGCTCCAGTGATATTACAAATCAGGATGGCCAAATTCCAAAAGTGCAACTTCAAAATGGTCTATACAAAAGACAAACTACTTTATCTGGCTGATATCTTATCCACTTCGCCTAGAAATACAGCGGACAAGCTTGAAACAGAGAATTCTGACTTTAATGTGATGTCAGTGTGTAATTTCCCTACCACTAGGCTTGATGGATTGAGAGATCACACAAAGATGGATCCAATTTTGCAAAAGCTCAATCGCTACATTAATGCTGGATTGCTATCATAGCAATCTAGTGTACCAGCTGAAGTGCAAACTTATTTTCCTTACAGAGATCAGATGTTGACGGAAGATCACATTATTTTTAAAGGTCCTAAAATTGCTGTTCCTGCTTCCTTCCAACAAGAATATATCCAGATTTTGCATTGTGGTCACACAGGTTCTGCATCCACTAAGAGAAGAGCAAGAGAACTAGTATTTTGTTCTTGCTTACTGAAACACTTTGATAAAGTACTTTCTTGTTGTTCAGTATGCAAACGTACTAGACCATATTTGCAAAGATACCCACTTCAGCTAAGCCAAGTTCCTGAACTACCTTGGACAACATTAGCCACTGATATCTTCGAGTGGAGCAATCAACACTACTTGGTATTGGTAGACTCTTATTTGAATTGGTTTGAGATTGACTTACTACCTAACCTAACATCCACTGCTGTTATCACTAAGTAGGAACATCATTTCTCAGTCCATGGTATTCCACACAAAGTTATTTCTGACAATAGCACTCAATTTACTAGTCAGTTGTTTCAGAAATTTAAAAGAGAAGGGGACTTTGTACATGTTGCTAGCAGCACTTAATATCCACAGTCAAATGGACTAGCTGGACATGCAGTACAGAGTGCAAAGCAATTGCTTGAGAGGTCGAAGCATGATAATATCGATGTCTTTTTGAATTTACTCAATGTCAGAAACATACCCCGCGATGATATACTTGGCTCACCTGCTCAAAGACTTCTATCCAGGCAAACCAGAATGGCACTACCTTTTAGTTCCAGTTTATTGAGGCCTAAAGCTAAGAACAATAGAACCACCAAGGCTCAGTTGTTCAAGAAACGTTCGACCCAGAAGTCCAGTTATGATAAATCGAGCAGATTTCTTCATGCGCTGAGGCAAGGAGAGACAGTGGTGAAAGGTGTTGACCAGATTTGTCAAGTTACAAGCATGTGTGCCAAGCCGAGATCCTACCTTGCAGAATCCGAGCGTGTGGAGTAAAGGAGAAATCGCAGGCATCTTCTTCCTGTACCATAATCATCATTGCAACATTGTTTCTGTGATACAGACTGTAAATCTCAGAGCAAACTAGATGTTGTTCCCATCCCAGAGTGTGTCTCAGCCTCTATTTATTTATTTATTTTATTTTATATTTGTTGACCGGATTTGTCCGACTGGGCTACAAATGCCCATTTTCAGCGGAGGCCCAAGGAGAAAAGCTCCAACAGAAAATAGAAATTTTACATATTAAATACATATAGAAATACATTCATCAGTACCACAGATTACTGCATTACAGTGCCACGCATTACATTCATCAGTACCACACATTACTGCATTACAGTGCCACACATTACATTCATCAGTACCACACATTATTACATTACAGTGTCATACATTAAACTGTGGAAAGTGAAATACATAGAAATACATTCATCAAAGGGATACATTCATAATTACATATTATATACATAACAGTGCAATAGTTACATAGCTGAAATATTTTACTAGTTATATTTGTACAGTGATGTACCAAGAGGAGAAGATAAAGTAGTAAGTTTGTTTACTGAAGGGAAGGAAGAGAGAAGAGAAGTAGAAGGTTATAGGGGGGTATTTATGGGGATAAATACATTGGCTAGTCCATTTCTCATGAAGGTATTTTTTAGCAGTTTTGAATTGATTGGGATGTTCAAGGGATCTTATATCTAGGGGTAGGCTATTCCAGGCCTTGGAAGGGTTAACGCTATAGACTAGGTGACCCATCTACTTCCATTACTGAGGATGCTCCAAATCCTTCTAAGGCTGAACATTCTGAAGAGACAGTTCCAGTTGCTAAACCTAAATCCCAGATTTATGTTGCATGATATGGTTGAATATTCAAGCCCAGTGTGAAATATGCAGCAACATGGACATTACTGTACATATGTAACTAACCTTGTATAATTGCATGACCAAGAACTACTTGTAATATCTGCATGCCAAATAGATTCATAATGTTGCAGGATCTATTTCTCAAAGAGGGAGGAGGTAGATCAGAGTGCATGTGCTGTGTCTTTAAGAAGCATGCCAAAGGCTGAGTGTGCACATATAAATACCAGGCATTTACTATTCCCAGTGCCATTTTGAGAGTGCAGCCAGAGAGTGAGCATGTATGATTGCAGTAGTTAGTTTGTATATAAATTACTTAAGTTAAAGTCAGTGAATGTCTATCATGGTGTGTTTGCAAATAATAAAGCTGCTTGAATAGAAACAACAAAGACTATTCTATTTTATCCAAAGTAGGACAGCTACAGGACCCATGAATGGGATAAAGCATTTAGGAGCTGCCTCTGTCCATTAGTAATACAGGGGGCAGTCCTGGGGTAAATGTTCTGTTTTCCAGCTATAGATTTAAGTTGCACTTGAATATGGACAGGGCTGAACTTTGTTTTTGTGGCTGGGGAGTCTGTTCCATAGCAGTGGTATCCCTTATGAAATATACCTGTCCCTCCAAATCATTCTGTTGACGTTTCAGAAGAAGTTTAGATCTCAAAACTAATGCCATTTGACTTGCTGATGTGCAGTAAATCAATCAGTAATGGGTCAGAGGATGTGTTATATGCCAGATGCAGGTCACCTCTTAGAAGCCTGTAGGATTCTGAGTGACAGGGCTTTGATTTGGTCCATATAGGACATGTTGTTTAGGCTTTGTATCATTTTAGTAAGGTATCTCTGTAGGTATTCCAGCTATTGCATGGGTCTGGAGAGATACATGCCAAAGGGGGCATTATATTCAATGACTGATGTATTGAGAGCTGAGTAAAGGGGGCAATGACATCTCTAGATCTAGACACAATCCCTTTTATTATAAGATGTGCAATGTAGAAGGACTTTCTTGCAACAATAGACAGATGTTGGTCAAACGTTATGTCACTGTCCACATAAGTTCTTAAATCCTGAACAACTAGGTCAAATCTTAGGGGTGTATTGTCAACGTGATCGTTTCCTGGGGCAGATGTCTTCCCAAAAGATACACTAATACAATTTTTTGGCATGTAGTTTCAGTCAATGATTTTGGTACAAGTTATTTATTTGGGACAAACCATCATACAGGATGGCTAAGTTATTTGGGGATTCAATGACTACTCCTAGCTTGCAGTCATCTGTAAACTTGGTCAGCCAGAGCCTTTTGGTATGGGTTTTTACTTCAGAAAGTAGATACCAAACAGGAGAGCTTCCAGCACAGCAACCTGGGGGGTCCAATGGTGATTGGTCTCTTTTGGAGGTAACTTCCCCTATTTTGATTATCTGCATTCTATCTGTGAGCCAGCTGGCAATCCAGTGGGTGACATATGGGTTTATTCTCAATTTATTTAGCTTTTCTGCTATCTTCTACTATCTTTCCCACTCCATCTCCCCTAGAGATGACACATGGTAGGATGCAGAAAGGGACAACCATTTGCTGGATCAATAACTAAAGTGCCATTGTTATGGCTAGGCTTGTATAAGCCCTAGGGCTAATAGCCTAGTACCAACCTATGAACCTATAAGCGTGACTTCTTTAGTGTTTAACGTCTAATTGTGAAGACAAAATTGTTAAGTAGTCAGAAAGGTGCCACATTCAAAATAATTCAACAAATGAAAAAAGTGTTTTGCAGGGGAGCTGCCACTGTAACTCCCTAATGATGGCGTTGTGGCTATTACACTACTGCTTATGTATACCAACTCTCAGATTGCTATATGTTGAGGAGAGGAGGCATTCTCTGGGTATGACAATCCTATAATCATTTCAAAATAGTTTAGAAAGGATATTAAGAAAGTAAACTGAACTGTTTATTAACCTAATCCATATTTTATTAACAATTTAAAAAATCCTCAAACAACCACAAACCAATTAAATGAAACATTCTAAGCTCTTAATCCCTGCTGTATATAAATTAGTATATAAGCAGAGCCTCAATGATAAGAACACTGGCAATCACATACCTCCCTTCTAAAAAATCAACTTTATATGCAGTTAGGGAAGTCAAAATGAAACAACTGAAAACACACACAAAAACCCTTCATTTACATGGAAGATAAACCCCCTAAACAAATTTACTTCCAAGATGAAACAACTATCATGTAAGGGCAACGAGTCCTAGAAACAAAATTCTTTCTCCATTAATAATCTTTCATATACATTGGGATCCAAAGTGAAACTGGTCTTCACTATTGACCACGTGTGTTCAGCCTTATGCCCCATGCACACAAATAACTACACTTACTCTACGGTTGATCTGTTATTGTAGTCTCCGAAACTCACGCTCATTACTTCAGTCCTTCTTTTCCAGACCCACAAGTTCTAATAAGTGAATACTTTAACAGTCACTATCTAATTTAAAAATACATAGACTATAAACAGACTTTATTTATTTTAAGATATATACACTCAAACATAGGGCTTGGCATGGCCTAATACTTCCTAATTGTAGTTATAGATCCCACCAACTGCTTATTCTTTCTTCTCTGTAAATGCACGTGTAAATATAAATAGCTGAATTATAAGCAAAAAGTACTTAAATCTTTAACACCACTGCACAGTTATGCACATTGTTTTGACTCTACTCAAAAATTGTAAAACATGTCATGAATTGCTATGGATCCCCCAGGTGTCCTCTGAAAAGGGGGTTTGCCAGGTTGACATTCCTGGCAAAGAAATGCAAATAATATGAAACGAAATAAAATAAAATAGAATAAATGAATGACTATGCAAATAAATAAATTAATTAAATTACAACACCCCAGAATAATACAATAATGATTTTACACTAGGCTTGTGATCTTTACTGTGTTGCACTTGAGCCTGGCACATCCTTTGCTTATACAATCTATAAGCACTCCATCACAAGTAGGG
This sequence comes from Protopterus annectens, assembly GCF_019279795.1. Taxonomy (NCBI): domain Eukaryota; kingdom Metazoa; phylum Chordata; order Ceratodontiformes; family Protopteridae; genus Protopterus; species Protopterus annectens. The sequence continues at coordinate 775,090,511 of NC_056751.1, forward strand.
GGCTGTCACATAGCTTTCAGCTTTTGAGTACATGAGCTACATTTGTCCTAAATGCTTAGGATGACATCATGTGGGACGTGTGCAATAAATGTTCTTAAAGGACTTGCCCTAACTCTGTGGTGGTGCATTCCTCAGCTTGAATTTGAATAATAGCTCTGTCACCTGCTGAAGCTGGTGGGGGACATAAGGGAGAAGTGCTGTAGCTTTGCTGGTTCATTTGTCTTTGGGTTAGTGGCGGGACAGATATCCATGCTCTTATTCCCAGAATCCCTGGTGGAAACTGATCATCTCACAGGGCTATGCTGTTGAAGACAGATCAAAGTATCTAATAGTAAGAACACTGCAGCAAATTGGGGAGAGTACAGCAAGTCTAACTGGTTTTATTTTTATATTTCTACATTTTTCTTCCAGCAGATACTTCTTGTCATCAGTCAGCCCAGTGAAGCGTCCCAGTATCCTCTCCCATCTGGGTTTCTAGGTTACTTCCAAACCTTAGGCCGCTCCTGGAAGGGTGAACGAATGAGACTGAAATGGTGAGAGTGAAATAGTGAGAGTGAAATGGTGAGAGTGAAATAGTGAGAGTGAAATGGTGAGAGTGAAATGGTGAGAGTGAAATAGTGAGAGTGAAATGGTGAGAGTGAAATAGTGAGAGTGAAATGGTGAGAGTGAAATGGTGAGAGTGAAATAGTGAGAGTGAAATGGTGACAGTGAAATGGTGAGAGTGAAATGGTGAGAGTGAAATGGTGAGAGTGAAATGGTGAGAGTGAAATAGTGAGAGTGAAATGGTGAGAGTGAAATAGTGAGAGTGAAATGGTGAGAGTGAAATGGTGAGAGTGAAATGGTACATCATTTCCTGTACTGGGAAACAACACAGGTTGGTTCAGGTAGGAGCTTCATCCTTGGAGATGTAGATAATTTTGCTTGCTTCACCTCCTCTGGTGTCATGGCAGCCTAGACAAGCAGAGCTCCTGTAATACTAATGTCTTACACAGGTGTGCTTCCATGTGTGTATGTCTTTATGCAGGTATCAACCTCAGGTGAGACAGCCATTATGTCTCTTGTTGACTACTTGCTTCTTATCATCTCCATGAACTACATGCTGCCTTGTTAACAACCAGTTTCCACAGAGGGTCAGTACTTTGGTAAACTAGGCTGTCTCCTTCCCCCAGGAGCTGCCACTGGTTGCTTATTCCTATCCCCCTACCAATACAACTTCCTGAAGACCCACACCTGTACTCAAACACAAGTCACCAGAGACATAATAATGGCTTTATCACTGTGTTTAACTCAGCTGTCTCACCTGTTTTATTAATTTCAATTTGGAAGGAACTTCTGTTTTGTAGTAAAGATGCTTTATTCAATAAGGATAAGAAGAAACTGACAGTCTGATATAAAAAGTCACTCACATTGATGGAAGCAAGATCTCCTTCTTTCAAGTTCCCATCCACTGCAAAACTCAGTCATACCTAGCAACTGCGAATCTATACAACCTTTGCCTGCTTCTAGTCATATTTTTGTTTATAAATAAAGGATAATAAAATGACAAGATACATATAAAATGTAATATGTCAGTTAGGAAAGACATATAAAAGCATGAATTATGTACAGGACATTTTAACAAATACAGCCTTGTAGCACTGCAAACATAAAGTCTGCCTATGCAATCTGGGCACTAATATGTATTTCAAGAACTTACATTTTCAAAATGCTGTATCACACTCTATGTTATTTTCTGCAGTGATCATATTGCCTATATCTTCGTGAACTCCACTTGATTTGTGCTACTCCCACTATAATAAAGTTTTACCTGAAAGCATTTTAAGAATCAGTAGAACCTCCTGGTTAAGAGATAACTAAATAAAATAAACGTTTCCCGATCATTGTTCCTTCCACAATAACAACATTAGTAATTGATGCCAGCTTGCACTAAGACGTGTCTCATGAACCACATTGCTTGGAATTTACCTTCTAATTGTACTCATAAACATTTGCAAATATAGAAAAACAGTTTTTGGTCCATTTTGTTAACTCTGCTTTTGCTGAAATCATTAATATGGTGTTTTAAAGTCTGTCCCCAGCTAGAATCCTTTCTATTATCCTGTGAAAAAAGGAACCTATCCTGTTTGTGGGCCTACCATGGATTTCTCTTGGAGGGTGTCCATTATTATGCCTACTTATAACAAAGGGCATGTGCTACATAAATGTCAGAAGGAGAGCCCTGAGTTCGAACCTGGGAAGTGTCTGATTTTATTGCTGTAGGGTTCAGGTGAGACAAATAGTTTTGTATCTGTATTTTATGAAAATAACTTTAGTAAGTAAAAACATATTCTACATTACTTTACAGAAGCATTAATTCATTCTCCAGTGCCTGCTTTATCTTGTTCAGGCTGGTGGAGAATTTAGACCCTGTCCTGGCAAGTAGTAGGTGTGAATCAGAGAATCAGTTATTAATGGGATGCTGGTCCATTGCAACACACACACACACACACACACACACACACACACACACACACACACACACACACACACAAACATGCAAATTTATTCTCAAATTTTGTGCATTACTATAAACAATTTAGAGGATCACCAGTTCCCCGACGACATGTCTTTATGATACAGGAGTAACTTGGTACGTCTGGTGAAAACTCAAGCATTTTTTTTGAATGGGCTGCCATGTGGGTGTTTCACTAGTTTACATTTTTGTTACATTAACCTTACATTTGCCTAGCAGAAGTTCAATTTAGGTCGGGGGGTATTTTTTTGGGGCGGGTTAGTTTTCATGTCTGCAATATATGCACTTACTTCTGCATAACTAGGGCTGAGGTAATGCTTCCTGGTAACAGTTCGGATAGGTTAGAAAGTTAATGACGTTCATAGACAGTACTTAAATGTGATGATGTCATAATATGGACCTAAATAAAATATGTACTTCCTGAGACATGATAAAGGGATTTATTATACCTTGATATGTAGTTATTTCATGATATATATGTGTTTAGGACAGTGTATTTCAGGGTTACGTCTTTAGGATAATGTAACTTAAAAAATCTATATAAGAAATTCTGGCCAGACAAAACAGTATATGTGTAAATATATGTATGTTTAATGTTTTCATGTACATGTGCATGTTGGGACAACTGCTTTCTTGCTCTTTGTAATGCAAGTACTAAGACTTTTAAACTTATTTATCAGGTGACTGCGATATGAATAAAATATTAGTGCCTATGTGCATTTCAAGTATAGGTATTTTTGTCAATATGAGAAAAAAACTGTTGAATCAATCAGCAGTTTTGATGAATGCAATCTGTAATTACCAAATGTAACATTCTGGAAATGACGGCACGTTAAACTGGCATTGTTTAACCATGAATTATGCTGACTGACTGCAAAGCATTGTGCATATACATATGTGATTTTTTTTGTTTTTTTATAGGTGTTATACTTTTTTTTATTAAGATTTTACTTCAATAATTAATTGCATGTACATTCATAGCAATAATCTCATGTCACTCAGACTTTCCTAATTGCATGTGCTTTGCAAATGTGACTAGAAATAACAAAACAATCTGGTTTTACTATAGAAAGGCTTTTACACTAGTTCTGACTGTTCTGAAAGCTTCTTAATGATCTCCCTTTGAACATGGCAGTACCCAGTCAGAGAACAAAAATAGAAACTCTACCATTGCAAGATTATAAGTAAATGCAACTTTTTCAGCACATCTCAAAGCATTAAGAGTAGGCTTTATGAACATAACAGCAGTTTAGAGCTATTATTGTTCTACTAAAATCAATTTAAAGACCTAGTCCAATATCAAACAACAGAATGAAAGTAACATCGGATCTGACGGAGATGACACACTAGAGTTATTCTAGTTATTATCTTTTACATGTTTTCCCACATATGGATCCCTTTATTCCTTACTACATGGATCAAGCTGAGCCTGTGTATTTATTCTAGATAACAGGATATAAAGATGGAAGAGCAGAGCACTTTAACACCATTCCATTTTCTGAGACATTAAAGCTGCAGAAGCCACACTCAAGAGTTTCTTGTTTTATATTTCCAAGTTTAACGTCTTTCCTTTAGCTGGCAAGCAGATGGAATTGAAGTGGTGTGGCTTAAGGTTGTTTTAATCTATTTCCCACAATAATGTTACGTTTTAGATAATTTCTTTATTTATTTATTGACATTTGATAACAAGGAATGTCCGACTGGGTAGGATCCCATTTTAGCAGAAACCCAGGGAAAAAAGCTTCAAAGTATTACAAAACATTTTTAAAATAATAATTTTACAATCTTTAAAAATAATACAAAAACAAAAACAGTTGATAATTATACCAAATTAGACATAATATGGCAACATTGGTTAAGAATAGATACAAGTTAAATGACGATTTAACAGAGGAATTTTAACCAGTTTGCAGAGAAATGAAAAGTAAGCTAGCATAATGTTGTTGTTTGTCTTTCGGCTTTTCCCGGTTAGGGGGTCGCCACAGTGGAACTCCAGTCTGCTAATGATTGGCAGCAGATTTTCACGAACGCCGAGGTGCCAGCTTGACGTCCAACCTTCAACGAAGGCATGCCCATTTATGTCTTTTGAACACCCACCCAACCATGGAGAGGACATGCAGACTCCACACAGAAGGCAATCCCCGCACTCCAGCTGAGAATCAAACGGGAGAACCTCTTGCTGTGAGGCAACAATGCTACCGCTGCACCACCACGGAAGCTAGCATAATAAAAACAGGAAATACAATATGAACTGAGAGAAAAGTAGGACTGTTGTACATTTAGGGTCTACATTATAACAACAAAAAAATCAGAATCTCAACCGCTCACATTAGCGAAAATTCAAATACTTGAAATCGCTGTTGTGGGGGGGGGCTGCACCCCCCCAAATATATATTTCAACTCCGAGATCGCACTACAGTGAGGAAAGGGCAAGTATTCCGATCTTCACTCTAGTGCAATCATAAAATACCAACATCGCGTATTTGCATTTTCGCTTATGTGAGCGGTCGAGATTCTGATTTTTCATCATTATAATATAGACCCGTACATGTAGAGAGAAAGCTGGTGGACAGAAATTGATAGAAGTAAGGAAGTAAGTGAAGAAGAGAGAGAAGGAGATGTAAAGTGTGAATAGATATTTGTTATAATTAAGGAAGCAATTGGTACTAAACAGAATGCTGCCACTTAGAGTAACATTAATAGGAGAAAACCTGAATATTTACAGTTACAGGATTATAGAAAATTAATCTGGGCAGTACTGCGGTGGTTTGAAGTCCCAGAAACATTGCTAGAATTAGTGCAGGCTATGTACAAGGACTCGACTCAAGTACGAACAGTGGTGGGCCTCACAGAGGGGTTCCCAATGGGAGTGGGTGTACACCAGTGTTCAGCTCTGAGCCCACTGCTGTTCATACTGGTGATGGGCTACATTAGCAAACAGGTTGGAGGGGACAGATCAACAAAGCTGGTGTATGCAGACTATGAAGCAGTACAGGCAGACTCTGAGATAGAACTTGAGCAAAGGACAGGAGAATGGAATGCAAATCTGAAGGCACATGGGATGAAACTAAGCACAGATAAGATGCTGGTAAAGGCAGGAAATTGGGGAAATCAGAAAAAGCTGAGAATAGCAAAAAAAGGGAAGATAGTGGAGCAGGTAAACAGCTTCAAGTATCTGGGAGGAGTAGTTGAGGAGAAGGGTAGTGTGAATGAAGAGGTCAAAGCTGGAATCAGAGGGGCTGCAGCCAACTGGCATAGAGTATCAGGTGTAGTCTATGACAGAAGAATGTCAAAGAAGCTGAAAACTAAGGTGTACAAGACAGTGGTGGGACCATTACTACTGTATGGTACAGAAACCTGGGCAGTAAAGGCATAACAGTTGAAGAAGCTAGAGATGATGGAAATGAAGTGCCTGAGAAAGGTGATAGGATGCACACTGCGGGACAGGTGAAGAAATGAGGACATATGAACAGAGCCAAAGTAGCTCCAATTGCAGAAAAGATCAAAGAGAACAGATTACGGTGGTTTGGTCACATGTGTAGTAAAGCAGAAGACAATCTGGTGGGGAAGATTTGGGACAGACAGGAAGAAGGTAAGAGGAAGCGAGGGCATCCAGGAAAGAGGTGGATGGATTGTGTGAAAGAAGATCTGCGACAGTCAGGCAGGAGTGTTGAAGAAGGTAGGAGTGTGGCACTGAATCGAAAGAGGTGGCGACCGTTAACATGATACCCCGACCCCATGGAGAAAAATGGGAAAAAGAGGGCTGATGATGATGATGATTATAGAAGGTAAGGCAGGAGGCAGCCTGGCTTAGTTTTTAATCAAAAGGGACTAAGGTTACACATTCCAGGGACCTAAATATGGCCTGCAACTTAAACAATCAGCAGTTACATTGGAAGCATGGATTAGGGAGGAACCTCACAAAGCAGAGAAAAGTCAATGAATTAAAATGAAAGAAAAAAATAATTAGATCAATTTTAATGTTCAAAGACTGGAATTTAGCCACAGGAAAAAAGAGAGCATGGTATCAGTAGCTCACTTTTTGAGGGCTATCATTCAGTGAATTGGTGTCTAGAATAATCAAATATGTTCACAAATATCTGTAATATACTGATGCAAAATCCGTACGCAAACATGATGCTTTATGGCAATACTATATCTGATGCAAAATCTGTATGCTGACATGATGCTTTATGGCAATAATATCTCTGACACAAAATTTGTATGCATACATAATGCTTTATGGCAAACATTTAATATTAGTACAAAAAGAAAAATAAAATATTTTTGCCATAAAATATGTTAAGACAAATGGGAAAATGTCATAAATTGTTGTTGTCTAGACTGATGTAACTCTGTTGTCTAGAGGTCAGATATATTTTACTAATAGTAAGTATGTGCATTAATTGTGTTCTGTAGCTCACACAGCTGAGAAAACTATCGAGAAGCATCCTGCTGACATGTTGTCGTCTTTTCTAGATAGCCTCATTTTATTAAACTACAAAATGAAGTGTTTCCATTATGTGCATTGAAGAATTCTTATATAATTACGACAGATGTTCAAAGTATACATATAAAAACAATTGTTGAGGAGAAACGATGCACAATATGGCACTTGAGGATGTACATAAAGAAGAAACAGTGAGAAAGATGGCAATGTCTCTAAAAGAATGCTTTTATTTTTGACTAAATTATAGTTCTGAAAATGTCAAGATAAAATGTGTGGGCTAAGTAAATGTCTTAATTCCTAAGTAAAATGAAACAAATATGTAAGGAGTCTGTTATTTCCAAAAAAAAAAAATATATATATATATATATATGTGTGTGTGTGTGTATATATATATATATATATATATATATATATATATATATATATATATATATATATATACACACACACACAAGCTGGCACAATTTGTCCACCCTGAGAGCATTGTAATTTTTGTAGCTTAGACTGTCATGAAACAATGCCATGTAATGCTCATGGGTAAACTTGACATTTTGTATTCTAGAATAAATCCCTGTTATCCTTAAAACACCTAGCTATGTGCAAAGTATGTCAGTTTGCTTAAAATTTAAAGGACAGATTGTAGATTACTAGTCTTACTTCCCACATAATGTCAATATCTCCACATACACTGCATGGCTCTGAAGTTGGAGTAACTTTGTAATGCCTGATGATGTTTCAGAAAAAAATTTGCATATATGCCGAAGCAGTATCTGCAACACAGTTACTGGATAACTCCAATACTCTGTAACATAATATTTACATAGATCTGTATAGTAAAATCCATATTTGATTTAGAGGATGATTTTGTTGAAATGGTTTCTATATTTGTCAGTGGTGATGATTCAGGAAGTTGGGAAGAGAATTGCAAAGAAGCAAGACTGAATGGTTCATACTGTGCATTCGGCATTAGCAAGGTATGACATTTATTTTATATATTTTATTACATAATTAGCAGTGCGTTATTTGTAATTTTTATTTATTTTATTTATTTATTTTACATTTCTTTACCAGGAGACTCCGAGTGGGCATGAATCCTATTTAAAGCAGAGGCCCGGGAGAAAAGCTCTACAAAGTTTAGTACAGGAAATGCAATACACAAGTTATTAAAGTACAGTACAAAAGAAAGGAAGGCACTGTTGCATGCTAATACAGTAAAATGAGCATAGAATAGGTATACAATGTAAAACATTATGTGACAAATATACAATACAGTTGTAGGATGTTTCATTCAGTTATATGGTTATAGTCGTACAATGGTTAATGAAATAAACACAAGCTGTTTATGTACGGAACATAGAAAGGAGATGTTGTAAGCCTGCACAGTAATTTCAACATAGATTCTTGTATAATATGCAAATATGTTCCATTCAGGGAAGCTACCCAGGGTCTGAACAATTCCATACCCAAGACCTGTTTAAATGGGTTCAATTTACAATTTATTATGGTTCTACTACATTTCCCTGAATGTGATGATGATGAAGATTATTTAAATGAACACAAGTCCATTCTAGATAGTTCCACATGACACTTTGTTGAATCCTACCACACCATATATGTATATATGTATATATGTATATGTATATCTATCTATCTATATATATATATATATATATATATATATATAGATAGATAGATAGATAGATATTTATCCCAGTGTTTGTTGGATGATGGTAACTTGGAACTTGGTATAAAATAGTACATATCATTCACAGTTTTAAAATGGAAGGCAAATATCAAAGGAATAACCTTTAATGTAACAGGCAACAAATATGGCAAGGGCAGTCAAGGCTAAAGGTCAAAGAGAGTTATCAGAAGGGATCAAGAAAGGAAGAGCACTTCCTAGGTGCATAGTAACTGGAAAAAAAGGAACGGAGGAAGGAAGGAACCAAGATGTCCTGGCGGAATAAAGATAAGAGTGATATCACAAGTCAGAGGTACTGAATGAATCGTTTGTTTCAGTCTCCAGAAAGGGAAGCAACGCATGGGTGCCAAGGTGGAAGGAAGGCAGGGCAGAATGGGGAGAATCGTAGACAGATACCAGGACAGAAGGGAGCAGGTTCAGAGAGTCCTGGTTGTTGTTAGAGAGGATGAAGCACATGGACCAGATGGGTTGTGTCCAGGTACGCCCAAAAATCTGGCCAGTATGTTGACAGAACCTGACTGAGATTTTCAGTAGATTACTGGCTAATACAGATGTGCCAGATGACAGGAAGATGGCAGTTGTGGTAGCCTTGTACAAAGTGTGGGGAGGAGGGGAAGAAAAATACTGAGATCTGTTCGTCTAACATCAATACCAAGAAAGTCACGGAAACAATAATGAAGGAAAGACGCAGCATTTCTAACGGGCAACCGTTTACAGGGTTCATGAACTTAAAGCGCTATCAGTTTGACCAGATCCACCTTTATCATCTGGTTGCAAGTAAACTTGACAGGGAAATACTAGTAGATATAGTCAGCCTGGACTTCAGCAAGGCCTTTGAATTGGTCTCACATAGGAGGCTGATAAGGAAAATTGGAGGGGTTAAGGGAAGAACTAATTCTGAGGCACTCAAGAACTGCATGGTTTAGTGGCAGGAAAATGAGAGTTGTGAGAGAGTCCATGACAGGGATTATGGAATTGAGTAATGGGATATCGTAGGGGTTTGTCCTGGATCCAATACTCTTCAGTGTGTTTGTGTCAGACATGTGTAAGGAATGGAGAACATGATTAGTCTCTTTACTCATCAATCAAAAATAGATGCAACAGTGGAAGATGTAGGTTACAGAGCTGAGGGAATGACTTGGAATGTCTGAACAAATGAGCAAAAAGGTGGCAATTGATATTCAAATTAACAAATGAGATTATAGCCCTGGTGGGATGTATCAACTGGGAAGAGTGGACATGATCAAAGACAGTAAGAAGAGGAATTTTGGGTGTTGATCTTACCTGCCTTAGATCACCAGGAGCAACATGAGAGGGCCTTGGCAACAGCCAATAGAATGCTAGGGTATACCCTGAATGGGGCAGATTCTGAATTGGTAATATTTCCACTCTGTAGAGCCTTGCTTAGACTTTACCTTTAGTACTTCCTTCTTTTGTTGTGATTATACAGACAAAAGGGTATTGAGTTACTACAGGAAATTCAAAGGAAAGCTACCAAAATATTTCTAACGAATATGAGAATACATCCAGAAGGGAGAAAAGCCTGATGTGGGCATGATATTGGTGCACAAAATTATGTGAGGAAGATGTCAAGGGGTCATTCAGAACAGAAAATGAAGAGGGGAAAGGTGGGGACAAGCAACAGATTGTGTGGATTAACTATTTCCTGGATCACTGAAAGTACTTCTTTACAGAGAGAGTTGTGAGCTCATGGAATATGCAGCCTGACTGAGTAGTGAAAAGGCAAACAATGGAGGCATTTAAGACAATATGGGACAAGTGAAAAAGGGCAAACAGGAAGTTAGTGATTGGGGGGGAGGTAGAAGATTAGGGTACTTAAAAGGGCAGACTAGAAATAGAATGTTGTCTCTTTCTGCAATCAAGCAAATGTAATACAATGTAACTAATTAGCAGTGTCATTGGACACTGCAAAACCCTGCAACGCATCACAACAAATGCACTGCATTTAATCACAGTCTAATAAATAACTGAATTAAAAGAGCAGAAAAAAATATGGTTGCATTGCAAAATAAACCAATTAATAAATGTTGTCAAGGTTTTGTTACAGGGATCTGCCTTCATGTCACATTCTTTGAAAAGCTACACCACAGCAATTTTTTTTTAAAAGTCTTAATTCATGAATTTTTGAGCGCAGACAAAATCCAAATGAAGCTGCACTGGGCTACCATCCTAAAATGGGAACTAAAACAAAGTGAAAACTTGTTGGGTAATACACATTGTACTGTATCTGTATTTTCTATACAAAAGTCCATTTTGCACAATAAATATCCAGGAAAAAGGAAACACTTAGGATTTAATTTTCCACTGATGCCTAGTAACAATGCAAACAAGATACACTAATAACAATCTCTAGAATAGGGGATGACTGCAGACAAAACGGAGAGACATGATGCATTAGAACAGAAGATGACAGCAGACAAAGTGGAGAGACATGATGCATTAGAACAGGAGATTCGGGCAGACAAAGCAGAGAGACATGATGCATTAGAACAGGAGATGACGGCAGACAAAGCAGAGAGACATGATGCATTAGAACAGGAGATAATGGCAGACAAAGTGGAGAGACATGATGCATTAGAACAGGAGATAATGGCAGACAATGCAGAGAGACATGATGCATTAGAACAGGAGATAATGGCAGACAAAGTGGAGAGACATGATGCATTAGAACAGGAGATAACGGCAGACAATGCAGAGAGACATGATGCATTAGAACAGGAGATAATGGCAGACAAAGTGGAGAGACATGATGCATTAGAACAGGAGATAACAGCAGACAATGCAGAGACATGATGCATTAGAACAGGAGATAATGGAAGACAAAGTGGAGAGACATGATGCATTAGAACAGGAGATAACAGCAGACAATGCAGAGAGACATGATGCATTAGAACAGGAGATAATGACAGACAATGCAGAGAGACATGATGCATTAGAACAGGAGATAATGGCAGACAAAGTGGAGAGACATGATGCATTAGAACAGGAGATAATGGCAGACAAAGTGGAGAGACATGATGCATTAGAACAGGAGATGACAGCAGACAAAGCAGGGAGACATGATGCATTAGAACAGGAGATAATGGCAGACAAAGTGGAGAGACATGATGCATTAGAACAGGAGATAACGGCAGACAATGCAGAGAGACATGATGCATTAGAACAGGAGATAATGGCAGACAAAGTGGAGAGACATGATGCATTAGAACAGGAGATAATGGCAGAAAATGCAGAGAGACATGATGCATTAGAACAGGAGATAATGGCAGACAAAGTGGAGAGACATGATGCATTAGAACAGGCGATAACGTCAGGCAATGCAGAGAGACATGATGCATTAGAACAGGAGATAATGGCAGACAAAGTGGAGAGACATGATGCATTAGAACAGGAGATGACGGCAGACAAAGCAGGGAGACATGATGCATTAGCATCCAGGAGTAGAAACACATCTGTGAAGTAACAGGACCAAGTACACAAAAGATATATTGATTTAGAACAATAAGCTCTAGTTATATCTGAGCAAATGCATGGCTATTTATTTATGTCAGTAGACTTGAAGTCTGAACTGAAATTGTCTGTTATTAGTATATGTTTCATTCACCAGTGACTATGTTATGTAGAACAAAATGAAGGCAAAAAAATCATATTCAACAAAACTGGACAGTGGTACAGTGAGGATATAAGAATTTACCCTTTTCCCCAATGTAATTCAGTCTTGGAGGTGGTGTATATATAGTATGCAGGGGGTGTGCAAAAACATAGAAAAAAGGTAGATTGTTGCTGTTTTCCAAAGCTTCAAGTTTTTGGAAAATCAGTCATATGATCCCAATCATATGAATTTCGATATATATATATATATATATATATATATATATATATATATATATATATATATATATATATATTGATCTACTTCAGTAGATCAAACTTTTACAAGTTCGAACCACATATTGCCAAGACCATATGCTCGAACTCTTAAAAGTTCAAACACCAAAGGCAAAACACATAAAAAAACACTAAACTAAACATCTATAGCAGGGGGGCTTCGCCCCTCCCACACCCCACTTACTTAAATATACCAACTCCGAGATCACACTGCATTGCACAAATGGGAAATCTTCCCTTTCCATTCTGTACAGAGATCTCCATTCAGTCTGATCGACCTTTTACAAATTTGAACATATGGTCTTGGCCATATGTGGTTCGAACTAGTAAATGTTCGATCAACTGAAGGGGACCCATATATATATATATATATATTTATATATATGTGTGTGTGTGTGTGTGTGTGTGTGTGTGTATGTGTGTAGAATAACAGGTGTGTTGCACCTTTAAGAAGCATTTCCAAGATCTGTGTGCGCATATAAATACCAAGCACGTGTTAGCTTCAGTTCCATTTTGAAGGTGCAGCCAGAATGTTAACATGCACGTGTATGACAGCTAGTTTGTTTATAAGTTAAAGTTACCTAACCTCATTTATGATGTGTTTGCATACAATGAAGCTGCTTGAACAAGAACCCATGATGCTTGCTTGTTTTATCCTGACCTGGCGAGTGACATGGTGTCAGAACCGGGATGGCAAAGACTATTCTTCAGAGCAACGAGGTGCAGAGGTAATGGTGAAGGCATACTAAAAGAACTGAGAGCAAACAAAGAGCCAGAAACAAGTCAAAGGTAAAGAGAACACACGCAAATGATTTATTTATTAAAAGAGGTTAAACAGAGTTTTACAAGAGCACAAAATGTATTGTTAAGAAAACAAATAGCAAAGAAACATTTATTAAGCAAATGAGAAATGTAAAAGAGCTCATTAATCAGATGAAATGTTTGAAACCAAGTTATTTGATAAAAAAAGCATTAGAAAAGTATATAAAGGGTTCAGAATTACCTCAAAATTGTAAAATGAGCATATTTAAAGTAAAATGAGCATGTTTAGAGATAAAACAAGCCAAGAAAGTTTAATGGGCATGAAAAGAGGTTAAATGAGCAAAGCAAATATAACAAAAGGGCATAAAAGGCACATTCAGAGATTCAATGAGTGAAACGACTATAATAGAAGGGGCAGAAAAGTGCACATTAGGCAAATTACTGTGTTTGCTACAGATTTCTACTTCATATTGTTTGAAGCCTTGAATAGCATAACTAGAGTTGTTCGAAGTATCTCAAAGTGTATAAAAGTGCTTGCATTGCGTTTATTACTGTGCATTTATCCTGAAGAGTTTGCTGCGTGCAAAGTGCAACTATTTCGTGAAGTGCAGATAAGTGCAGCCATTTCAAAAAGTTTCTTGTGCTTGGGTGTGTCTGTCCACAGAGTGCCACCATTACAGAGTGTCCCTCGCACTATACAGAGTTGTTTGGCAATGTGCAGCCATTTTAGGGAAGTTCCAGTGTACTGTGTACTGTTTATTCCCAAAATGCAGTTATTTTGAGGTGTTTCTTACTCTGAGCTTCTCCTGCCCAATAGATTTGCAAATTGAATTACTTCAAAACTGTTTAGTCGCAAAGTGCCATTACTTCGAAACAGTTTATTCACAAAGTGCCATTACTTTGAAAGTTCATTCATAAAGTGACATTGCTTCGAGATAGTGTATTCACAAAGTACAGTTACTTTGAAGTGTTTCTTATCCTCAGCTTCTATTGCTCAGTTTATTTGCATTGTGCAGTTATTTGAAATGTTTCTTAAAATGATTATAAATTGCTTTGGCAGTAAAATGTTGATAAATGGCTTTGGCATTAAAGTGATTACAACACAAAGGCTCGTACAGTAAAATGATGATAAATGACTTTAGCATTATTACCTTTACAAGATAAACGGATCATATAATAAAATAATTTCAAGACGTGGCTTTACAGTGAAGAGATTTCAAAGTGTTGCAGTGACCAGGAAACTTATTTCATGACATTTAGTTATACAGAGGCTCAGTGTGTTGTTACAAGTGCTGGCATAAATTTCAAGCACATGTAGTTCAGTCATACAGAGGCTCATTACTATGTTACAAGTACTGGCATAAATTTCAAGCACATGTAGTTCAGTCATACAAAGGCTCGTTACTATGTTACAAGTACAAGTACTGGCATAAATTTCAGGCACATGTAGTTCAGTAATACAGAGGCTCGTTACTATGTTACAAGTGCTGGCATAAATTTCAGGCACATGTAATTCAGTAATACAGAGGCTCATTGTGTTATTACGAGTATTGGCATACATTTCAAACACATGTGTACGTGTATGTACAAGTGTGTGTGTTCGTGCATATTTGCAAGAGTTTTCACTGAGATATGTCAATATGGCAGATGGATTTCGCAAGCCAGAACCACTTGTGTTTGATCAGAATATTGTAGAGAATTGAAGAATATTTGAGCAAGAATATGATATATTTATACAAGCAGCTTATTCTGATAAAGATGCACATACCAGGGCATTCAGCTTGCTGAATCTAGCAGGGTCAGAAGCCATTGAAAGGGAGCATTCATTTGTCTATCCACTAGCAGTGTATAAAGGTGAAGGAGAAACTCATTGTGTTGTGCAGGCTGAATCAAGAGAGGACTCCTGAATATTTATAGCCCAAATTCAGAGAAATGTGTAACCCCCAGACTAATGTTACTCTAGAGAGGCATTTGTTTTACATGAGAGATCAAAAGCAAGGGGAAACTTTCACAGTTTGTATTACCGACCTGAGAAACAAAGCTAAAATGTGTATGTTTGGTGATTTAAAGGATGAATTGATAAAGGACAGACACATGTGCATACCTCTCAACGTCTAAACATCAAAAATCTGGACAAGGCCCATGAAAAATAGGTACAAATCTGTACGCTGATTAACATCTAATTTGCATACATAATTATGTAACCCCACCAACTCCAATGGGATTGTGGGATATCAACTTTCAAATGCAAACTGAAGAACAGACAACCAAAATATGGCACTAGAGTCCCCCTGCAGCCATTCCAATGTCCCATTACCTGGCTATTTCACCTAATTTACCATAAATACTAATGTATGCATACTGCTTTACTTCTACAATGATTATTTGGATTTTATTTTTACATTTTACAGCACAACAATGCAGAAACACTAATAGACATCTGGTTAACAAAGCAATACTGTCTCACAATGAAAATAGGCTTGGCATTAAAACTTTTCTGCCCTTGAAACTCACATTCATTGAAACAGCATTGAAAGTCACACCACATCCAAAGAAAATGTATCTGGCCAGTGGTGGATAAAGATTGCCTTGAGCTGTTTTCAAATCATTGGACCCTTGCACACAAAACAAGAAACATACATATGTTCTTTTCTTTGATACACCTTCCTGACTTTATTAAATTATATTCCTTGTATAATACAACACACCTTTTAGGCAGAGCACATTTTAAATGTATTGTTTGAACATTTTTCCAGTAGGCTGTTGTACTGTAGGCAATGAAACAAAATGCATGAACCAATAATGACAAAACTGCCCAATTCAGAACATTTCCACCATAAAAGTCAACTTCCACACCCACACTATAAATAGAATGACAGTAGTGTAAGTCATAGGCATCTTGCACAGCGTCTCACACTTATTTTCAATTTCATTTATTTTGGGCGGGCAAAAGGTTAAAAACCAGGGACACATTTTAAACATTGCTTTTAGAATTTTGTAAAGTTGCTAGAATAAAATGTTGTGTTATCACCATGTATTTAACTTGGCAAGTTTTGAACCCATGACCCTATACACTACAGTCAGAACAATATACCACTATGCCAAATCAGCAGTTTGTGGAAAAATAGTAAGACTGAAACTTAATGGCTATCATTTAGTGAATTCATTTCTCACTTCTCACCATAGTGCTCAGCCTCTTAGCACAAAAAACCTGGACAAATGAAGCCAATAATGGGGGAATACAAATTCAGTTCTCACTTCTCACCATAGCTCTCAGATCTTAGCACAAAAAACCTGGACAAAGCTCACGTGTGGTGGTGGCTAGGGACTTACCAGGGACACATTTTAAACATTGATTGTATTATTTTGTAAAGGTGCTAGAATAAAATGTTGTGTTACTACCATGCATTTCACTGGCAAGCTTTGAGCCCAGGACCCTATGCACTACAGTCAGAACAACATATCACTATGCCATATCAGCAGCTTCTTGAAAAAGAGAAAGGCTGAAACTTAATGGCTACCATTTAGAGAATTAATTTCTCACTTGTCACCACAGCTCTCAACCTCATAGCACAAAGGCTCTTTTTACCCTGTATCTAAGGTACAGGGTTTCAGCCCGAGTGCACACACACACACACACACACACACACACACACACACACACACACACACACACACACACACACACACACACACACACACACACTCACACTTAGGGCCAATTTGGAGGATCCAATCCACCTATAGCATGTCTTTGGGATGGGGGAGGAAACCGGAGCACCCAGAGGAAACCCACGTGACCACAGGGAGGACATGTAGACTCCGCACAGCAGGCACCCCAGCCGAGGATCTGTGTGCATGTTGTGCCAAATTCTGTATATACAGGTGTTTTCTGGATACCTCACTTTTTCCAAAAACATACTAGTAATTAGGTATACTAAATTATATGTAGATATATATATATATATATTTATACACACATTTTTCTCTCTCTCTCTCTCCCTGTATATATGCATAGATACTGCATTTACACTTGTCCTTGAAACCCAAATTTTGGTTGAGATGGGTCAAAGATTGAATAAATAAATTAAAAGAAAATACTGTCTTCTTGGTATCACCATAATTGTTTTCTGCAAAGCATATATATATTTTATAGCTAGGAAAATGCCTTAAATGTTCAAACATTAATTTATTTCATTGGTATTTCTAAATGAGAAAACATTCCATTTGCATGAATGATGCTTAGAGAATAAAATAATTACAATAAGTACCATGCAAGCAGATTGGAAGAAATAAAATGCAATTATTTTCAAAATTAAGAGAATATGGGTTATTTGTCATTCAGAAAAGCAAATATATCTTCAGAAACACACGCGTGCGCGCGCGCGCGCACACACACACGCACGCACGCACGCACGCACGCACACACACACACACACACACACACACACACACACACACACACACACACACCTTACTTTGTCTCTGTTTGCAGCCAGGCGATAATATATCTGCATTGCAGCAGCTGCCGTGCTTTCAATAATTCACGATCAGCCTTAAATCCACAAATGAGCAGCCAAGAGCTAATAAATAATCCATAAACAAGCACATCTAATGATCAGCCAGGTGTGTGCATCAACAAACAAGCTGTTCCCACTTGGAAAGTATTTGATTTTGAGAAGGAAATATGTGCGCATATATGCGCAAGCTCAATTCCGACAGGCTGGTAGCCCTGACGGAGCTGACATCATCGTGAATGATGACATCAGCTGACAAAGCGTGAAAACTTAAAAAATAATAAAAACACAGTGAGAAAAAAATCGGAAATGAAGGGATGTCACTCAGGAATCGTGGCACCCAGTTTTGGACTCAAAAACTTGGAAAAAAACGAGTAATTCAGGACAGTTTGGAGGTATGCTCGTTTGTGGTATTTATAATGCTGCTGTGAGAAAGATTTTGCTTCATGATAGTGATCTAACACTGAGTAAAGCCAGTGAGATTTGTCAGATTCATGAAGTTGCAGAAAGGCACACAAATATGCTTGCTAGTGATAAGAGCATGGCCTCAGTAGGCTCCAGAGCTCATGTAGACAGCATGCAACATGCAACAGGCAAAAGCATGTCTAAGCATGTGGCAGCAGCAGCCCCTGTGGGACTTCTAGGTAAAACATGTAGCGTTCTAGCACATCCCAAGAACAGTTCAGTTAAGGGAGCATGTTCAGTGTAGAACTAAGGGTATCTAGTGAAAAACAGACATTGTTCAAGACTGCATAAGAGTGAATCAGCAAAACCCAAATCAATCTTTATTGTTAACTGTTGCAGTTTTGGTGCTACATGAGTCCAGAAAAGAAAAGTGTATGGCATTTGGTCATAAATGTCATAAGTGTAAGAAATGGAACCATTTTCAAAGATTTTGTAAATTGAGTAAACCTCACAAGGTTACAAAGAAGGGTCACTTCGAAAAGCAAGTTAATCAAATAGACCTGCAACCGTCTGCTTTCTATGTAGACGGTGTGCCAGTAATTGGTGAAAAGACTGATGCAGTAGATTTACTGGCAAGAAATGAAGTGTTTTCTACTCTCCAGATCAATGGTAGATCCACCAAGCTTAAAGTAGACACTGGTTCAAACTATAATGTCATGTCTGCAGATACTTTTGCAAGGGTCAGAGCTAGTGAACAACTAGATGTGACTACTTGTACAAAACTTGAAGCTTATGCAGGTGAAGAAGTTCAAACTGAATGCTCAGTGGTGCTTTCCTGTTATGTGGCTAACAGCTGTTATAACCTATTGTTTTATGTGGTTCAAAGACCTGTGCAGTCAGTATTGGGTCTCAGAGACAGTTTGAAAATGAATCTGCTTTTTCTTTTACCAAAGTTCATCAGATAAGCACATGTCCTAGTTCCAGCTTCATCAATAACATTTTTTCAGAGTATGCTGATGTTTATGATGACAGATTGTGCAAACTTCCAGTTGTGTGTTCCATGAAATGAGACCCAGAAATCAATCCAGTGTTCAGACCAGCAAGATGAGTTTCCATAGTATGCAGCATAAAGTCAAAGTTCAGTTGGACAAAATGGTGCAACAAGGTGTAATCTGTCCAGTTACAGAACCTACCAAATGGGTGTCGTCCATGGTTGCAGCTCATAAAAATGGCTCAGATTAAATCAGAATATGTACTGACCCAAAAGATTTGAATAAAGCATTGATGAGTCTGTATTATTGCATGTGTGCAGTCAAAGAGGTTGCAGCCCTGATACTGAATGCCACTGTTTTTTCTATCTTAGATGCAAAGAGTTCATTTTGGCAAGTGATGCCTGATCACAAATCATCATTACTGACTACATTCAGTACCCCAGTTTGAAAGATATAGATTCCTCAGGATGCCATTTGGAATAAATTCTGCAAGTGAAGTCTTTCAGCGTGCAATGGAGTGAATTTTTTTCAGGTTATCCTTGTACCATAATAGATGATTTATTGGTCGGAGGCAATGGTGAAGCAGAGCATGACAGAAACCTTAAGAGAGTTCTAGACAGAGCATGTGAAGGAACTTAAAACTCAATCCTCTGAAGTGCAAATTCAGACCACCAGAAGTTACATACGTAGGTCATTTATTTACTAGCACTGGCTTGAGACCAGACCCATCCAAGCAATCAGCCATTCTTGAAATGCCAGTACCAGATAATGTGCAAGCTCTACAATGTTTCCTTGGTATGGTCAATTACTTAGACAAGTTTATACCAGACTTCAGTGAGCTGAGAGCACCTTTGAGAAAGCTCACATATAAAAATGTTATATGGTCATGACTAGACCAGCACCAGAGAGCATTTGAAGTTCTTAAGCAGAAAATTGCTACCCCCCCTAACATTGAGGTACTATGATGTGAACAAGCCAGTAACTCTTTCCTGTGACGCTTCAAAATTTGGTTTAGATGCAGTTATTCTCCAAGAAGGCAGGAATAAAGCCTACACATCTAGAACTCTTACCCAGACTGAGATGCATTATGCTCCAACTGAGAAAGAACTTTTGACAATAGTGTTTGCATGTTTCAAGTTTCATGACTATATCTATGGTCGAGAAATCCAGATTGAAACTGACCATCATCCTTTAGTTACTATTTTTAGGAAGCCTATGCATCCAGCTCCAGTGAGATTACAAAGAATGACGCTCAAATTGCAAAAGTACAACTTCAAAATAGTCTATACAAAAGGCAAACTTCTTCATCTGGCTGATACCTTACCCAGAGTGCCTAGAAATACAACAGAATAACTTCATGCAGAGAATTTTGACTTTGATGCCATGGAGGTTCATAATTTTTCTACGAGTAGACTTGAAGAGCTAAGAGATCATACAATGACTGATCTAGTTTTGCAAAGGCTCAATTACTATATCAATGTTGGATGGCCATCAAAGCTTTCCTGTGTATCACCAGAAGTGCTAGCTTACTTTCCTTACAGAGATGAGTTGTTGATGGAAGATGATATTATTTTCAAAGGTGATAAAATTGTTGTTCCTGCTTCACTACAAAAAGAATAGATTCAGATTTTGCATCGTGGTCACCCGGGTTCCAAATCTACTAAGAGTAGGGTGAGAGGACTAGTATTTTGGACTTTTCTAACAAAAGATATTGATAGAGTACTTTCTTCCTGTTCAGTATGTAATAATAATAAAGCATATTTGCAAAGAGAGACACTTCAGCTAAGTCAAATTTCTGATCTACCTTGGTCAATTGTCCCTATTTTTGGGTCTTTGTCCCCCCATTTTGTCAAAGTTTGTCTAGATTTTTGCAGTAAGATGTTGAGAGATGGGTCAAGTTAATTATTTGTTTTTTACATTAAGTGATGTATCTTTTCTCAGTGGCTAAGACTTTAAGTTTCAGCTTGGTTTGTCTCTGCTCATGGAATTTCAACTCATTTAAAGGTATTATTTATCTGTTCCGTCTTCTCTTTCCTCAAGAGACTTGACGTTAGTGGAAGCTTTAGGACCCATTGGTTATGTCTTGCATCATGGGTGAAGGAACTCTGAGGAATTTACTGGAGAGAGGGAACAGGAGGGTGGTACCACTAGGCAAGAAGGCAAACCCAAAAGAAAAGCACCTGACAATGAAAAGTCAAGGCACAAACCTCATAAAGGCACATAAGAGCTTCCTTTGGTACACATATCCAGAGTGACTGCCATTTTACAACATCCTGCCATTATGCAGATGCATTGAGGTGACTGCATTCAGCCAGAAGGAAGGGAAGAAGGTAATGTGCAGGGTCAGTCTACTGAAGATTATCTGGCAGATTTCTAGATACTTTACCAGAGTAAGGCAGTTCAGAGATCTTTAGTCTGTTTTTTTAGAAAAAGGTATGAATAACTTGCAACATGTAGACACTTTCTTTGGAGTTCCTGAGTTTCCAAGTACAGCTTATGTCTTCTGAATTTCCTTCCCTCAGTTACCGTTACCTAACCACCATGTTAATACAAGGGATATGGGAACACTCTATCCTCCTGGCATCGGCAAAGGCCAGCTTTTTATGCTAGCATTAGAACATAATATGTCAGGGGCTAAATGCCCAAAAAAAGGAGGGTGAGTACATATTCATTTATCACTTATCTTTCCCACAAGGTTTGTCCAATGACAACATTAAGAAAGAGGAGGTCAAGGGTTAGTATGAATCACTGGACGACCCTATCCAGAACACTAGAAAGCTCCATGATCCTTTGGTGGTGAAGGTAGATGTCAAGGCCTCCTTTTGCTTGCTCGCAATTCATGAGGATTGGTCATTCTTAATCATGTATTTTGAAGGCCTGTTTTACTTTGACATAGCCATGCCCATGGGCTGTGTGGTTTTATGTGTCACTTTTGAGAAATTTAACACAGCCATGCATCGGATCTAACAACAGAGAGGTTCACACGAGGCACAGTCCACTACTAGGATAATTCTTTGGATATTGGTAATGGGGCTATGGATGGTAAACTGGGTTTGGAGCATCTTATACAGCTGTGCCATGAGCTTTGTGTGCCCCTGTCTGAGGATAAATTAGACTGCCCAGTCAAAACATTACCTTTTTTAGGACTAGAGATTGCTGTAAAGTCATTAATTTTTAAATACCAGCAAAACTGGACTGACTAAAGAATATTATTGATGTGCTTTTGTGGCTGAGGTTTTGAAACTTTTGGGCCTCCTTAAGTTTGCATGAAGGGCAGTGGCTCTGTGGAGGGAATTTATAAAGATGTTGGCTAATCTACTAAAGTGTGGACAGTAGAAACTCTTCAAGGTAAGAGTCATGAGGTGGATGAAACAGGATTTCTGCATTTTTTTGTCTCTTTCTTTCAGCATGCAGTAAAATGTTGTTATGGCAGGAGACTTGGGTTTCTTCCCAGGCACGTCACTTTTTAACTAATACAACAGGAGGCCTAGGGATGTGGACTTATTTTAACAGTTATCAGTATTTGGCTCTCTGGCCATCTTCCCGGACAGCAGGTCTTAAAAAGGATTTTACCTCCCTTGAGATCATACCCATTTGAGTGGTGACAATAGTGTCAGAAAATCTATTTCATAAGAGGAATGTAATTTATAAACAAGGCAATGGGGGGAGTTATTTTGTAAAAGACCTTCAAACTCTAGAAAGTTCCATCCCTGATGATATTGTTAGTATTACACAGCCTGCAGGTCATGCTATCATTTACTAGCGTACATATCCCAGGAAACATAACAGTTTAACTCATAGTCTCTCTCTCTCTCTCTCTCTCTCTCTCTCTTTCTCTCCTCCCTTCAGGTTTCTAAACTTTGCAATTTGGCTCCAAAATCACAGGAGAATCTTAGCATCATACTGCTTTGCCTTTGTTTCACTGATGAAGAATGGTGAAGCTGCTGGTCTGTAATTCTTGGGTTCACAAAACCAAGAAATCATATTAGGTGGCTAATGAATTCTTTTGGACATTATGCAATGGTTCACCACAGCATGAATGGACTTTGTCCCCCCATACTGGTTAGTCATCGCAGGGCTCCCAGATGTATGTTAAATGAAGCTTCCATGACTACATGGATCCATTTGGTAGCTTCGTCTTACCTAATAAGGTTATAGGTTCACCTGACTTTTCAAAGTCTTCAATCTATGCTTAATTATTAAGAGGCTGGGAGAAGGTCAAAGAGGTAAAGAGAGATTCCAGATGACTCACTGGCAGAAATTTACTGGTCACTACAGGGTAAGGAGTATATTCTGTACTAGGAGATTTGCCACATATATGTAATTTATGCCAATGTGTTTTGCTGATTTATTCAGAGCTTTTTGAGTCAATGAGCTGTTGCTGTCACTAATTTAAGGGCCATATCTGTCACACAGAATTTAGTTTTGGTCTGGATTACTAGGTCCAAGACAAATCTGCATGGACAGGGCCATCATGCTATTTTAGATAAACCATCTTGTCATTTCCTTTGCTTATTTCAGTGGGTAATGACACTGAATAGGTTATAACATAGTGTTGCCATTGAAGTGGTGTTTAAGTTTCTATCGGGTCAGATGGTCACCCTGAAAGATTTAGGCTACATCTTGTGAAGGGCTCTCAGGGTGCAATGGCTTACTACTTTAGGATATTCTTACATTCATAGGTTCATAGGAGGTTACTAGGCTAATGGCCCTAGAGCCTTTACAAGCCTAGCTGTGTAGTAACCCAAGTAACCCAAGTACCCTTCTTGACCATAGTTAGATGGTTGTTGTTAGCAGAGTAATTCTGTGATCAGCATCTACTGCTCCTGTCCACAAGGGACCGAGGTGCCACCCCTGGGGTAAATTTATGGTCACCCATCCAGTTGTCAAGGTTGCACTTGGATAAGGTCATTGAGGAGCTTTGCTTCATGCAGGGTCAGAGACTGCTCTGTAGGACAGGCACAAGTCGCCTCTCAGCAGCCTGTATGATACAGAGTACAGTGACAGGGCTTTCAGTCTTTCCATGTATATCATATTTTGGAGGCCCAGGATTCTCTTGGTTAGAAATCTCTCCAGTTGCTGCAGGTGTCTGGTGAGGTACCTATAGAAGGGAGCATTGTACTCAATTAGTGGTCTGATATGGGTCGAGTACAGTGGAGCTATAACGTCCCTGGTCTTGGATACAATTCTCTTATTTATGAAGTGAGCAATGTAGAATGCTTTTCTTACTAGTATGGATACATGGTGATTGAAGTTTAGATTGCTATCAACCTGCAATCCCAGGTCTCACACCACAGAGTTTGAGCTTAGAGAGGTACTATCTATATCACCATTAGCAGGGGCTACTTCTTTGCTAAAGGGGATAATGAGGCATTTTTTGTCTTAAGTTTTAGTTCATGAGTTTGGCAAAAATCATTTGTCTGTGTCAGCCTTTTTTGTAGTATGGTAACATTACTGGGGAACTCTATGACTGCACCCAGTTTACAGCCATCTGCAAACTTGGTAAGCCACAGGCCATCTACCTTTGCCTGGACTTGAAAGATAGATTCCAAACAGTAGAGGGTCTAGCACAGATCCTTGTGTTATCCCACTGGTAACAGGTCTACTGGTGGTGGGGGATTCCCAGCTTTGACAGTGTGCAGTTCTGTCGGTGAGCCAGTTTGCTACCAATCTAGTAATTTATGGGCTAATCCCCAGCTGGGAGTTTCTCTATGATACCTGAATGGGGGATTGTGTCAAAGGCCTTTGCTAGATCAAGATAGGTGGTATGTACTGTTTTGCCCTCATCCAGGGCATTGATAACATTCTCAAAGAACTCCACTAGGTTTAATAAGCAAGATCTACCCTTGACCAAATCAAATTAGGTTGGGTCAAGAGTTTGAAGGTCATCTATGTCCTTCTGGATAAGGTCCCTGATTAGTCTTTCCATGGCCTTCCAGATAAGGCTAGTTAGGCTTATGGGTCGATAGTTCCCAGGGTCAGTTGATGGACCCCTTTCTGCAAGAGGATTACTGTTGCTGTTTTCCACTCTGCCGGGACAAAGCCAGTTCTCTGGCTATGATTAAAGAAAGTGCTGAGTGGTTCCTCTAGCTCTTGTTTTAGATTGTTTAGTACGCAGCATGGGATATTATCTGATCCCATAGAGGCAGTGTTTTTGTCCTTGGAGAGTGCTTGTATGATCTGTTCTTTGGAGACGCTCTGTAGAGGACTGGTGTCAGAAATGCTTTGGGGTATGTCTGGTGTAGAGTGGGGGGTAAATTATTGCCAAATCTGTCAACTAGCAGGTTGGCAATTATCTCAGGTTCAGTGTGAGTGGTACTGTCCACTATAAATTGAGCACATAGCTGGGCATTCCCTTTTAGGTTGCGGATTTATCTAAAGAATGCCTTATGACTGTCTTTAGTTAGGGATGTTAATTTAGTCTTCTAACTATCCTTAGAGGACTTAACAAGGTATCTGATTTACTGGTTCCAGCTGTGGAGAGTATTCTTCCTCTGTTGAAGAAGTTCCCTCTTGTTCTTAGAAATTAGTTTCTTTCTTTTGTTTTATAGCTTATTTATAGCTACAGTCCACCAGGGTGGCTTGTTTTTTAGGAAGACCTGGTTTCCAAGTCAATGCATGTGTTTAAGTGGCTGTATAGGGCATTGTGTATTCCTCTGCATAGGCTTCATTGTTGGCTATGTTGGCAGGGGCTTTGAAACTTTTTATGCCATTGCTTAGTCGGCAATAGCTTGCTTTGGAGAAATATTTCATTTTTTTTTACTCCTGTGGGGGTGTTAAGGCCTGATCTTTACTTCAAATGAGACAGATTTATGGTTTGACCTTACAAGGGAGGACAGCACACAGAGAGTAGTGCAGTGACCTTCCCATGTTGGCAATCACTAGGTCCAGGACATTTGAACCCTTTGTGGGGATGTGGACCAACTGTTCCAGGGCATTTGAATTAACAAAGTTCAAACCTCATAGCGATCATGTTTGTGCTCATGTAAGTTAACCAATCGATGGAAAGATAGTTGAAATCTCCCATGACCAAGGTTGTATACTGTATACTCAGTGACTCTAGCAAGTCCCGGTAGGTGGTGTGCTTCTTGTGGTTCATGGTAGAGGACCTGTAGTTAGCGATGATATGAAGGGGTGTTTTACCTATAGTTAATTGGACCTGGAGTAGCTCAAGAGAGTCATACTGTTTCACCAGTCTCAAGGTGTATTTGTATTTAATGAAGATGGATACATCTCCAGCTCTGGTTCTTTCACACTAATTTTGGGGACTGAATGTGTAAAAGGCATTGGTGCCTTGTATAGCAGGGGTGCTCTTAGTGGCCTTGAACCAAGTATCAGTGACTGCACAAATGTCAGCATCTTCTAAGTTGAGGAGTGCTTAGTGTAGTTTACTGTTTAGGTTCTTAGCATTAAGCAGCATGCCCTTGAGTTAGTCTTTAGTGGATTTCTTTATGTCAGAAGTGTTGTTTGTACATTGCCTAGAAAGGCACCATGGGGGATTCATGTGTCTTTGCCAGTATCTGAAAACCTTGAGGAGAAAGGTGAAAGTCATCTCTGGCAAAGCAGCATGGACTGCCGACCATGTCTTCCCAGGCTGAAAGATACTGTATCCCTCTTGAGTGAGACTAGAAGCTAAGCCAATTATTGAAATCAATAATTTTTTGCCCATATTGTAGCATCATCCTATGTGAAGGCAGAATGCTGCTTAGGGCTAGGGACATACCTGCCTGGGATACATAACATGAATGTTCGGTCATGTCTGACTTCATATAGTCCAGACAGGTACGTCTCAAGTCATTCACATCAACACGTACGATGACAGAGTCATGATACTTGTTACAGAGCGACCTGAGTGCATGCATGATGCATGATTTGATGGATCCTGGCACCAGACAGGTAGCTGACCATGAACTTCTCCTTGTCCAACCTGGTGAGGGAGACATCTGTGTGTCTCACTACTGAATCGCCTATGATCAGAACATTAAGTTTTGAGGTGTTTTACCTTACAGGCTTAATTGTTGAGGCACTGATATGTATGTTGTTATGTGTAGTGGAGGAGTCTGTTTGTGTATCAGTATGTGTATGTTGTTTGCGCTTGGGAGGTCTCTGTTCTTTAGGTAGGCTGTTAGTGAGTACCTCCACATATGTGGGTTTATGCGTCTTGACCTTATATTGTGTGAGAGGTGAGCTGTGTGTGCTGACAACTGTATGTGTTGTGTATTTTTATGTGATAGGACTGATTTTAATTTCATGGTATAGTTACATCTCTCACATGCCATGTTTGTTTGTTTAAGAGCAAGAGGTTGTCAGTATACATGAGGCAATTACCACATTGCCTCAGGATGCCCATGTCAATCAGGTTGGCTAGAGAAATGGTGGAAAACTGTCCATTCATTATAGCAGGTATACAGTATTTTGTAGTGACTAGAGGGTTAGATGTACCAGGATTTTCTTGTGAGACTAATAAAGGTGGGTATTCTGTGGAGGGCTAAGGGTGGAAGACTGGATCAATGCCTTATAATGTGCAACCGCATTGTGCACAGAGAGGTAGTGGAGCTAAGGAGTGTTTTCTAGCAGATATCAAGGGACATTTCTGTTTGTAAGTGTTTGCATCTATAGAGAGCAGCACTAAACCCTGCAGAGCGGTGAGCAGATATGCACAAATGCAAGACTTAAACACAACCAAAGTTAAACAGTTTTAACACAAATTAACCAATAGGAAATTCCAAAACTGAGCCTTTTTCCAGCAGTCCCCAACTCAGATGGGTCCTGGGCAAAACCCATCTGCCACAACGATGCAGGAGGGCCTTCTTAATGTAGAATAGCTGGTTTTAGTGCTCAAGTAATACCAAACAAATCTGAATCTAGCCTATGATATGAAATACAGAAGTATTAGAAATTCAAAGTGGAGGAAAAAAAACAGTCACAGCAGTAAAAACAGCAAAAATAAAGCTACAATTAAGCAAGATGCAGTTCAAAAAAGTGCAACGCAAGGTTAAAAGATACTTATTTTTTGTTGAACACAGTGGATGCCTTGGATTTAGTTCAGATTCACTTCAGATCTCTGGCTAAAAATGTCTTCTCACACATTTCAGATTTGACGGGATCTCATTTAGTGAGTGAGGGTCAGTCTGTTGAAGTCATCAACATGATGGGCCAATGGTCCTCTGTAGCATTTTTATCCTATTTTTATATACATTTTATTACTGATTAGCTGTTTATTGCTGGAGAGATAGGTTGCTGACCCAGAGACTCCCCAGACTCTGGAACAGACTGCTCATACATGTCAAGCAGAGTGCCTCTTTGGCCCTCTTCAAAAGGAACCTTGATGATTTGATGGGAGATAGGAAATTCACCCTGGGAATTACGTCAGTCACCCTGCTAGACAGGGGTCCAGGGAAGTAAATACTGTGGGAAGAAATAGTCAGAGAATTGCTATGGCTAGGCTTCTATAGGCCCTAGGGCAAATAGCCTAGTACCAACCTATGAACCTATTTAAAGTTTTTCTTTTCATTGCAAGCTATTCTCAGATTGTAGTTCTGAGTCATTCTTTCATTGTCCAAATGGCTAAGAGAACAGTTGTATGGTGACTGGACTAAATTTGGGGCTTGATCCAGTTTCATGTTAAGTGACTTAGAAGAGTCTGTCAGGCATGATTTGGGTACATCTAGTTCCAACTCTTAATGATATTATCCAGCTGGTAGGCCAGCCAAATTTGTTGTTAATTCAGTTAGGAGGAAATTATCTTGGATTGGTATCAAAGCATTGCATACTTTCAAAGACTTTCAAAGAGTTGATGGCAGTTAACAACAGCTTCCTAACATGTTGGTGGTGTGGTTAGTCATAATTCCAAGATTAGTCTGACAAGCCTCTGTCTATGGATTTGTTGTTCTCAGGCAATGAGGCATCAAAGATTGAGACTCAATTTGTTTTATTCAGATGGGTTGCACCTTTGTGACTTTGATTTTAATTTGTTCAATGTCCATTTGTCATCCTGCATTTAAGAGGCTCTAAGAATATCTGTCAGAATTTTAAACATAGGATCAAGATGCTGGATCTGTGAGTTCAGCCTTTGCATGCTGAACCTCGTCTGTTTAGAGCATATCCTCCTGCCTGTTTTTTAGGCTGTTTGGAACTCCAAACCAGCTAATTGGAAGGGAGTGAAGTTGTGCTTTTTAGCCCTGGTTGTCATACCATTGAAGTCTGGAGATGAACCCGGTGAATGCAACAGCTCTCTACATGTCTGTGAGCCATTTAGTGATGGACTGTGATGCTGGCAGTTCACAGCCGTTTACCGAGATCAACAGGCTGTTACCCTTTTTCAGACAGTCACTCACTTGTTGTGTTTGTGGTGAGCAGGTATTCAGACTTCTTGGCACTTTTATTTAATTAATTTGGTTTCTTTGAAAAGCAGTTGATGTAGGTCGTGAAAACACAGTGTTCGTATTTGTTGTATAGAAGTACTTTTTCCACCCCCCACCCATGGCCTATTCAGTGCTGTCGGATGTAAAAAACCTATTAAAATACACACTTTAGGGTTGCACACTACATTACCTTAACAAGTAAATTTGATTGTGTTGTTGTTACACTTATTGCAGTATTTTGTGGATTTTTTCTTCTTTATCAACATATCACGATTTGTATAAACACACAACATTTTAATTTATAAAGTTACCAGAATAACAGATTTTGCTTTAGTATGTATTTTTGAAAGAAAGTCTGAAATGCAAATGTCCATAATTTTTTTGGTGACAAAATTTCTCAGTGATTTGCCAGCGTAAACATACATTTTATGAAGAACAGAGCAAAAGTATAAGGTGGAAATATGAGGGGTATGGATTCAGGTTGTAGTTAAGCCAATTGTCTTTCATATCTATATTCTGAAGAAGTCTACTGAATAATAACAGTCTTGTAATTAGTATGGAAATTGACTAATTGATCATTTGGCTTGACATTTTGCCCCATTACACTGATTCTGCTTTGCAATTGAAGCAGCACTTCCAGCAGTCTCCCACTACTTCCAAATTTAGTGAAGGAAGGCAGGCAGAATGTGAGAGGTCATTCAGCAAGCAAGGGGCAGAAGAATCTGAAGAGGATGCAAACAACAGGACTGTTAGAACTGGGAGCAACGGTATGGAACAAGATTCAAAGACTTCGATAGTGATAATTTCTTCAGTGACTCTATCTGTACATCAAGGATTCATAATAGCTTCGTCAAAATGGTTACCTGTTGGATGAACCAAATTTGAATTCAATGGCTGAAGATACTAAGACGACAAGCTGAAAAGACTGGTCTGAGTTTGGGACTAGAATATTAATGGCATTTCATTTTCTTTGTCTGTGAATTGTTGTTGTCTATTGACCAAATTTGGATAAGCAGTATTTATTGGTATTGTTCATGTAAGATATTTACAACTTTTGAGTGGCATGAAACAACTGTACTAATATCTGAATCCTGAATTTCCTGACTATTGACATCCATCTAAAGTGAACACTTACTTTCCCAGTGCTGCACTGGTCCCCTGAGCAGAACCTGTACTAACACTCAAAAGAACCAAAGTTTTGTTCTGTCACATGTATATCATTCCCTGGTGTATCCTGCCTTGAGATTTCCTGAATTTCCTGACTGTTGACATCCATTAGCTGCTGTTAACTGATCTGTCCACTAGATGACAGCATTAACCTACTTTTAAATACTTTATTGTAAAGTAAATCAAGATACTGGATATTTGTCAGTCCTACTTGCTCTATTGCCCTGCCCTACCTTCTGTAGCCTCCCTTCTCCCCCTCAATCTCTCTTAGCAGAACTGCACCTTACTCCTGAGCCTTGCTGCTCTGTGCTTACTACTCACCTCACTGATTATTCCTCGCTGACTTGCTCTTCCATTTCCTTGTTTCTGACCCACTCCGTTTTCCCTGTGGGCTCTCTCCACTCCCCTACCCTACCCCCAAATCCAACCTCCCCCAGTGGTCCTACATTTATTCTCCTCCTAACATCCCTCCCTCTCTCCCCAGACCAATCTTCAACACTTTCCCTCCACCCCACCTGCCTCTCATTACCTCACCCCTTCCCTCCTAAGTCCCTTAACCTCCTCTCTATTACATCCAACAGGCCCCACCTATCATGCACTTTCCTCCTCCTAAAACCTTTATTTCCACATCCATCCTCATCCTTCATCTACTTCCTCTATTCCATGCCACCACCTATACTCACTTCCACCTCTGCCTCCCCAATTCCCCCACACAACACACTTCCACAACATCTCAGCCTCTTTAGTTCCCTCCCACCCTTCCCTCCTCTTCAAAGTAAAACTTCTCCCAATCACTACGAAACACTACAAACCCAGACCATTTCATTACCAGACACTTCTAACTAAGTACAAACCAAAACAACGTATTCCTTATCTCACTTACCTCTGCTTAGCCGGTGATATTCACCCTAATCCAGGACCAAACATCTCTCCTACTGACCACACTAGTTCCCACAATAATTCCACCAATAAATACCTCAAATTCCTCACCATCAACGTCCAAAGCCTAAAAAATAAAACAACCCACTTTCATGCCTGGCTCACTCACAACTCACCTGCCATTTTAGCCATTTCTGAAACTTGGCTAAAACCTCACATAAGTGACTCTGAATTCCTTCCCCCTGGATTTCAATCACTTTGATCTGACCGCCTAAGTACTCGAGGTGGCTGTGTCACACTAGTCTACTCCAACCAGCTGTCCTTTACTCCATATGCTAATGCCATCCCTTCTGTCAATGATGCTGAACTTGTCGCAGGCCTTATAAAGATTAGCACCTGCTTGATTTCCCTCTCTATATTCCTCCAGGTAACAACACCAACACCCTGGAAGACATCTTGTCCTGGGCCTCCTCAAATATTAAACTGGAAACTTACATATTGGGTGATGTAAATATAGACTGGAACAAAATCAACAATCCTAACCCCACCATGTCAATCAATCTATTTAACTACACTCAACTTACTAACACCATCACTAGATCCAACAAAACCAATGCCCCAGGCTCCATACTAGACTGGATCCTAGTATCTCATCCCAATAAAGTGATACAATCTGGTGTCATACCAGACCCATTAGGAGACCACCTCCCTGCCTTCACCCATCAAGCTTCCCTCACCCTCCCACACTCCCACCAGTTTATCCACACTCGGACCCTCTCTAACTTTAACCCTACTACTTTCTCTGATTCATTCAGGAATACCAATTGGAACCCCCTGAAAACTCTTCCATTAGACTCAGCCGTTGACTTTTTCAATTCAACTTTCTTAAATGTCCTTAACTCCCTAGCTCCAGTAAGAACAAAAAGAGTAAAAACTAAGACCACCCCGTGGCTTACCAAAGACACCAAAAAGATTATGCTACAAAGAGATAAAACCAGGAAAACATACCTTCAAACTAAACAACCAGAGATCTTACCTAAATACAAACAACTAAGAAACCTTGCCAAAAAACAAGATATCAAAGATAAAAAGTTCTACTACATCAAAATGCAAACAAATCATGCAAAAAACCCCAAAATTTTGGAATTCTATCAACTCTCTCCTTAGGCCAGGTACTAAAAGCAATCCCTGCCCCGACACCAGCAAATATTACCTTGAAATTGCCTCACTATTCAACACCTTCTTCACCACTTCTATTGCTGAGCTAATCAAGACCTTTACCAACAACAACCCTCCACCCCACCCCAACCAAACATCCTCTCCCTCCTCTCCCCCCCACTTTCGAACTCAAACCCATCTCCACCTACCAAATGAAGAAACTAGTCTCTAAACTAAAGACTTGCTCCAATGCCCCCGACAACATTCCCTCCTCCTTCTTAAAAATAGCCTCCGATGGTATTGCTCTCCCTATTAGCATCCTGATCAATAGACACTTACACACTCAGACTTTCACCTGCCTACCCTAACTCCCATGTACAGCTTACAAACACACTCACATACATTCAAACTCCCACCAAAAACCCTTACAAAACATTCACTTACCTTAAATCACACCTAAATCAACACATGGCACCGTATATCATCCACAGAAAACACCGGACGTAACAAAGGGTAAAGCCATAACTGCAAATTTGAGATGTTTGAATTATGCACTTTTGCTATTTTAAAAATTTGTATTTCAAGATTATAAAGGGGAACCATATATATATATATATATATATATATATATATATATATATATATATATATACCTCATCCCCTCCATATATATATGTATAGATATAACTATATATAGATATAAATATCAAATATACCTTCTTCCCCTCATCTCCTAATCCCTGCCCAACAAACACACCACTAGAAACAGCCTCTATCTTCAATTCCTGCTTCATTGAATCCATTAGTAAGTTAAAAAGTCATGTTCCCTCCAATTTCAGCACCACAAATCCACCTGACCCCTCCTCTAGACAGAACTCTGTTAACATATTCTCCCTTAAACCAGTTCCTACCAGCTACATTAAATTTCTGCTGCACAAACTAAAACCCTGTTCTAGACCTGTTGACAGCATACCTTCCTGCTTCCTTCAGATAATAGCTGACTTTATAGCCCTCCCGATCTCTATATTGATAAATCGTTCTGTCTCTGAATCAAAAGTTCCCTCTATCTGGAAAGAATTCTAGACCCTACCCACAAAGGAGGTAACTTCATAGAAATCTCTAATTTCAGGTCTGTCATCATCCTCTCACCCCTTTCAAAAATACTGGAAAAATGTGTACATAAGCAAGCCATGGAACACTTACTATAAAAAAATTTGCTCACTCTCACACAACATGACTTTCATCCAAAACATAGTACAAACATTACCCTCCTATCCTTTATCAACACTATCTCTCTGGCCAGAGATAACAACGAACTAGTGCCTTGCTTATTCTTAGATCGCTCCAATGCATTCAGTATAGTCTTGCACTCCTTTCTCATGGATAAACGCACTAACCTTGACTTCTCCACCTCTACAATTACCTAGTTTTCTAGTTACCTCCAGATCGACTACAGTCAGTTAAATGGCTCTCTGCTCTCTCACCTCCTCTCCCTAACTTTATTAATCTGCTCTATGCCTCCTGTCCTCAGTCATCCCTTGTCCAATATACTGATGATTCTACAGTCATCACCATTGCAGACACCCTCTCTGATTTATACTCAGTTACTCAGACATCATTCAAGTTTGTTGAAACATGGCTCTCTAACAACCAGCTAATTCTGCATCCTAAAAAGACTAAACTTTTACTTTTTCTTCCTAAAAACCCACTTTTGCTATTTATTCTGTAAATAAAACAGCTATCATAGCTGAACCCAACACAAAACTTCTCGGGGTCATGATAGATAACCAACTGAAATTTGACTTGCATGTCAACACTTGCATTAAGAAAACCCATGAAAAACTTGGCCTGTTACAGAAATAAAAAGTTCCTCTCTAACAAAGCTAAAGTCTCCCTCTCTCACGCCTATCTCCTACCGAGCTTATAGTACAGCTCTCAAATCCTTACTAACCTCCAAATTTCTCTCTTAACTAAGCTTGAAACTGCCTATAACAAAGTGGCCAGATTTGCTGCAAATCAAAGCTTTAGATGTCATCACTGTCTCTCTTTAAAAGACTTAAACTGGAGGGAATCCCCCCACCTGTTCCTCTCTCAGCTTCAGCTTATTCACTCTATCTTGTAGCAGCCATCTTTCTGTCCAAACTTGTCCCCTCTAATCTTCCTCTACACTTCTTTTAGAACTCTCCGTACATCAGATCAAGATCTACTACAAATCTATAAACCCAAGAGCAAAATTGGTCAATACCTCTTCAGCTATTACCCTTCTATTTCTTGGAACAAACTCCCATTGGAAATCAGAACACTTAATCAACACAAACAATTCAAATCAGCTACCAAAGGCTACCTAAAAAGCCTCTAGTCACGCCACTGTACTTGCCCTCCATAACCTGTCTCCCTCTCTTAGGTAGCATGCCCTCTCTCTGCATCAATAATTTTTCTGCTACCTGATAGCTCTGTTAGTCATTTTATCTAGTTAATTACCTGTTTACTCAGTCTTAAAATGATTCTACGTATATACTACCTGTCATAGCCTCCCTAACTCTAACTGGACTGGCTGTACTTATTAGCTCTACATATTGAACTCGCGCACGCTTTATGTTAAATGACTAATTTAATGTTCTGGAAATAATTTCTATGCTTTTACTCTACCAACTTGAAAATGTTTGTTGTTACTATATGTGTTTTGACTCTATCAACTTTGAAAATGTTTATTGTTTGTATATAATTACTGTTTTTCACTTACAGTTTTATGTAATTGTGTGCAGCTTTTCTCCCTGGATCTCCACTGAAAAAGGGCTATCAGCTCAGCTGGACAAACCAGTCAACAAATGTAAAATAAATAATATTATATAAATCAATACACACATATATATATATATATATAAGATAAAACCCACACAATGATGAATTTTGTTATGCAATGCAGATATTATGAAAATGATACTAGGCATATGCTGCACCCATGAGTTTTGTCAAGCATGCCTTCAGTTGTGATGTTTTGTGGGTATCAGTTAGGGGATGGTTATGGCCAGAAAAGGCGGGGGGTGGCATGCTGTGAGAGGAGTTTAGCTGTTGTAGGGAAGCCTTCTTCCCTTTTCATTCCCCCCTTCTTTTCTGGGCCAGTTGGCACTATGTTTGTCCGAGTGAGTAAGCTGTCCACAAAACTGTGCTGCACTGATGGTCATGCCTGCCGAGGGGAGGCATGGAATATTGGCCTATCGATTCTGGGGGTTGGAGAAGCTGACCTGTGGGGTGGTGTGCTACACCACCTGATTTACAGCAGTCCTTGAGTTGATATTTCAGTTGTGATTTTACCAATAACAAGAATAGTTATTTTTGGTTGCATTATCGCAAGAGTAGTTATTTTTGGTTGCATTATCTTTGGATTAATGCAGAACAAATTATTTAGAATGCTAATCATACTTTTCAACCTGCAGACACCAAAAAACTCTGGACAGATGCTCTTGAAAAGTAGGTACATCTGGCCAGAAATGTGGACAGTTAATTAACATGGTATTTGCATACTCAATAATATAACTCCTCTCACTTCCAGTAGGATTGTGGGATATCTCCATTCAGAAACACATGTTTATGAGACAGAGTAGCAAAATTATGCAAAATACATGGACATTCTTCTCTTAAGGTACTATAAAAAATTTTGTCATTAACAAATTTGACCGCACTAATGCCAGTAAATGGCACTGATCGTTGCAAATGTTGGCAAATTTAAAAGATGACTGATGACTCATGTAGCACAAAATTAAGAAGATCATTATTGAAAAAGACAAAACACATGGCAGAAATGGAATAAATGCACTCAGATCTGCATATAGTGTGCAACACAGACTGCATCTGACACTGTTGTGTGTGATTAAAAATGCAATGCACAGTCTGAAAACTGATCTGTTAATGCATTATGTACAGCAGAACCACCATGATTGCTTCAGACATTTTGATGCAGAATCTTGATCAAAACAAATCATTTCCCTGATGTCATCCACAAGCACTCAATCCACCACTTCTGATGTTTCTCAGTTCCCAAATCTATTTAAGATTTTATATTCAAAAGTTAAGAAAATGGGTTCTTTGTTAACCACTTATTTAAAGGAACATGGTAAACATTCATATTTGCAACAACACATTAAATAAAACAAATGAATAGCTATTAAATATATATGCATACAAGAACATAACATATTCATTTACTAAAAATCATAAAATATAAATCCAAAACAGTAGAAAATAAGCAAATTATTATAATCATACCTCTCAACTGTTGCAAATTTTGTTGGTAAATACAGATTTTTAAATGAAAATAGAAGGGTGCCATGAAATTCTGTGTGGCACCT
The DNA here is from genome assembly GCF_019279795.1 of Protopterus annectens. Classification (NCBI taxonomy): domain Eukaryota; kingdom Metazoa; phylum Chordata; order Ceratodontiformes; family Protopteridae; genus Protopterus; species Protopterus annectens. The sequence goes on from NC_056751.1 coordinate 775,127,677, forward strand.
TTAAATTATGATTTCTGCAGTTTGGTTTTGCCCTTCATGTCATGAGTATATGAATGTCTACAACACAATATCATGTATATTTAGCAACAGCAGCGAGTGTGCATAAGACTCCAGATTTAAGCTGTACTGTGTGTTCTCTGTGTACTATGCACAATTTTATTTAACTTAATTAATTTAGTTAAGTAAAAAAAAAATTTAGATAAGTTTAAGTAGCTTCTGCAGAAGGAAGACCACCCAAGCCCAGCGTCCGCCCACCCATGTCTGCACTAAACGATGGAATGTGAATAATCCATTCCATTGCTTGGTCAGACTCAGGATGGAAGATTTACTTTCTCAACCTCTGCTCCAGGTAAGTAAAGAATAAAAAAAACCCACATGTGTTATTAATGAATGATCTTCCGATCTAATTCTGCAACTCTGCATCTGCTGCACACACTATCTGTGTCTTGGTGTGACCAAAGTAGTACTAAGCTAGTTGCTGTGCCAGCCATGTATATCTTTATGGTGAAAGGTGCATTCTGTTATGTGGAGTGCTTATCCAATTTCAAAAAGTAAATGATTGTCCTGGAATCCTGGATCAGTGTTGTGTATTGGTAAGATGTCACTCGTGATAACGTTTACTATCTCTAGCTGTGCATTTGGTGACACAATTAGTATGGGAAATGCTAATGCATTTTCAGTGTGAGAAAATAAATTAGTGTAGTGCATGTATATTACTATGGCTGACGCTGACTTAGTAATCACATACTGTTGTGCCTGTAAAAGCATGGAGGTTTACAATCATTTTGCCAGTTGAAACAAATCGGATTCTGCCACTAATGTAGTTTACCATGTGTTCTGACTCAGAAAAATAAACATAGTCACGTCCTGCCAGCCTTTAACCTGTACAATTAAAGTAACGGTTGACAGTAGTGCTTTAGTGAAGTGTAAAAGAACAACTTTTTACTTTTGAAAAAGAGTTTTCCTGGAGAATCTTGTTTTTATTTTATTTTATTAAAGTGAGTTCAATGGCCAATATATCACAAAGAGGAAAGAGCTGCTCCCTGCCAGCCAGCTGTTGACCTGTATGATTAAAGTAACGGTAAACGGTAGTGTTTTAGTGAAGTGCAAAAGAGCGTCTTTTTACTTGTAAAAAAGAGTTTTGCTGGAGAATATTTTTATTTTGTTTAATTAAAGTGAATTCAATGGCCAGGATATCAGATAGAGGAAAGAGCTGCTATGTTGTAAGCTGGAAAATTAGCTTAGTAGATGTTCAGCTGCATTTTTGATGGTGCATAATTAGGTACTGTGCTGTTTGGGGAAACCCAGAACTACATTCTCCACTTGGTGATGTAGAAGAATGGGACATAACTTTTTCTTTTCTCAGTTGGGCAGCTGCAGGGTTTTGCATTTTAGTGCACCTGCCACCTAATCATCTAGCTTGTGTGGTAATTGCTCAATTCACAATGAAAAATGTGAATGTGACTGTCCAACTCATGCTTACAGTCTGCAGTATTAGCAAAGTCTGATATTAATTCATAATCTTTATTAAAGAATGATGGTTGGCTTAAAATGAAACTTTGAACCTAGGACTGACACTTTGGAAACAGAGATAAGCCATGCCTACACAATTAACATGTTTAAAAAGGAGCCATAAATACCATTAAAAAAATTGCACCTAGAGGAAACCCACGTGAACACAGACAGGACATGCAGACTCCATACAGAAGGCAGCCTGCATGTTCTACTTCTAAAAAGGAGGACAGCACCCAGGAGTAAGAAAACCATGTTTTATTGTGGCAACACCAAAAATACACACATCATCAGACCTGTTTCAGCAGACCTGCCTTCTTCAGTGATAAACAATCATTAGTGGTATAATATACACCCCAATCAATTAAGTATTTAAAGCAACATGACTATTAGGTTGAAAACCTAACCATAAATTACAGATGATCATTGAGACCCAGGGAAAAGAGTCCACCCAGATTAATTATCCAGCTTTTTTCTTTTTTGCTGAGTAAGGCATGCCACCCTAACTTGCTTGAACTGTCCCCCTGGATTTTGTCAATAACCATGAAATTAAACCTGGCTGTTGTGTGGGTCATTACATGTTTATATACATGTTTATATAATGCACTGGATGTCCGTTTATTCCGAATGTCACTAAAATGTTCGGACATATGTATATGTAATGGCCTAGAGTGCTGTCCAATGTAGAAAGAGGAACATGAACATGAGGCTAAATAGATCAGCCAATCAGCCCCACAATTGGCAAAAAAATGGATGTCATAAACTTTGCTGGTGTTTCTACTAGAAAACTGCTTGGATTTCCGCATAAACTGACAAAATGAGCAGTGACAAAAGGGGAAAGACCCAATCAGTTTGTCACCAACCGAAGTGAGTTATCGTTCCGAATATCTAATGGAACAACCCTGTTTGTAATGATTAAACTAGGAACCAGGGGTACGCCCCCTATGATAAGAAAATAAACATCTTGGGATAAGAATGTTACATAAATCCTTATTTGCTAATAAAATGTTCCAATTATCATTAATAATGTCCCTGATTATGTTTATGTTTCTACCATAGGTGGTCACAAACTTGATGGTATTGCCCTTAGTTTGGATTTTATTCTGGTAATCCAAGAGTTTTGTCCTATTCTGGCCCATTGCCCAAGTACTGGAATACATGATGTGGTTGTATTGGCATTCCTTAACCTGAAATCTGTGAATAAGATCCCTCCAATATTATTCATAACTATCCTCCATGGAACAGATGTGTTTAATACGTAAGAATTGTGACTTAGGTATATTTTTAATAATGTGATGTGGATGAAGGCTGGTGGCTGATAATAAATTATTATACTGGGGATGTTTATGAAAGACTTGTGAACTTAATGTGTTGTCAGTATTCCTGGTAATCATGACATCCAAAAAGTTGATTTGTTGTAAATTCGTATTGACAGTGAATTCAATGCCCCATTTATTATCATTGAGGTATTGAATAAATTTTAATAAATATATTTGGTCTGACTGCCATATCATCCAACAATCATCCAGATATCTTCTCCAGATATCAATTTCCTCCAAGAAGATGTTATGCGAACTCTCATAGATCAGTTGATTCTCAAGGAATCCCATAAACAAATCTGCATAAATGGGAGCAAAGAACGCTCCCATAGCTGTACCATTCACCTGCCAGTAGCAATTACCCTGAAAGAAGAAAACATTTTTCATCAGGACATGTTTGGCCATACATATCAACAAAGTGTTGAATCCTGGAGGATCCAAGTCCACTTTGTCTAGCCAATATTTCAGTGCTTCCAGACTCGCCCAATGGGGTATGTCGGTATATAAAGCCGAAACATCTAATGTACATAGTAACCAGTCCGGCTCTAATTGTAAATCTGATATTATTTTAAGAAATTCAGTAGTGTCCTGAATTCTAGACCAGACAAGTTTTAAAAGTGGCTGTAGATGTTTGGTCAGGGAAACAGACAGGGGCTCGGTAAGAGAGCCTGTACCGGAGACAACAGATTTCTCCTGTGGTTTCTCCAAGTTTTTATGAATTTTAGGTAACAGATATAAATATTGTTTCTGAGGATCCCCACAGTAAGATGTTTTTTGACAGAAGCACTGATTATGCCTTCTTCGACCACCTGTTCAAGAAATATGTCAATTTCTTTTTTGAAGTCCAATGGTGGGATCAAGTGGCATATGCATATAATGCCTAGCATCATGAAGTTATCTAGAAGCTTCAGATGAGTAATAACTGGTATCCATTACAACTTCATGATGCTAGGCACAATAACTATATTGGTGTTCTTTTTCAGGTTAATGAGTGCCTGTTGTTCTGCAGCTGTTAAATTGTGACTAAGTATTCTAGATTGACCAGTCTTGAAATGTAGATGTTTAAGCACCATGTCCTGAAATATCCAAATGCGCTTGTTCATGAGGGACTGTTCAAATCAGAAAGCTTCACATTTTTCCTGAGGCCAAATGGTTTGTCTCATTCATAATCCCCTAAATCTCAATTAAACTTGTGAATTTGTTTGGTCTTCAAATTATTCTGAAGTGTTAGCAGGTCCTTAGTTAGCTTGTGAAAGCAAGTTTTGTAAAGAGGTTGCCCTTCATTAGGTTTGATTTGTTCACAGATAGTTTGAACATCCAAAAAATTGTTGTCAATCATGTGCTCATAATAAAATGCTAAGATGTTCACAAAACCCATCGAAGACTCCTGTTGTGCCTTTGCCCATTATTCAGCAAGTCTATCATCAATAAAACTACTAATGGCTGTGTTTGAATTTTTAACCCTCTTGTAGTGATATTTTTGGCCTGGTAGGCTTTGAATAATTTTAAATGCCATGCGTTGGCACAGACAGTAGTCATATCTTTGGTCAATCTACCAAATAACTTACAACAACAATCTGCCAGGTCCTGAGCCACAAAATTACCTGTATTATCTCCAGAATTAGCCAGACCAAAAACATGTAAATCATGTTTGTCTGCTGAAAGTCCATGTAAAATGGTCATAAGATCCATGATGTAAGTAAAGATTCAAAATAAGAATCTACTCAAAATATAATTTATCCCCAAAAAGGAACTCTCACAATCTCTGTTAAACAGCCCCAAGTAACTGTCACAATAAGGTCAATATTTGCCAAGGCATAGGTATGGCAAACAACAATAGTAATGTGATGTTCAAAAATGCAATGAAAATTCAGTAGTATTTCAATAAACCCTAGGTAAAATCCACATGCTATAAATGACCTGTCCGTTATAAACAAGAAAATGTCAGTATATAAAATATGCATAAAAAACAATTCACTGGTACAATCGGACAAATATGGACACATCATCTCAATATTCCTAATAGAACTCCATAAGAAAAATACAAAAACATAAGCCTCTCTCCATATAGGGAATATTTACACAATTATGAAGTAAATGTCCAAAATCAGCTAGCAAGTACTGTCTGAAAAGGTTCAAAGTCTGGACTACACCATTCACGATGTGATGGCCAGTATACAAAGATCGCAATAATAAAAAAGCAAAAAGCCTTTATTATACAAAAAATGAGTCAATACTTGCAAGAAACTAGTAAATTCAGTGAGATGTAACAAGTCCATATGAAGATCATACCTCCCAACCGTGCTGAATTACTCAGTTTTTACTGGGTTTTGGGGTCCAAATACAAGGGGTGCCATGATTCCCGAGTAGCACCCCTTCATTTCCGATTTTTTATTTTGTTTTTTTTTTTTAATTTTTCGATTTTCCTGCTGTTTGAGCTGATGTCATCAGGTGCGCCATGATGTCAGCTCCGTCAGGGCTACCAGCCAATTGGAATTGAGCTCAAGGAGCTCATGTCATGCACACATTTCTGGCAAATGTAAGCAGGAATGACATAATGGATTATCGGCAGCACTTTCAAATGCGAGAGGGAACGTCACTCTTGTAATGGATTATCGGTAGCACTTTATGTTCGGAACAGGGAAGAACAGTCCAGCCAGAAAGAATGAAGACTCGCAAGTAAGGAAAGTGTGTGTGTGTGTGTGTGTGTGTGTGTGTGTGTGTGTGTGTGTGTGTGTGTGTGTGTGTCTGTGTGTGTGTGAGTCTTTTTGGAAAAAAGTTGCCACACAACCAACTGTGCAGAGATACTTAATAAACATGACATCAGAGAAATGAAAGGTTAATACAGGCCAATCTAGCAATTTGTCTTAGTTAATATCTATGCAACATATACTGCAGAGTTGTAGGAAGGAAATGCTTGTGTTTTTGCATAAGATATGAAGTTCAGCAACAGACTGTTGTGGTAAGAGCAATCAAAACTGTACAGATTACAGGAATCTTGTAATGTATGGTAGCTTTGATTTTATGCAAAGTTGTGTACTTGATAAGGTAAAAAGGGCAAACCACTCGTGGGTTGGTAAAGTATCAATAACAGCAGATGTATGCAGAAACAGTCCTTGGCATATTTATTTTGAACGACTTCCTGTGGAATATCACAGCAAAAAAAGAGTAAGCAAACTTAAAGAGATTATGAGACATACAAGGAAAGGCAATATCACTCAAAGAGGGAGTTTATAAATCCTCATGGTAAACAGTTTCTGAGTCCAAAATTTGACCACTGTGTGCTGTGTGGAGGTTGCCTCTCTTCAGTGACATAAAACAACACTGAGTATGTTCAGATGATAGTTACTGTGACAATGCAAAAGCTACACCAAAAGTCTTATATGGAAAATTAGTGTAATTTAAAATGCCTGCACATAAGAAAATATATAATAATGGATGATGGTAACACAACATTTTATTCTAGCAACTTTCCAAAATTATACAAGCAATGTTTAAAATGTGTCCCTGGTAAGTCCCTAGCCACTACCACTTGTGAGCTTTGTCCAGGTTTTTTGTGCTAAGAGTTGAGAGCTATGGTGAAAAGTGAGAAATTGGCTTTGTCCAGGTTTTTGTGCTAAGAGGTTGAGAGCTATTGTGAGAAGTGAAAACTTAATTCACTAAATGATAGCCATTAAGGTTTCAGTCTTCCTATTTTTCAGGAAACTGCTGATTTGGCATAGTGGTATGTTACTCTGACTATAGTGTATAGGGTCCTGGGTTCAAGACTTGCCAGTGAAATACATGGTGGTAACAAAACATTTTATTCTAGCAACTTTCCAAAATTATACAAGCAATGTTTAAAATGTGCCCCTGGTTTTTGACCTTTTGTCCCCCCCACCCAAAAAAACACTGAAATTGAAAATAAGTGCGAGAAGTTGTGCAGGATGCCTATGGCTTACACTACTGTCATTCTATTTATAGTGTGGGTGTGGAAGTAGACTTTTATGATGGAAATGTTCTGAACTGGGCAGTTTTGTCATTATCAGTTCATGCATTTTGTTTCATTGCCTACAGTACAGCCTACTGGAAAAATGTTCAACCAATAAATGTAAAATGCGCTCTGTCTAACAAGTGTGCTGTATTATACAAGGAATAGAACTTAATAAAGTCAGGAATGTGTATCAAAGAAAAGACCACATGTATGTTTCTTGTTTTGTGTGCAAGGGGCCAATGATTTAAACACAGACCAAAGGTAATCTTTATCCATCACTGGCCAGATGCATCTTCTTTGGATGTGATGTAAGTTTCAGTGCTGTTACAATGAATGTGAGTTTCAAGGGCATAGAAGTTTTAATGCCAGGCCGATTTTCATTGTGAGACAGCATTGCTTTGTTTAGTAGATGTCTGTTAGTGTTTATGCATGGTTGTGCTGCAAAATGTAAAAAGAACATCCAAATAATCATTGTAGAAGTAAACCGGTATGCACACATTAGTGTTTATGGTAAATGGGGTGAAATAGCCAGATAATGGGACATTGGAATGGCTGCAGGTGGACTCTGGTGCCATATTTTAGTTGTCTGTTCTTCAGTTTACGTTTGAAAGTTGGTATCCCACAATTCCATTGGAGTGGGTTGGGTTATGGAATTATATATGCAAATAATATGTTAATCAGTGTACAGATTTGTACCTATTTTTTATGGGTCTTGTCCAGATTTTTGATGTTTCCAGGTTGAGAGGTATGATGAAGATCCACGTTCAATCAACTAATGTTCACAAAATGTAGCCAGGACCCCAATGTAAAAGTGAATATACGCCACACAGTATAGCCCAAAAGGTTCAATCCATCATTCCCCTGTTCATGAGCAAAAGTAGGCCCCAATTTAATATGCTATAAATGCAGGAATAAGCACATGAAACAGTACTTACTAAACTGAAACACAATTGTGAAAAGTTTATGACAATCCAATTAAATTCCACAAACTCAATTTGATTGTTTTCTGAAAATGATGAAAACACAACGGTGTTCACAAATCCACGCCATGCAGTTCAGCCAGATAAATACAATACAGCATACCATATCCATAGACATAAAAAGGCCAGAACCATACATGTTTGTAATAAAAATCCAAAATACTCAATCACAACAGACCTCACAAAAGTAGATGGATAATCAGACCATCCATGCCATGAAAAAATCCATGGCTTGCCTAATAATCATAAAATGAATAAATGTCTCACACAAGTGGACCACAATAAATGTCTAATCCATCACCAGTCCACCTAATAGATTCCCCCACACAGGGTACAAATCCTTGGATTAATAGCCAACAACAGTGGACCACAATAAATGCCTGCACTTTCACCAGTCCACCAAATGAATTCTTCCACACAGGGAACCAATCCTTAATAAATGGCAAACACAAGTGGACTGCAATGAACGGCTTCACCATCACCAGTCCACTGAATAGAGTCTTCCACAAAAGGGACAAATCCCTCTATAAAATCACAAAAAGTTGGTCCAAAAGATCAATAGATAAATCCTGAAGTTGGGCATAAGCCAATGGAAGAAGAAAAAACAAATGGCGTAACAGCCACTATAAAAAAGATGCTTACTCAAGAGCCAACAATGAGGAAACACCTCCAAGCAGTCCAAAGCAGCCCTCACAAGTACAGCAGGTGCAGGAGGCCAGAAAGCATGGAAATCCACTTTAAAAAAGGAGGTAAGCACCCAACGAGTGAGAAAAACATATATTTATTGTGGCAACACCAAAAATACACACATCATCAGACTGGTTTCGCCAAACCTGCCTTCTTTACTGATAAACAAAATAAACAAACAATCATTAGTGGTATAGTATATAACCCAATTAATTAAGTATTTAAAGCAACATCACCATAAGGCTGAAAACCCAACAATAAATTACAGATGATTATTGAGACCAAGAGAAAACAATCCACCCAGACTAATTATCCAGCTTTCTCCCTGCGTTTGTGTGGGTTTCTACTGGATAAAAATAAATAATCTGTGATGGGGACTCTAAATCTCTAAAAATTAAACTTTTTCTCCACTCACTGCGATTGCTTTCTGCTTGTTATAATTCAGAGGAGTAAGTGTGATCCCCAGAAGAGAAGAACATGCAGAAAGTCCAAGACTGTGGCAGCTCAGAATATTGTCTCTCTTCTCCAGCATACAGTGATCTCTACTTATTTCCAGTGGAATCATCCTTTTAACCTTTTTGTTCCGCTTACAGTTCCTTCTTTGACAGACACCTCTCTAGCTTTTCTTTCTCTTTCTTTCCTTATTCTACAGACTGTACCTCTGTTACATTAGTCCAGTCCTTGCAGATTTCAGCTTTATACTGTCTTCTGCCTCTCCACTTCCCATTCCCACTTGCTTCTGTTCTGTTCTGTTTATCCAGGCTGTGCCTGTAAATGGTGGGTTGCGATCAGTGCACTACTCCAGTAAACAAACTAAATAAATAAATATTGGATTGCTAATTTCTCACCTACTCTTTCTCTCTTTCTTCATATCCCATCCACTGCATAACAGTCTCCTCTTTACCTTCCTGATGCTGCTCTTGGCAGTACCTTTCAGTACATTGATACAACATGAAACCAAATCTAAATTGTCCTTAAGTAACATTTAAAGTGTTATAATTTATTTCTTTCACTTTGTTTATTTATTTATTTATTTATTTATCCTTTATTGACTTGGCTAGTCATATTAGGTTAGTGGCCTAATACAAGTTAATTTTATTTTTATATAAGAGAATTGTATTTTAGTTTTTATACAAGTTCAAAGTTTTACACAAATTCAGATGTTAATAATATACATAAAACAGTTTTGTTCTAGTTAATATTTTGTGTTATTTAATGAAGGCTGAAGCGCAGCCACAGTTAATATTATTTTTATAAAATAAAATTGTATTTTAGTTGTCCATAAGTTCAAATATTAATATAAATGAAACAGTTTTAGTCTTCTGCTTATTTTGTGTTTCGTGATCATATTTTGGTTGTCTGTCTTCAATTTGTGTTTAAAAGTTGGTATCCCACAATTCCACTGGGGTAGGTGGGCTTACATAATTGAGTATGCAAAGTTTATGTTAATCAGCATACAGATTTGTACCTCTTTTTCATGGGCCTTTGCCCACATTTTTGCTGTTTCCAGGTTGAGAGGTATGTTGTCATTAAAGATGTAACTGTGATTCCACACACAGCTGATCAGGAGGATTGAAACGACACGTTTAGCAGGATTTGTGGACGTGTAGAAAATGGTGAAATCATAAGAGAATACCGTGAGAGAATTGTGCATGTGACACTTCCATCACTCTGCCCTGATCTTCTTCCAAATCTGGACATTCAACAAAATGCTGTTTCTGTTTTGTTGCAAGGACTGGTTGTGTAACAGTATAGTCACTTAATTCATCATCACTAAGGTTCAAAGGAAAATGGTTCTTAGAGTTTCTCTGTAAAGGTTTTCTTTGCATTATAATTATTTATATAAACACACATTTTAGCAACACTTTTGATTTGGCTTCCTTCTGTAACCCCAACTTAATGAGGTCTCATATATATCTTTATCAAAAAAATAAGAGGTGAGACAAACTTTGCACCCCAGGCTGTTAGTGTAGTCGTCTGTAGCTGTGTACACTCTCCCAAATGTAATCAAAACAAATTTGCTGGATAAACCACTGCCAATATCTAGACTGCAGTGGATTTTTAATGACAGATATTGTGTAAATTAGACTTTTGTATAACATTCCCCAATTTTAAGTCTCTTGCTATACCGGCAACAAAGGGCATATGCAAACAAACAATAGGGTAAAAAAGTATCCTAAAGCATATCCATCCATCCATTCACAACCTCTTTTCCCATTTTTGCACATGGGGTCGGAGTGTCACTTCACAGTGACAATCATTTAGAGCCAAGATTCTCTATGTTTATAGAAATTTTAATACAGGGACTAGTGGAATAACATATTGATGGGATAATTACAAAGGAATTTTATGAAAAAAAGAAGCAGGAAAGAAAGGGAGAGAAAGAAAAAAAGAATTTCTAATAAGAGTCATCTCTTGTATAAAATGTAATAGCTAGGGTCACAGTGAGTGCAAGTACACCTGAGGATTGATGCCTTTATTGACCCCTTAAGATTTATTGGCATAATAGACTACAGGAGTTGAAATAACCCAATTTATCAGAAAATCCCTAATTATTTTAAGACCAGACCACAGAGGTTGATAGACATTGAGATGCAAAATTTACTGGGGACAAATGTGTTAAAATAGCCTTTGAGGATGGAGTACCTAGCACATTTTAGGAATAAATCTGCTGATATACTGATGTGAAAAACTTTAGAGACTACAACAGGAGTCGTCAAAGCTGGAAAGTAGTACTGGGATGTCAATACAGTTATGGCTGCCATTCATGGTGAAATTAAGTGGGAACCAATTTATATCTTATATCCCACCACCAATGGTGGTCGTGAAGACTAAATAATACTGAACACCCATCTGGTCTGTCAATACAGTTATGGCTGCCATTCATGGTGAAACTAAGTGGGCACCAATTTATATCTTATATCCCACCACCAATGGTGGTCATGAAGACTAAATAAATCTGTCAATACAGTTATATGTGCCATTTTCATGGGTGAAACTAAGTGGTAACCAATTTATATCTTATATCCCACCACCAATGATGGTCATGAAGACTAAATAATACTGAACACCCATCTGGTCTGTCAATACAGTTATGGCTGCCATTCATGGTGAAACTAAGTGGGAACCAATTTATACCTTATATCCCACCACCAATGGTGGTCGTGAAGACTAAATAATACTGAACACCCATCTGGTCTGTCAATACAGTTATGGCTGCCATTCATGGTGAAACTAAGTGGGAACCAGTTTATATCTTATATCCCACCACCAATGGTGGTCGTGAAGACTAAATAATACTGAACACCCATCTGGTCTGTCAATACAGTTATGAATTTATATCTTATATCCCACCACCAATGGTGATCGTGGAGACTAAATAATACTGAACCCCATCTGGTCTGTCAATACAGTTATGGCTGCCATTCATGGTGAAACTAAGTGGGAACCAATTTATATCTTATATCCCACCACCAATGGTGGTCGTGAAGACTAAATAATACTGAACACCCATCTGGTCTGTCAATACAGTTATGGCTGCCATTCATGGTGAAACTAAGTGGGAACCAATTTATATCTTATATCCCACCACCAATGGTGGTCGTGAAGACTAAATAATACTGAACACCCATCTGGTCTGTCAATACAGTTATGGCTGCCATTCATGGTGAAACTAAGTGGGAACCAATTTATATCTTATATCCCACCACCAATGGTGGTCGTGAAGACTAAATAATACTGAACACCCATCTGGTCTGTCAATACAGTTATGGCTGCCATTCATGGTGAAGCTAAGTGAGAACCAATTTATATCTTATATCCCACCACCAATGGTGGTCGTGAAGACTAGCACACTTCTACATGTTGTAGTTATATAAGTATGTACTGTACACTGAGCACAACACTTGCTCATATTTCTCTGCAGCTGAATGTCACTGCAGCCATGTGTCCCCAGTCCTAAATAATATTGAACACCCATGGGAACAACTTGAGATATCCGAAAGAGTTGGAGTGTTTTTTTAGACTGGCATAATTAAACTCTGAGTCCATTCAACAGTCCTGTTTAGACATCAAAGATGTGAATCTGAGGAATGACTGTAGACTATACAACAGTGAATAAAGCTGCAATACCTCATAGCTGCTGTTCCTACTATTGTAATTATCTTCAACTAATTTGCTTTGGACTTCGCTAATGCTTTCTTCCCAGTTCCACTAACACAGGAAAGTAAAGCTCAATTTGTTTTACATGAGATGGTAGAAAAACATCTAGATTATGTTATCAAAAAACATGTTCATCGAACACGTTTTCATCAACTGATATACAGCAAAAAGTCTAATCTCTGAATGGCCACTTGCCAGGGGAAAACTTGACCAAACAAAACAAACTTTTAAACTCTATAAATTTGGGGGCTTTGTTCCCCACACCCTCCTAACTAAATCCAACTTTGAGATCGCACTAGAGTAGGGAAAAGGGCAAATCACCGAAGACGGCCAAGCATTTTCTTTCCCTGGGGAAAAAATTTGCTGAAGTGCAGTTTGGAGATTAGTGCTTTCACTGTATATTGGTCATTTGTTAATAACATAATATAGACCCATAGAAGATACACCTTTCAAATGCTACCTCAAAGATATGTATATAACCCCATTTTTTATCATCAGCTGCTAGGAAGATACTTGTCTAAACTGCAGCTTGAAAAAGTGACCATTGTTCTGTTATGTTGATAAAAATAATGAAGGCGGGAGGGGGGCATCAACCTGATGTGGAAGCAGCAATGCAAACTGGAATACAACATCTTTATTGTAAAGGATCAATCTGTGACTGAAAATAAATGCAACCAAGGACTTTTGGGAAATTTCTCGGAATAATATGGAATGGACCAAAAGAGAAGTACCATCTGCAACTACAGAAAGGATACAGAAAGTTGTTGTACTAAAAACAAAACAACAGGCACAATCCTTTCTACTGGTGATGGTGTCCTGGACAGCATTAGTGCCTCATCGTAGAGTAACTTTACACACCATCTATCATGTAACCCAGAAGAAACTTAATTTTACACTGGAGTCCAAAGCAACAAACATCATTCAATGAGTGAAAAAAGATTTATGATAAAGCACAGGATTGAGTCTGTAGACCCTCAGCAAGGATTTATTTTCAAAGTGACTGTTCAAAGCAATGTAATGCCCTGGGGGGGGGTGGTGGTAAAAAGACTGCACTGGCCAGAAGTGCTTCTCCCATTCCAAATGCTGACATTGTGGATACATTCGCAAGCTACAGCTTTAAACCTGGAAATTAATAATACCTATAATTAAAATTCTGTCCAACTGACTTAAGATTTAAACTTGCAGTTAAGCTAAGACAATAAACTGGCATTTATTGTACTTGCACTAAGTATGATAAAACCAACAATATGATAAAAAGGATCAAAAGATATTCTACAGATTTCACCTATGAACGTCGATTATATGAAGACCCTCCCATGTGTAGAATGTACTGTATATTCCTACTGCATGACACATTTTATAACTTCACTGTACAAACTACCAAATAAATTACAAAAGGAGCAATAATAACTCCCCCATATCAGACAGTTAAACATTAATAAGCACCATAGTAATAACTAATGTTGGGGGGGGGGGGTGAATTAACTTCATTTTATCCTTCTATAATCTGCACACAGACACCTGTTAACAGCTAATACACTTCTTGATGACTGCTAACAATACGTACAGTCTTACAATTAAAAACATATTTGAGAAGTAGCCATTATCAGTAAAAGTAAAGCAGCCTTGAGAAGTGTCTCACATGATGTGCTTGAATAAGTTAAAAGTTAGTCCTAATTAGTTGAGTTATACAGGATTCAAAGGGCTGGTACTTCTGATATGATGCAGTAGCATCATAGGAATCAGAAATCTAACAAGTTATAATATAACAGTAGCTAACTCAAAGAACATATGGAAAATTCATTCTTAAACAGGTGAGTGTAGTCATTACCAATCAAAATCCATAGCTGTTCAATGAATTAATTTAATTATTCAGATACAACTATTAAATGATCCCTTCCACTAAAACACCAGCTGCCTGGACAAAGACAAAACTTGCTGAGCTTTTGGAGTTCTCACTCACTCACTCACTCACTCACTCACTCACTCACTCACTCACTCACTCACTCACTCACTCACTCACTCACCCAAATGCACCATTACATAGCTTCATGGCAACAGCACAATCACACAGGCCTACAAAAACATTGTACCACATTGCTTTCATCAGAACTATTCCTTTTCTCTTTGTCAGCATGGGAACGGAATCCAGAAAAAGGTCACGCTAGTACTAAAGAAATTCAAGAGGCTCAGAGACATAGTCTATACTTTTAGCATTCTTATTACAGTGCAGGCAGGCAACACTTTGCCAGCATATGTGACCTCTAAAAAATATTGCTAAGAGTTATAACGTGTGCCTCAAGAAAAAAAAGGCAAAACATAACTGACATTCTAGAAACTTTTGAAATGCAGTGATCACTACAAGTGGGCTTACTTAAGCACGTCTCACCATTCCATTAGTGGGCTTCTCTGTAAACCTGGCATAGTTGTTGCTACCTGTGCACATGCCTTTGTGTCTCCATGTTTTCCATACTAATGCTAAAGCAAGGATGGCAACACTATTTCACTTCAATATAGTTAAAAAGAACAACCTGAACACAAAAACATCAAACCACATTTCATATTCTCTGGCACATATCTTCGATGGAGCTATTACATATTGTTTCTTGAGTTTGGTTAGAAATCAATTCACTGTTGCACAACATTTCAAAATTCCTTCCCCACTTTTTACCTGAGTATTTCAGATTAATTTATGTCATTACTTACCTTGTTGGATGATTTGAGACAGTTGCTATTAGGCAGGTATAATAATGTCTGGGTAAGTACACTGATCTGATTACCTGATTGTTGGCATGGATTCAGGTTAGGTAGAAAAGGTTTCACTGTCCAGTGATCACTAACCGATGCCACTTATTCCAGTATGGAGTGCAAGCTTTTCATTGTGTTGTCTTCATTGTTCTAGCTAAAGTTTAGATGCCACTGGCAAATCTCCTTTCTTTGCAATGGACTGTTGGTGCTTTGGTACAGTCTCCCTATAATGGAATAAAACTATTGATAGCTGTTTCAAATCTAAAGAAAGCAGACCCTCACACCCTGTGTTATATATGTTAGGGTACCACAACCACAAAAGTCAACAGTTGAACTTACCTTTTTTAAAAGTTTTTTTCTTATCCGCCTACAGTCACAGATTGAGAGTACATCATGCTCTAGGCAGTTTTCAAGCCATGAGTTTCACACCTCCCACTCATGCATTTTTTTGACCATGCAAAAATGCACATGTACATTAGGATTCCTCTTCCTGATTTAAGACCATCTGGCATACTGGCATTATAATCCACCAATGCCCATATCATTCAATTATAGACATTTGACTTTGTATACCTCAAATGTCCAATTGAGGCAAAATGGCCACAATAATGTATTGTAACCTACAGAAAGTCACACCAGTCCAGCAAAACTAGACCTACAAGGTAAGCCATTCTCATCCACAGACAGTCCAGGTGCTCAGCAATCATACCCCCACTGTTGATTGTATATATCTCAGGTGTCTCATTGTCGTAAAATTAATAATAATTATGAACACAGTAATGCATGTGAAATGTAACCCAAGTAGTCCAACTTTTTTCACATAAATGCACAGTAGTCATGCAATGACAGTTTAAACTGATCAAATTACAAGAAGGTAAATTAATTTAATATATAGGCACCAACACACCTACCCAGCAGTTGCAATTACTTTGTCATGTACAACTCATCTGAAAAATACCTCTTAGCCTCTTAGAGTAAGTATCAGAACAAAGCCAAAACATAACAACAGACAAAGACCCAGAACTGGGGCAGATTTTAAATATTATTATTATTATTATATATTTAAATATACTAGAATAAGTTTTTGCATTAGAATGGATTTTCTGAAGAGCATGAAGTCTAAAAGTGAAATAAATGTTTGTTATCATTTAGTGACTGCAATCCACAACAATTTGCCAGAAAAAAAATAATTTTATGAGGAAAACATCAAAATCTGGCAAAGTCAGACACATTCTGTAAAACTAGAAACAGTTTCAGATTGGTTTTATACTAGCAGTATTCAATCTTATTCCATACAAATGCACACTAGTCCTGTAAAGCCAGAATGTAAGCCAAGCAAATGACAAAAAGGAAAGAAGCCTTCATCCCAGCCAGTCCCCTTCCAACATTCAGTGACTGCAGTCCTCAATGATTTGGCAGAAAACCACAAACATTATTTGACACAGACCAGAAAATATGTGGCAAAGTGAAAAATATTTTGCAAATTATGAGCAGTTTCAACTTTGTTTCACATAAACGTCACCCATACAGCAAACATCCCAATTAATTTCTTATAAATGTGCACTAATCCCATAAAGCCAGTATGTAATCTCAGTAAACACCATGAGGGCAAGATGCAAACCTAAAAAAATATTAGACAAAGAGAAGGACATTCTGCAAAATCAGGGACAGTTTCAAACTTGGTTTGGACATGTATTGGGAAGAGAGTAAATATTCCAGTTTAATTCATACAAATGTATGCTAGCTCTTAATGCCAGACTTTAAACAGAGTAAACAAACATGACAAATTGCTTTCATCCACAGCACACCTAACTCCCATACACACAAATCTGCCTGCCTGCTAGTGTAATAAAAAAGAGTGATTATTCCAATTTATTTCAATTAGTTCAAATTAGCCCTTAATGTCTGCCTTTAAATTGGTAACCTTTTATTTATTTATTATTTATTTTACAGTTTGTTTACCAGGATAGTCCATCGGGCCAAGGAGAGCCCATTTTTAATGGAGTCCTGGGGAGAAAAGCTCCATAAAAACATTACATACAATGTAAACAAATCATATGCAATTGCATAATATAGTAATATAGTGAACATAGTATTAAAAAGTACAATGTACAGTAGGAATTAAAAAAATATATATGTTTTTAAGAAAAACATTAGCAAATATTAACAAACACAATTGTTCATACAATGGAGATATAACAGTAGGGGCAGAGGAGATTCACAGGGAATCATATAAGAGTTATAGCAGGGTAAGAGGAGAGGAAGAGGTTAGAGTAGAAGTAAGAAAAAGAAAAAAGGGAATTAATAGGGAGAAGTGGAGTAAAACGTTAGGTGGAGAGAAAGGTGCATTAGGAGGGATATTAGTTTGGAGTGAGGTTTAAGAAGAGAGGGAGGGGAGAGTGAGCGAACAGGGTGTAATGCTGAGGGAGTTATGTGTGGTGAAGCAGGAACATCGCCAGAGGGATATAGGATGAGAGTGAAGCAAGGTCTTAAAGGTAAGGCAAATGAAGTGGGCAAGCTGCTTTTATCCACAGTAAAACTAGCCACTCAAACTGATTCCCTGCCATCACATTAAAAAAGAAAGAACATATATTCCAATCTATTTCACACTAATGATCACTAACCCTTAATGCCAAACTTTAAATTGAGCAAATTAAGTTGCTTTCATCCACAGCAAAGCTAACCACCCCTCAGAAAAGGATACCTGTTCTAGTTTATTTCACATAAATTCACAGTAGCAAAGTATTTAATTCCAGACTTTAAACTGAGAAAACGAAGAGATAACATTGCATTCAGCAAAAGCACAGCTAGCCCCACTCCAAAACCGAGACAGAATAAATATTCAAATGTATTTCACAACAATGCACACGAGCCCTTAATAGCAAGCTTTAAAAACTCAGCAAAAGACGAGGGTAAGTTATTTTCATGCACAGCACAAGTAGCCCTCTCCCATTGCCTCACAGCGTATTATAAAAGAGAGGGAGAGGAAACGTTAGAGAGAGTAAATATTCTAATTAATTTCACACAAATTAGCACTTTCTCCTAATGCCAGATGTTGAAGTGAACAAATGAAGAGGAAACGTTGCTTTCATTCATAGTACATCTAACTAGCTTAAAAAGAGAGAATGCCTATTCCATTTGGTTTCTCACAAATACACACTAGCCTGTGCCCTTAAAGTCAGACTTTAAATTCAGTAAATGAGAAGGGTAAGTTGCTTTCTTTCACAGCACAACTTAGCAAACCCCTAAAAGGAGAATAACAATTTCAATTCATTTCACACAAATGCACACTAACCAAGCCATTAATGACAGACTTTTAACTGATCAAATGAAATAGGCAAGTTATTTTTAAACACAACACAATTATCTCCCCTCCCCTTTATTTCATACAAATGCAAACTAGCTTATAAAGCCAGAATTTAAACTGAGCAAATGAAGAGGGCAAGTTCCTTTCATCCATGGCACAGCTAACCACCACCCCTAAATGATAGAATAAATATTCCAGTTTATTTCACTCCAATGCACACTAGCCTAGCCCTTATTACTAGGCTTTGAGCAAATTAAGAGGACAGGTTACTTTCTTCCATAATACAGCTACTTCTCCTAAAGAGACAATAAATATTCCCGTTTTTTTCACACATGCACACTAGTCCTTAATGTCAGGTTTTAAGCTGAACAAATGAAGAGGACACATTACTTTTCATCCATAGCACACCTCCCCCCAAATCTTTTTGCATGCCAACTTACTAAACAAAAGAGAAAGCATTTCAGGTTATGTCACACACATGCATACTAGCCCCTGAAGCTTGACATTAAACTAAGCAAAGTGGCCAAGTTCCTTTCATCAACAGTATAGCTAACCCTCCTTCAAAAATGTCTGCTTTCTTACCAACATTAAAAAAATACTTATCTTCAAATTGCCAATCTATTGCTGCTCACAGCTGACTAAATATACCTTTTATTATATAACATGCTTTCTATTCACTGCTATCCCAATGAATCATGGAGTGACACTGAACAGAAAGCTGCAACACTTAAGAGAGGGTTAATACAGCTGTGGGAGTTCATTTATCCTTTTAAGTAAAGAAACACTTATTTACTTAAAAGAATAAATAAAAAGTACCTGGGCTGCATATATTAACTGTCTCATGCAATGCACATGCAAATGACAGGCATTGCAAGCATTTAAAGGAAAATACTCATAGTGACCACCATTTAGTGCTTTTTGTAAAGAAATATTCAGATTTTTAAAGTGCTTGATCATTTATGTTCACCCTGTAAGCTAACTAAAATGAATTAGCTTGCAGGCTGAACATAATGAGACTTTAAGAATAAAAGTATTTTCTTGGTTGGCCGTGCCCCCAAAACTCTGAGCACCAGTGACCCCCCATATCATTCCTTCTGTTATTTACCACTTCCAAGCTTGAAATGTGAACTGAACGGCCTGCTTTAAGTTGATGATCTGTTGATTTTGCAGGCCTCATCGAATGCCACTGACATTCAAACTGACAGGTAAAAGAACCTAGCTGAGCTGAGCTTAGGGTGTGAGAAAGGAACAAGCACATTGTGACTAACAGCAAAACACAGTTCATGCTCTTTGGCACCCATAAATCGCGAAGCAGTTTTTCATCAACTTGTTTATGATACCCAAAAAACTCTGTTATGGAAAGTGCGAGTGACTTTAAATAAATCCTAAAACAACCGCAGTCCTTTTTCATTCTTTTTTTCTTAAAGGCATATATAAATTTCATTACAAGCAAAACATATGGACAACAGTTGCCTGCCATAGTGGGCCAGTGTATTCCTTTGCAGTGAATCCTGAACTACCTAAAAATAATGTAGTCTGCCCTGCTCTGCAACTATGCTCCCTCCAGTTCCTGCATTCTTAGCTCTTGGGAATAAAGTTTGCCAGTTCACAGTTTTGGCTCCTAAAAAGGGTACTGTTCCTTAAGCGTGCTGAAGATAAGGTTATTACCATCCAACAATCATAATGATATTCAGACTTCATTTTAAAAGCTATTGACCTCACTTTGCTAGATATTTGCTTATCAGAGTGGAAACATGATTAATGGTATCCAGACAAACTGGTGTTATAAAGTATGCAAGATAAAGAATTAATTGCCTAAAAGGTCAAAGAGCTTTCACTTCCCATAATCATATGAGATCCAGCTTGCTTCCTATTGATCTGAGAATGTTAGACAACAGTTTAAATCATCCCTCTTTTGCCACCTAATGGACAGGGCCAGCAATAAATGCAGGCAATAATCCACCAACTGTACTTGCACTATAATCTGGCTTTCTTTAACCCACAGTGCTTGTCTGCCAAGTGGCTGTTCTATTGTAAGTATGACACTGCATTGTATGTGCACCACTGCAGACTAGGGCAGTGGCTGGGTAGGGGATTTAGGTTTAGGTAGTAGAAGTTCTATGGCTTGTGAGAAGGGAGTTTTAGGGTTAGGCAGCAACAGGGAAATTTTAGGGTCTGGGAGCAGGTCGGGAGTTAAGGTTTAGAGACCAATCAGGGAATTGAGGTTTAGGGGAGTAGGAATTCTTAGTTTATGGAGTGATTAGAGACTTTATGGTTAGGGAGGGGAGTGAAGTTTTAGCTTTAGGGAGCAAGGTTTAGAGCTACAGTTCTGGTAGGGCTATACGGTTTTATAGGCTTGAGTATTTGGAGGGTGTTCGAAGTGTCATGCACTACTACCATGCAATCACTTGCATTAGAGCATTATGTATGTGTACATATAATGAAAAATCTTTCCAAAGCATTTATATTATAAAACATTTCATGCAAGCAAGTAAACATAATTCCGTATGATATCTGAATGTTTTTAAAAAAACAAGGGTATAAAATAATTTGGGTATGAAAGTGACTTCCAAGCTATTATAATGTATTATACTTTATACATACACAATTTGAAAAATGAGCAGTAAAAATTAATTTAGTATAATATTATACAATACTGTATGTGGTGTAGTAAGTGTGTTATTTTAAAAGGGAACATTCATGGGAAATGCTAAAAAATGGCATACAAGACATTTTCGTGAATTAAACATTGTCATAAAGCAATAAGAAGCAATTTTTTATTGTATGAATGTAGGTGAAATTGTGTAAAAGTATTTCAAGTTATTTTGGTTGCTTTAACAAATAAACAAATAGTATTTCAAAGAAAAATAGGTATCATCAGTTATTTATTTATTTATTTATTTATTTATTTATTTACAGTAATTTGCTGCTGTTTAAGCAAATAAAAATAGGCTGTGGTCCAAAGCAAAAACTGGCTTTATAATTGCATGTTAGTACACAATGACATTTTAATGTATCTCAATCTATGGACAAAAATGTCTCTGTATTTATAGGTTTGGGTTTGACTGTAGAAAATGAAATACAGTCTAGACAATGGCTGGACATGAGCACAATTTAAGAATGGCTACGTTCAATGTATTAAACATTTAAAACTGCCTTGGGTGATGTGACAACTGATATTCAGAGAAATAAATACTTTATATGGCAACATAAACTACAGATGACAAAAGAATTCCAGCGTTGCAGTATAGACTGCCGACAAGGTGATCAGCACTAGCAGCTAAAACTTCTGAGAAAAACAACATTCAGAAACATTTAATCCCAACCCCTGTGACTGTAAAATATTTTAGGTTCCATAAAATAAATCAGATGAGATGAGATGAGAAAGTATTCTGGAATTCACAGCAAAATGGTGTAGCTTAGCAAAACATTTATTGTTTGGGGAAGATTTAACAGCTACTGTGTATTACATTATGCAACTTTGTGCGTAATGTCGTGAAAATTTATGAAAGACATTCTTCATGGAAGATTTAACACTGGACTGAGTGTTAAATATTACAGTATCAGGTGCAATAAGAGTTACAGACACATTAGAATTACTGCAGAAAACAGGGTGGTATGCTGCTAATAGCATTTTACTCCCCTCCTAAAAAGTGAACATTGTTGGTGTAGAAGACAGACACCAAAGGACATCTCAGTGGTGAAGTGCCTAGCTTCTGCAGGACATTCCCCACTAAATTGCCTTTGGTGTGGAATCTT
Organism: Protopterus annectens; assembly: GCF_019279795.1. Taxonomy (NCBI): domain Eukaryota; kingdom Metazoa; phylum Chordata; order Ceratodontiformes; family Protopteridae; genus Protopterus; species Protopterus annectens. Next base: position 775,150,123 of record NC_056751.1, read on the forward strand.
TGGGCTTTTGACCTGGCATTTACTTTCCTTTCAAACATATGTCATTAGAGCGGTATAGAATTAACATAAATGTCAGAAATTATTTAAATTAATCCAGAAAAAACACAGGATTAAAATGTAATATGTAGTGGGTCTAGAAGCTGAACATGATAAATGTTATTCACATCTACCTCTGATATTAAAGACCTCTGCAGCAGAACAGATCTCTTCAGGAAAAGAAAACCAAATGTTTCTGCAGTACATAAAGACAAAGCATGGATAGTGGACCTGTATGTATATGATAAAGGAGATCATAATTGTGAGTCAAAGCTGGCAAGATGACCTGAACTGAAGTACTATAACAAACTGCAAGAACAGTAACAAATGTGACATGGGCAACAAGTTGACCTGATTATTGGCAGATGTTAAGGTTTTGCAAACTATGAAAATATTGACAGTTTCTTCTGACATCCCAAAGACATTCTATTAAGAAAGCTGTCAGCCTGCTGAAATGACCAGCAGGTGTGCATTCAGTGTATGAGCATGCAAGTGGATGTGTGCATGCATGGACATGTGCACAGGCATGTCAATACACTGGTGTTCCAGTCAAGTTTTGTTCTCTGTCGTAAATGTATTTAGTGATACAATTGCCTGTGGCTGCCTTACAGCTGTAAGCTGGATAAAGCAGGTAGTTGACAGTGAATGTGAAAATAAGTAGATGCATCAGAACTGGTAGCCAAACATGATTCAGTGACGGCAGAGCTGAACTATAATCTAGTGATGCCTCCAGGCAGTTCTCTAGTATCATCCTCTTGACATATGTAGGCATCTAATATTGCCTGTTTGCAGGGGCAGCTCATGCTATTAGGCTGCAGGACTGCAGCCCCCCCAGCTGTAAACAAAAAAGAAAAAGAAAGTTGCAGAACATCGCACATGCACTGCATTTCCAGACTGCTGGTGAACCAGTCTGGAGCATGCACACAGAATCCGGACTGTCTCACCAGCAGTCCGGATTAGGTAAAGAGCATTCAGCCACACTATCCCAGAAGTCTATAGACTTGAAGGGGGATCAGACTACAATGTTCTCAGGCTGGGTAGCACCCAGCCTGCTCTTGCGGGAAGGGACGTCTTGTTCTCGTCGCAGGCTTTGGATGGAAGGACTTGTTTGCATGTTACAAGGCGGATGTTTTACTTGGTGTTTATGCCTTCATTTAACAGACTTTGAGGAAGAACTTGTTTGGATATTATGACAAGGTGACAGACTTTGAGGAGGTGGATGTTCGTTTTACAGACTTGACTTTTGAGGTAAGGAAAACACACTTGATTTTGAGGTAAAGAAGGAATGTGTGTGTGTGTGTGTGTGTGTGTGTGTGTGTGTGTGTGTGTGTGTGTGTGTGTGTGTGTGTGTGTGTGTGTGTGTGTGTGTGTGTGTGTGTGTGTAGTGCCCCAAGTGCTGTATGGTGATAGGTAGAGAACAGGCTTGAACCCTGTACCTTGCGCCCAGGTGGCAAGAGCCTGAATTCCCTACCCAGCACCATTTGTAAAAATTTGCAGATTCTCCCCTCATATTTGTTCTGTTCTGTTCCTTATAAAATCTGTGATTTCTGTATTGTTGTGTTCTTACAACATCAGTGGTACAGTGGTACTGTTGTTGCCTGACAGCTACAGGTTCTCTGATTTGATTCTTGGCTGGGGTGCCTTCTGTGTGGAGTCTGCATGTCTTCCCTGTGTTTGTGTGGGTTTGCTCTGGTGTCCTCCCATTTTACAAAGACATGTGTCTGGAGTGTTTCTCGCTGGGCCTCTGCTGAAAATTGGCTTTTGTTCCAAGTCAGACTTTCCTGGTTAACAAATGTTAAATAAAAATGACAAGCATTTGAATTTCAGACTTCATATTCTTCAGAAAGTACATGGTAACACAAAACCTTTTATTCTAGCAATTTTCTAAGTTTATAAGATGGATATTTGAAATATGTCCCTATGTTTGGGACTGTATTCCCCAATTATTGGCTTCGTCTAGGTTTTTTGTGCTAAGGTTGAGAGCTATGCTAAGAACTGAATTCACTGAATATGTTTGGGGGCTGTATTCCCCCATTACTGGCTTTGTCCAGGTGTTTTTTGCTAACAAGTTGAGAGCTATGGTGAGAAATGAATTCACTGAATATGTTTGGAGGCTGTATTCCCCCATTATTGGCTTTTTTCAGGTGTTTTGTGCTAACAGGTTGACAGCTATGGTGAGAGCTGAATTCACTAAATGGTCGCCATTTTAGTTTCAGTCTTCCTCTATTTCACAAAACAGCTGATTTGGCATAGTGGTATGTTTCACTAACTGTTTTGCACAGGGTTCTGGGTTCAAGACTTCACAGTGAAATGTATGGTGATAACCTAGCATTTTATTCTAGCAACTTTCCAACATTATACAAGCAATGTTTAAAATGTGTCCCTATTTTTTGGGCTTTTGTCCCCCCCAAATAAATTTTGGCTTTTTCCAGATTTCTTGTTCTGCAAAGTTCAGAGATGCAGCTGAGTGTTGAGTAGATTTTACAAGTAGCTGAGAACTGCAGGGGAGCAAAAGTTTAGCACTGATTATGCTAAGTCTGCTTGCATTGTTAATAGCACAACAGGTAGTGTACTTGCTTTTGATGCAGAAGGCTATGGGTTCTACTCCCACAATAGGTAGATGCATTGCTGGTACTGTACTGTATTGCAAAGTGGGTGGATGCTGCACTCCTTTCTGGAGAAGATACCTAGTAACTATGAATCTGTTATCAGTTTGCCATCCATTCCCTATTGCAATATTACTAGCTTGTCATATATTTAGTGTAACATAGGCAATTTATTCCTCAAGGGCAACAGGCACTTTATTTGTAGATGAAACTGTGAAATATAAAGTTATTTGCTAGCAGCAACCTCTTCATTAGTTCTAGATCTCTTTAATGTGGAATTATTTAGATGACTTTTACTTCTTCAGAGACTTGCATATTTACTGATACTGGTGGACTGTAGAAGTTTGAGTAGACTTTTATGATGGCAATGTTCTGAATTGGGCAGTTTTGTCATTATCGGTGTATGCATTTTGTTTCATTGTTTACTGGAAAAATGTTCAAAACAATAAATTTAAAATGCCCTCTAAAACTGTACTGTAGTGTACAAGGAATATAATTTAATACAATCAGGAAGGTGTATGAAAGAGCATGTGTATGTTTCGTGTTCAAGGGGCCTGTGATTTGAAAACAGCCCAGACCCAAAGTTAATCTTTATCTGCCACTGGCAAAATGTATTTTGTTTGAATGTGGGTTTCAATGCTGTTTCAAGGGCAGAGAAGTTTTAATGCTAAGCCTGTTTTCATTGCAAGACTGCATTGCTTTGTTTAGCACATATCTATTAGTGTTTGTGCTGTAAAATACAAAATAAAACTTTCAAATAAAGTCCAAATCATTGCAAAAGTAAAGCAGTATGCACATTAGTGGTTATGGTAAATGTGGTGAAATAGCCAAGTAATGGTTCATTGGAATGGCTGCAGGGGGGAGGCTCCATTCGACCATGGTTTTTGTGAGGGGGGAAGGGTGGCAAATTTAACGACAGCCCCAGCTGAACTATACCTCTCAACTGTCCAGATTTTTGCTTTTTATTTTTGGTTTGTTCCTCATAAAATTTGTGGTTTTCTGGCAAATCATTTAGGAATTAAGTCACTAAATAATGACAGACACTGAGTTTCAGACTTCATAACCTTCAGAAAAATGCATGCTAAAGCAAGACCTGTTATTCTATCAAGTGTCTCAGTTTATACAAAAGCAATATTTAGTACTGTTTATATGTTCCCCCAATATATTTGACCTTGTCCAGATTTCCTGTATTAACAGGTTGAGAGGTATGTGCAAATAAATTGCTTTATAGAGTTAGGCATTTCCAAACCTCTCAACTGCCCCCGATTTTGGCTCAAAATGTTGCTCTTCCCCTAATAATCCCTCCGCAAAATGGCAGTTTTGGAAGAAAATGTGGAGGGTTTACAATTAATAAATAACTGTAATAATCAAAGTTATAGATTACTTTTATTTCAGAAATGCATGTAGATTTTTTTATTTTGTCAGCTGCTGCAGCACTAATATTAAAAGTGTCCCTTCTTTGGTAGGTTCCCAGCTGTATTGTGTTGCTATTTTATATTTTTGTATCGCATTGTTAGTCCGTTTTTCCTAAAATTGTGTTTTTATGACAAATTAGTGGCAAATCATTAAAGACGGAAGTTAGAAAATAATGACAGACATTTGAGTTTCAGATTTCATACCCTTCATAAAGCTGAATATAGTACTTAAAAAGTAATTTATTTTTTCATGCCTCACAACCTTTTTGTTTCCATCTAGATATTAAGTAAGGTGTCATACAGCCAATGCATTGAAATATTTTTTTCTTTTACACTTCATTTTGTCTTGATTGGACTCTCATAATGATGGTTTGGCAACCAGGGCAGTGTATTTAAATAAAGTTACAGTTTTTGTGGTTTTGAGCATAGCCCCTCCCCCTTTCTAGTTGGCCGCACCCCTTCCCATTGACCCCACCCATTCAGTTGTCTCCAGCAGCCCCCTTTGATTTGAAGTAGTTGGCTACACCCCATCCCATTGACCCCACCCATTCCGCTGTCTCCTGCAGCCCCCCTTTGATTTGAAGTCACCAGCCGCCACTGCCTGTTTGTATTTAAATATGGCTTTGGTTGTAAGGGCTCTAGGGCTGTTAGCCTATTAACCTTCTATAAACCTATGAACCTATGAACATTAATAATTAAAAAAAACATAAGCTTCTGAAAGAAGTATCTTAAGGGTTACATTATGGGCAACACAATTTCGTTGACATTTGACCTCTGTCTTTTTCTGTTAAAGAGATATGCAATTATGTTCCTATACTATTTACTTATATTGTTAAATTTTCATATTTATCTGAATCTTTCAACAATCAAGTAGAAAACAGAGAAGTACTTAGCGTAATATGAATGACCACAGCTGTAAGAACAAAATATGGTTACGTTCTATGTGTAGCAAGAATGGCCAAGGATGCAGTGTAAGCTGTTTATAATAATGACAAAAAATAATATTTACTGTATTTATTGTGATTTATTTAAAACAAAGTTAAGACCTAGAATTTAAGGATGGTGCCACTGTAAAGGTTACTTTGTGTTAAATATTTTGCCATTTACACTTATTTTAGTAGCACTCATGGTTCCAGAGATAAGTGCATTTGTTTAAGCAGTGGGCATATGACTTGACTTTATCAAAATGCTCAGGATGGAACAACCAGAAATTAGAGTGCAGCCTTCCAGAGCTCCACTGAAAGCAATGAGTTAAGCCTTAATACATGAAGTAGAAATTAAACAACTGCTTTGCTGATGGAGGGGTGGCATTCTCAGAACGTAAGCGTAAGACAAACCTGTCCAAATGGAAATGGAAAAGAAAAATAATTCTAACAGGCCGTGAAAAATGACTGACTTTCACAGTAGTTTATGTACCTGGGGCGCCCTAATCTTTGTCACCGGCCAGTTGATAAAGGATAAGAACTTGAAACCCGAATGACTGCTGGTGCTCAGTTCTGGCAGCTGGACTCTATGAAGAATGAGAAGAAGAGGGTTGCATTTTTAACACTTCGTTACTTTGTTTCTTTCTTTTCTATGAAGAATGAGAAGATGAGTGTTGCATTTTTAACACTTTGTTACTTTGTTTCTTTCTTTTCTATGAAGAATTGTAAGATGAGTGTTGCATTTTTAACACTTTGTTACTTTGTTTCTTTCTTTTCTATGAACAATGAGAAGATGAGTGCTGCATTTTTAACACTTTGTTACTTTGTTTCTTTCTTTTCTATGAGCAATGAGAAGATGAGTGCTGCATTTTTAACACTTTGTTACTTTGTTTCTTTCTTTTCTATGAACAATGAGAAGATGAGTGTTGCATTTTTAACACTTTGTTTCTTTCTTTTCTCCACGTTTATGCATTCTTGAATTGGGTATATTTATAGTTCGTGGGTGTATAGGCTTGTCCTCACATTGGAGTGCATGGCGGAAATTAACAACTGATTTTTTTCTGTGCTTTGTGACTTTGGTAATGCTGCTGTTTTATCTAGTGACCTATTAATGTTTTAGATGTTTACATTTGAGTAATCTTGTGGTAATTACACAAGACACAATTATTCATAGTGGGCCCCCTGTACCTCTTGGTTTGCAAGAGACAACTGGACCTGTATCTAAGAAATTGCTATTAAACAATGTTAACATGATATTTGGACCAAAGAAGAATAAATAAAAAGAGCACTTGAGCAACCCGTAAGTGCATGTAGTCACTGCAGAGGCAACTTTAAGTTTTTCAAATAAACACTAAAATGCTGTGGACATGCAATTAAAAAGAATGGATTACAAGAGTCAGAAAATGAGCTGAGAGTGTATGAAAGCATTGAGGACCTACAGTACCCAAAGTATCCCAAGAATGTAATCATAATTACAACCGGTAAACTGCTGCCCCAAATGCCTGCGGAAAGTATCACTGCCAATTAAATGCATCGCTACACCACGGGTCAGAACAAAAGTGGTTGCTGGCCTGTGAACATATTTTTCTGAAAACTGAAGAACATGATCATGTTAGATGAATTGATGCCCAGTTCATGAGCATTTTGGACATTGCACATCCTACATCATCTTATGGAACTGGTATTGCCCTGTTACATGAACTCCAGGGCTTGCCGAGAGCTACAGTGCATTTCCTTCAAGATAATGAGCTAAAGTTGAACATAACTCCATAGACATATAAAAATAATATCTGAGCTTTACCTGTGGAGTAAAAACACTCAAACAATACATGTACATAAAGTATTTTACCATGCGTAGGACTTACCAGATGTTGGGTGGCATATTCCATCATGGAAAGGGGCTGTGCATGATGACTAGATTGTTAACACCACTCCTCAGCAATCATTAAAACACATACCAAAGGTAACACCAAACATCTCAAATAAGCCTACATCAAATGGTCCCCCATGAGCAAAGCCCATAAATCAAGCATGTACTTTACCTAATATTCTTTTTATTGGGGACTCCATTGTGTGATACACAGATGCCTCACTCAGCAGGTTATAAAAAGAGAAGATAATTATTAGTTGATTATATGGAGCCAAGGTCTGCAATATCACATATGTATTAAAGTCACTGCACTCCAGGTGCCACTATGATTCATTCATTCATAGTCCATGTGAGTGCAAATGAACTGAGACATACTGCACTGGATTATATGAAAAGACACATAACTGATCTCTCAAAATATGTGTCACAGATAGGTATGAGCCTTGCAGCATTATACCTTCACCAAGGATGATGCCACAGTATGAACATAAAATTACTGATTTTAATAATTGGTTTAGTTTAGGTGTTACTCCAGGGTAATCCAATATCTGTCAGCATGGGAGGACATGGTCAACAGACCACATTGCTTTGGCAAGGAGGGCTGCACCTGTCCCCTCAAGGGCCTTTATAGGCTATGCCCTAAAGACTAAACTACTAACATAGTGAAAAAAGTCTCTAAGCAATCTTAAGGTGTTACTGCACAATGATAGGAACCTAAACAAAAAACTCAATGCCCTTCAAGCCCTCCTCACTCAGGATAATATAGATATCTGTTCCTTGACCAAGACTTGGTTTGAAGCTGTAGAAAGTACTCAGGCAGTGCAAAGCTACATATCTTCCACACATTTAGACCAACAGCAGCACAGACTGGGGCCAAAGGTGGAGGTGTCTCAATTTATGTTAGCAACAAACATACCTCTAGGTTGGTTAAATAGGATGATACCATGGGGCTCATACAAATACAAGTCACCATAGACAATGCCCCTTACCATATCAATGCCCCCTTTGTTCTTGTACCCTGTGGCACTATAATCCTTAGTCTCCAGTTATCTGGAATATGTCTTTCTCTCTATACTGCTATCAGTACCCTCTGGAGCCATTTCTTGCCCCTAAATTACCAAGCATCTCGATCATATCTGTTGTAACCTCATCTGAACGTGGTGCTTTCCCTAACGTAGTTGTCTTTAGTGCTGTTCTTACTTCTTCTAGGGTGGGCTTTTTTTTCTTTTACTGTAGGTTGCACCTGGGTCAGTACTTCTTCACTGGAGTTTTCTTCATTCAAAAGCTGCTGAAAGTATTCCTGCCATCTGCCTTTGATGTCCTGTGGACTGGTGAACAGATTGTTGCTGGCAGCCTTTGCTGACATCCCTTATGAAGGGTATCTGATTATCTTCTTTAGTTTTCTTTCTTTGCCTTGCGACCTGATAGAGTTTCTTTGTGACATCTGCTGTCACTTTCCTGAAGCTGCTAGAATGCTTCCAATTCCTTTTTTTTTGTTTTTAGTCTCTTTGTTAGTCAACCAGTTATTCTGTTTCCCACTATTTCCTGCGGTCCTTCTTTCTTTTGATAACTGCCTGGACTACTGTTTCCTTTCCTGGGTTGGTTACATATCAGTTCCAAAGTCCTCACACAGGATGTTTTGAGACACTGCCATTCTTCTGCACCTTCACCTACTTCTCCTTTCTGGGACACTGAAGCCCTGAGTATTTCCTTGGACTCTTGTACTCTCTCATTAGTCACCTACCAGATCTTCAGCCCTAGACTGTTTGCTCTTAGAGTCGCTGCTTGGAGCTGACTGTGGCCAGATGTGGTTTATGCTGTGGGCTGACTGTCACTGGGGATGACTTTACAATCACTGATTCTATCCCAGTTGTCTTTCCTTACTAGGAGGAAGTCTACCTGAGTTGCACGTTGGCAACTCTTGTATGTGGTCTTGTGATAATATCTCTCTCACCTGTTGAAGCACGTGTTGCCCATCAACAAGGCATCTATCTGACATAAGTCCAGACTGGCATTTCCTTCTTTATTCCTGTTGCCAGTCCACTATCATTCCAGGCAGTCCTTCTATCATCCCCCATTATCCACATGAACTCATGCTGCTCTGGCGTATATAGTAGGTCTTACAATTGTTGCCTAAATGCACTCTTTTCCTTGGTATCACAACCCTGCTGTGGGGCATAGCCTGAGATTATGAATAGTGCTCCATCCTTACGCTGGAGAGTAATGTCCATTTGTTTACAAGTTCACAGGTTTATCGGTTAAGTACTAGGCTAGCTGCCTTGAGGGTCATTTTAAGCCTAGCCAAGTTCCCTTTTTGTGCTCGAGATAACCGTTTGCATTTGGTTATAGACTGTTCTTACCCATCCCATGGTCGGTAATTATATATTACCCCTAATGAGAATAACTGGGATCATACCATAGATAATTGGAGGGGACCCATGCCTGGGATAAATCATTTAGGAGCTGTCTGACCATTAGTAGTGCAGGGATAGTCCTGGGGTAAATTTTCTGGTTCACATCCATAGATGTAAGTTGTGATTGAAAATGGTCAAGGACGAACTTTGTTTTATGTGGATGGGGAGTCTGTTCCTTAGAATGGTATCCTCTGTAAAATATATCTTTTCCTCCAAACCATTCTGTTGATGTTGCAGAAGAGGTTTAGATCCCCAGACTCAGGATGTCTGATGCCAATTGACTTGCTGATGTGCAGTAAATCCATCAGTAATGGATCAGAGGATTCCTTGTATGTTAGACACAAGTCACCTCTTAGCAGTCTGTAGGATACCAGATATAGTGAGAGGGCTTTGACTCAGTCCATGAAGGACATGTTGTTTAGGCCTTGTATCTATTTAGTAAGGTATCTCCATGAGAGTTCCAGTTATTCCATATATCTGGACAGATGCATGCCAAAGAGGGCATTATATTCAATGACTGGCCTAATGAGGGATAAGTAAAGGGGGGCAATGACGTCACTAGATCTAGACAGAATCCCATTGTTTATAATCTGTGTAATATAGAAGGATTTTCTTACAACAATAGACACATGTTGGTCAAATGTTAGGTCACTATCTACATAAGTACCCAAATCCCGAACAACTGGTTCATCTCTTTTATTTTTCACTAATTCTGATGCCATCCTTTACTGTCTTCTGACAACTCACCCTCATCACACTTCCCACAACATTTCTTGTCTGTCCCCCACTGAGCTGTAGACAGTGGATCTCAAGCCAAGTGGCTTTGCACCACTGCCCTTCCATCTGGATACAAATGTTGCCCAGCCTCCTCATTACTAACATGCCATCCACTGTGTCCTGTCGAACACCATGTATGTGTTTTAAATGAGTAGTCCTGCATATTCATGTATTATAGCACTATCCAGAAAGGGCAGCACAGAACACTATACTATACAGAAGGACCATGTGACAATGATGTCTGTAATGTCTACCAACCAAGACAGCCAATGAGGTGCAGGCTGCCTAATACAACAATGGTCCTTTTAGCTTACTAGCATGGTGTCATTAATGCAGACAACACTCCAGCTTAAACATAAGTCATATCTGTGATAGGCATCACTTTATATTCACTAAGATAACCATTACAGCCACATCTTCTGGGACCTCTTCTTCTCCAATCAGACAGAATTATTCAGTGTTGACATAAACTCAAAAAACTCAGTAAACAAATTCTAAAACGAAGGGAACACAATAAGAGCCGGATAAATGGAATAAGTTAGAGCTAGTTAATATAAATCACACTTTCAGCTAGAACAATGCCTAGCCTTCCTCAGACAAACAGCAATACAACTGCTGATAATTCCTTTTAAACAGTCAGGTGAATTACAACATCAATTAGCATTAGTTGTTCGTTGCCTAGACAACAGATTCACACCCCACCTTAGCACGGGATGTTAAAACTAAAATTATGAATTTTAATAGTTAAATAGCATAACAACAAGAAATAAAAATATTTAAATATACATTAAAAAATACATATGTTCTTAAAAATGAATATATATTATCCGTACATAACTATGAATGCAGTGGAATGAATTAGTTTAACTAGGTTCTCTTTAAACATTGTGATCAATTAAAACGCAAGCTTTGCATTGGATATGCCTAACCTTGAGCTACATTAAATGTTGTAAGCAATATATAAATAACTATATTCTAAAAACATGTACTAAAAAATTGTATTAATGCCATAAAAAATACCTGATTGGGCATATTTAATAATATTATCTATCAACAGCCAAAAGCCTCAAAAGGCACTTAATTGAAATGTTGTCATTAATACCTAGAAGCTTATATGCCCTTGTTCTAATCTGCCATTTCAATTCATCTACTTCCAATATGATTTGCCAAGGTCCCCCTCGACTATTACCAACTCTCTGTTGCAACACTACAAATTTAAAAGCATGACTTGGAAATGCAGAACAATGTTTTGCCAATGCATTGTTTAAATCTTTTTTACTTATGGCATAATAATGTTTGTATATTCTTGCCTTAGACGTCGTTCCGTCTTTCCGATGTAAAAAGTGTTGCAGGAGTTACATAATGCAAAGTAAGTGACCCCTTTTCATTCACAATTGTATTTACCAATTATTTTATAAGTTTTATCATCCATAACTACTTGGTTACTGGACAAGATGTATTTGCATTGAGGACATGAGCCACATTTAAACATCCCATTAATTCTACCAGAATGAGATTTGTTGTTATTTTCCAAAAGGGCCTTCAAATTGTGTCCCGTCTATATGTTATTTTAGGACTAAAGCCCAAAATTTTGGATAGTGTTCCATCATTTTTGATAATCTCCCAATTTTTGCTCAAAGCCTCCCTGATGGACAAATAATCCAAAGAATATGTACATAAAAAACTAGTTGGGTAACTCACATCACTGAAACTTTGGTTTATGAGTTCCAGACCTACACTGTCTGTTACATTGGATTCAACCCGAACTAAAGGACAGTCTAGTTTTCTAAGTAAGGGCATAAACTGACCTATGTTATGTTTAGAAACAACTTCCTTCCTTATGTTATCAACTAGGCTGCTCAGATACCCTCTTTTAATGAACATATCGTAGAGGTGATCGCATTCTGACTCAAAGTCTGAGTCATCAGATATCATACGAGCAGCTCTCACCATCTGCTCTATATGTATTTTTTAATGTATATTTAAATATTTTTATTTCTTGTTGTTATGCTATTTAACTATTAAATTCATAATTTTAGTTTTAACATCCCGTGCTAAGGTGGGGTGTGAATCTGTTGTCTAGGCAACGAACAACTAATGCTAATTGATGTTGTAATTCACCTGACTGTTTAAAAGGAATTATCAGCAGTTGTCTTGCTGTTTGTCTGAGGAACGCTAGGCATTGTTCTAGCTGAAAGTGTGATTTATATTAAATAGCACTAACTTATTCTATTTAGCCAGTTCTTATTGTGTTCCCTTCGTTTTAGAATTTGTTTACTGAGTTTTTTGAGTTTTTGTCTTGGTGGTTTTTCGCTATGGCGTATGGGACCGGAGTGGCTTCACAGAGTTTGTTCACTCCAAATGAGAAAAGCGTAACAGAAAATGAAGACGCAATTGGGAATCTTACCACCCTTGTGCAGGTTCTCCTAGGACGAGTGGATTCCCTTGCACAGAAAATTGATTCTTCTGAGACCTCTTTTGTATCGCAAGCTAATGTTACAGGGGTTAGACCTAACGAAGATGGTAATAATTCTACTAATCGAATTAATGCTTCTAATGTAACAAATCATAATGAACTTCATGATGTGAGTATACTAAGGGATGGTAACGTTTCTAACGCTTCTAACGTCAATTCTGGTAATGTTTTACTGCATAATGCTGTTAACCGGAATGTTACCAATAACCAACCAGTGGCAGAAGCTCCACTTAACCAGGACAGTAGAATGTCGGAGGATACAATTCCTTCTATGACAACTTTTTTGAGTGACAATAATTTTTTTAATAACTCAAATTTTCAGACTATGTCTTCTAATTATACTAATGGCCAGGTTGGTAACGTTCTGCTTTCTCACATCAATGATTTTGACTCCAAGCTGTTTAAATGTAAAAAATTGCAGCTTGAAGTGTCGTACCTGCAGGAATGTACCCAGAAGAAAATTATTCCCAAAGGTTTACGACAGAGGAGATTTCCAGCAGGTTTGGTAGAAAACTCTGCTTTTCATCGTGAACTTTTAGAACTTTTTGATAGACAGGGGCATGAGTTTATACAAGCCCTTATTAACTTTTATAATAAAGATATTATTTCTCTTAAAGCTGAGCTGGAGATACTAGAACATGAAATAAAAGTACATTGTGATTTCCCACGATACAAATGTGAATATTGTAGGATTTTCACAAGTATTGAAGCAACAATGAACAAATTACTTATTACCAAGAAAAAGAAAATAACTAGGGATATCAACGATTATGCTAATAATAAGGCATATCCAAAACCTCCACTTGTTTCATCAATAAATCCTAACAATAACTCTGATGCCTACCATGATAATGATGAACCAACAACTGTCACTTTTAATCATAATAATAATAATAACAATGATTTGACAGACAACGATGAACATGCACAGCCACTAAGGAGAAGCGAGAGACTCTTAAATAACAACTTTAACCAATGTGCAAATAATCGTCCGTCTTACAATAGGGAAGGTGCACATTCTAATAACACGAACAGAGAAGAGGGTCAGAACCAACAGGGTTTTCAAGGGGGTTTCGACACCCGACGGAACAACAGGCAGGTCAATCGCAACCAGCAACAACTGAAGAACAAGAGAAAACAATGGAGGAGATAACCTCCATTTTGGTTACTGAACAGGAGCCTTCCATTTCGGTCACAGAAATGCCCTGTCTTCATTTAAGTCGTGAGGGTGATTTTACTATATATAATTACACCTCTTTAAACATTCAGCAGGACATGGTTGACTTTTTATCTAAGGGGCTATCTTTTGTCCCTGGAAGGCCCCTGGACATTACCAAAACAATAATGGACTTAAAAATCTTTGTTCGTAAGCTTAATCTTAAATTATTGATGGGCCCTATGCCTAGTTTGGTTAACACATTAAGAGTCTCTAGTGTTTTCAACCCTCCATTGCATCCTGGTTTGAGTACCTTTGAGCAAATGTGTGAAATTGATTTTTTGGCTATTAAAGAGAAATGTTTTCACATGTTTCATCCAGTTAAGCCTAATATTTCAAAGATGGAACATGGTTTCATTGATTTGCTTAAAGATTGTAACATCAGAGTCATGAAGCCCGACAAAGGGGGAGGCTTGGTATTTATGGATCATTGTGCATATGTAGATAGATTGATGGAACATCTTAACACTCCTAATTACATTCAAGTAACTTTGAATGAAATTAATGGAGCCTATAGAAAGATCAAGTCCACTTTGGAAGACCTGCTTTTGGAAGGTTCCATAGATATGGACCTTTATCATTACTTATATATGATAGCTCCCAAGACACCTGCATTATTTGGTTCTCCGAAAATTCATAAAGATATCAAGTCTCCTCCTTTTAGACCAATAGTAGACGGCCGTGGTTCAATTACATATGCATGTGCGAAGTTTGTCGACAGCATGCTGAAACCATTCATTGAGAGTGAACCACAAATTTGTAAGGACTCGTGGAGTTTCCTTACTTCCATTAACACCTTGGAATATCATTCTGATGTGTATTTTTTAACCATAGATGTAAAAGATCTATACACAGTTATTCCTCAGAGTTTAGGAATACAATGGGTAAGGGAATTCTTACACAGTAAAAAAGCAAATGATGACATCATTTATTTAATAGATATTTTACTTGAAGTCATCCTAAAAAATAACTTCATGATGTTTGAAGGTATGTTCTTTTTGCAAAAATCTGGAGTTGCAATGGGTTTGCCATGTGGCGCTAGCTTCGCTAATGCCACTATGGCTTATTGGGAGAATAACTTGCTATTCAAGGATCCATTATTTCAAAATAACGTCACCTGGTATTCTAGGTACCAGGATGATATTTTTTGTATTTGGAAAGGTGAACTGGCTATGATTGCAACTTTTATTGATAAAATCAATAATTCTACAAGTTTTTTAAAGTTCACGTACAACATAGGTGAAATTTCAATTAACTATTTGGACATCTTATTAGTTAATGACAAAAGTAATGGTAGGTACAAAAGTATCATTTATAGGAAACCGACGTATTCGAACAGCTTCCTACATTTTACTAGCAACCACCCCTACCACCAAAAAAGAGCTGTGGTTAAAGGGCAGATGGTGAGAGCTGCTCGTATGATATCTGATGACTCAGACTTTGAGTCAGAATGCGATCACCTCTACGATATGTTCATTAAAAGAGGGTATCCGAGCAGCCTAGTTGATAACATAAGGAAGGAAGTTGTTTCTAAACATAATATAGGTCAGTTTATGCCCTTACTTAGAAAACTAGATTGTCCTTTAGTTCGGGTTGAATCCAATGTAACAGACAATGTAGGTCTGAAACTCATAAACCAAAGTTTCAGTGATGTGAGTTACCCAACTAGTTTTTTATGTACATATTCTTTGGATTATTTGTCCATCAGGGAGGCTTTGAGCAAAAATTGGGAGATTATCAAAAATGATGGAACACTATCCAAAATTTTGGGCTTTAGTCCTAAAATAACATATAGACGGGGACACAATTTGAAGGCCCTTTTGGAAAATAACAACAAATCTCATTCTGGTAGAATTAATGGGATGTTTAAATGTGGCTCATGTCCTCAGTGCAAATACATCTTGTCCAGTAACCAAGTAGTTATGGATGATAAAACTTATAAAATAATTGGTAAATACAATTGTGAATCAAAAGGGATCACTTACGTTGCATTATGTAACTCCTGCAACGCTTTTTACATCGGAAAGACAGAACGACGTCTAAGGCAAAGAATATACGAACATTATTATGCCATAAGTAAAAAAGATTTAAACAATGCATTGGCAAAACATTGTTCTGCATTTCCAAGTCATGCTTTTAAATTTGTAGTGTTGCAACAGAGAGTTGGTAATAGTCGAGGGGGACCTTGGCAAATCATGTTGGAAGTAGATGAATTGAATTGGCAGATTAGAACAAGGGCATATAAGCTTCCAGGTATTAATGACAACATTTTGATTAAGTGCCTTTTGAGGCTTTTGGCTGTTGATAGATAATATTATTAAATATGCCCAATCAGGTATTTTTTATGGCATTAATACAATTTTTTAGTGCATGTTTTTAGAATATAGGTATTTATATATTGCTTATAACATTTAATGTAGCTCAAGGTTAGGCATATCCATTGCAAAGCTTGTGTTTTAATTGATCACAATGTTTAAAGAGAACCTAGTTAAACTAATTCATTCCACTGCATTCATAGTTATGTACGGATAATATATATTCATTTTTAAGAACATATGTATTTTTTAATGTATATTTAAATATTTTTATTTCTTGTTGTTATGCTATTTAACTATTAAAATTCATAATTTTAGTTTTAACATCCCGTGCTAAGGTGGGGTGTGAATCTGTTGTCTAGGCAACGAACAACTAATGCTAATTGATGTTGTAATTCACCTGACTGTTTAAAAGGAATTATCAGCAGTTGTCTTGCTGTTTGTCTGAGGAAGGCTAGGCATTGTTCTAGCTGAAAGTGTGATTTATATTAAATAGCACTAACTTATTCCATTTAGCCGGCTCTTATTGTGTTCCCTTCGTTTTAGAATTTGTTTACTCAGTGTTGACATATACATCTACACTAAATGGAGACAATTGACTGGGCAGTACTGGAGACCAGAGCCACATTATGAACAGGTGCATTTTGCAAATAAACGAAGGATATGCATGTATGAATGAGGAATGAGAGAGTCTCCAGAACACGTTTTATGAACCATTGCTATTAACACCATGTACTAACCAGAATAAAACATTAAACAATGTGTACTATGAGCAGGCTGTGAGTGAGGGTAAACCATTAAACATGGTCATGCAGATGTGATTTGTTGTACTGGTCAATCTACTTGAGAGTTACCCACCACACACACACACACACACACACACACACACACACACACACACACACACATACACACATACACACACACACAAATCCCTTTGTGTAACTACTTCTGAAGTGTGTAGTCTGGTAATGCTGTGACAATGCTGTACAAAGATTTCATACACACATCATTGCTGCCCACCCCAGTTATCCACAGTTCCTAGGGCTATCACAGTGTTTCTGAGAAACACACATACAATGTAAATTAAGCCAGCTGACCTCTGCACACCTCCTAGCACAAAATCTGCACTGCAAGTTACTTCTCAATCATATGAGATGAAAGGTTTGCACATTATATTTCTGTTTCATGTGATGTGTGCATCGGAAGGCATGCAGTTATGTAAGACTGTGATTTTTATCTCCAGCTGAACTACACCGCACTCTGTCCTAGATATAAAAAAAACGTATGCTACCAGTGAGTTAGGTATCTACACTGTACCACAAATCAGTGTGACTACTGAACTATTTCAAATAATGCTTGGATAAATGGTAAAACATATCTTTTTTGTAATTTAATTAATTTTCACTAGAAATAATGTAATCCTTGACATTGAGCACCTACTCCAGCTTTATCTTTAATGTCAGCTCTTAGTCTCTAAGCACCATGCAAAATACTTAACATGTTTAATAGTAAAAAGTACACACACACAGGATACAACAGACGTGCTTCTGCTTTCACTGACATACACGTGTCAAACATCTCAAAGCTGTCCTTGCTAAGGGAAAAACAAAGAAATGGGAGTTATGCCATAGTCTTATTTTTTTAAGTTTTTTTAATAATGCATTTTTAGAAAATAAAAAATTTAATTTTAAAATCATATGAATGTATAATAACTACACCAAGGCAGCATTGTAGGTGGATTATACATTTTGCATAGTGAACAGGCCTCATTTGAGTGAGTCTGGCTCTACACTATCACGATCAAACAATAACCGTTATATAATTATAAGATAATACGAATTACAAGCAATTGATCCATGAGTCCATTACCACCTTGGCTGTAACCACCCTTAGGTCTTGTATATATGTATGTGCATGTGTGTGTGATTGTGTGTGTGTGTTTGTGTGTGTGTGTGTGTGTGTGTGTGTGTGTGTGTGTGTGTGTGTGTGTGTGTGTGTGTGTGTGTGTGTGTGTGTGTGTTGCCTGTGTGTGTGCCTGTACATTTGTGTGTGTGTTTGTGTGTGTGTGTCTGTGTGTGTGTGTGTGTCTGTGTCTGTGTGTGTGTGTGTCTGTGTGTCTGTGTGTGTAGGTAAAGGTAGTCAGTAATATTAGTTTTTAGAAAGTCTGAGTTGTTCTAATTGTTAAAACAGATTTATTTGTATTAGGAGCACTGTCTGGTTAAGTGGTTTACTCTACTCTAAGTCACACAAGAAGAAGAGGACGGTCGAAATAATCAAACCCTGCATCCCTGACTACAGAAATCAGTTCACTAAGACCTTAGAACCTTAATCCTCTGCACTGACTGCCAGATGTTCATAGTTTCATAGTTTCATAGTTTAGTACTAGACTATCTGCCCTGGGGCATTTGTAAGCCTAGCCATAGTGATGATGGTAGAAAAAAATTTACAGAATAGATTTAGAATACTGTGCCTCTGTCTAGTAGTGACACAGTGAAGGTCCCCTTATATAATAGAATTAGTTTACTGTGCCCCTGTCTAGTAGTGACACAGAGGTGACCCTGGGGTAAACTTACGATCTCCCATCCACTCATCAAGATTTCTCTTGAAGAGAGTTAGTGAGGGGCTCTGCCTAACATGAACTGGGATTCTGTTCCAGAGCATGGGAAGCCTCTGGGTTATGAATCTATCCCTCCAGCATGTCCTATTCATACTTGTGCTGAGGTTTAAGTCTTTAGCTCTCGTGGTTCTGATGGATTTGGATTTTTGAGGTGGAACATGTCCATCAGTTCCTGATTGGACATGGCCTTGTACGTCAGGCACAGATCACCTCTGAACAGGCGGTATGCTACTGAATAGAGCTGGAGTTTCTTTAGTCTGGCAGAATAAGACATATGTTAGAGACCTTTGATCCTCTTGGTGAGGTACTTTTGTGGTCTCTCCAGCTGTTGCAAATGCCGGGTGAGGTACATACCAAATGGGGCATTGTACTCAATCATGGGTCTGATGAGGGAGGAGTATAGGGGTACAATGACATCCTTGGATCTGGATGTGAATCCCTTCATGATAAGGTGTGCAAGGTAGAATGTCTTTCTAACCACTTTGGCAACGTGGGTGTCAAATGAGAGGTCGCTGTCGACTTGGGTCCCTAGGTCTCTGATTACTTTTTCCGTACTCAGTGGGTTGCTGTCTATGTGATAATTTGTGGGTACTTTGTTTTTCCCAAAGGGGATGACTATACATTTTTTGGCATTTAGTTTAAGGCCATGACTCCGGCACCAGTTGTCCGTTTCTGTGAGGCCTTTTTGTAGGATGCATGTGTCCTCTGGTGTATCGACTATGGCGCCTAGTTTGCAGTCATCTGCAAACTTTGTCAGCCACAACCCTCCCATGTTTGCTTTAACATCTGAGAAATAAATGCCGAACAAGAGGGGTCCCAGGACAGATCCCTGTGGGACACCACTTGTGACTGGCTTTGAGTCTGACATTGCTCCAGCGATTTTAACTTTATGGGTTCTGTCCTTTAGCCAGTTTGTAACCCATCTAGTGACATAAGGGTTTACATTTAAGCTGTTGAGCTTATCTATGATGCCTGAGTGTGGTATTGTGTCGAAGGCCTTAGCCAAGTCCAGGTAGGCTGTATGGACTGCTTTACCTTCATCAATGGCTCTAGTGACTGTTTCGAAAAAGTCAACCAGGTTCAAAAGGCAGGATCTGCCCTTTACAAAGCCGAACTGGGTGGGATCAAGTGCTGTAGGTCCCCAATGTCTCTGTTTATGAGTTCCATAATGATTCTTTCCATAGCTTTGCAGACCAGGCTGGATAAGCTTATGGGGTGGTAGTTCCCAGGGTCTGTAGAGGTACCCCCTTTGTGGAGTGGGACCACTGTTTCTGTACGCCAGTGATCAGGTACATATCCTGTAGTAAGGCTAAGGTTAAATAGCATTTTTATGTGTGGGTTTAGCCCCTCTTGGAGTTCACGTAGCACGCAACCCAGGATACCGTCAGGTCCCATTGATGCTGTGTTTTTAGCTTTGCTGAGGGCGGCTCTCACCTGGACATCTGAGATGACAGAGAAATTACATTCAGCTGGGATAAGTATTTCTTCTTTTGGGGGTGAGGGAGGGGAGAAATTTGCACTGAACCTGTCAGCCAGAATGTTGGCAATATCTGTGGGTTCAGTGTATTTTTTATTGTTGTGAACTAACTCTGAGCATACCTGAGGGTTTCCGCCCAGGTTTCTAACATAGCTGAAGAAGGCTTTGTGGTTATCTTTAGTGTCCTTAACAATTGTTCTCTCAAAGTTGGCCTTAAATGTTTTTATGAGAGAACGTAGTTTTCTGCTAGTGTTGGTCAGAGATGTCTTCCCTTTATGGGATTTTGCTCTGTCATACAGTAGCTTCCTTCTTTTGTTATACAATTTGTTAATGGCTGAGGTCCACCAGACAGGACGCTTGCCTTTGGTGGAGAGGGTCTTGGATTTATTTGGGATTGCATGATCCATGCATTCTTGGAGATGTCCATAGAAAGCATTTGTGAAGGATTCAGCATTGTGGGATGTGGTATCCACTGGCCCAGTGGGCTTAAAGGATACCATCTCAGTCTTAAGAAGAGTGAAGTTTGCACACTTCTTCATTTTCTGATAAATCACTGAAGGTTAAAAGTCACTTAATTTTACAATTAGTCAATTGAGTTTCATAGTTTTTATTGCTCAGAAAATACATGTTCATTCAACAATTACTGTTCTGTTAATAATTAAGGCTTGCAATATTAATGTACTGCTTCCTGTTGTCAAAAGTACAGGGTTTGAAGCAAGTAAGGTTAGCAGTTCACTAAGAATGTGTTAGTGAACTTATTCCTGTAGTTAGAGATGCAGGGTTTGATATTTTGACAGTAATCTTCCTCGTGTGTGACTCAAGAAGCTGAGGAACAGTATTCCACTGACTTATACTCTACCTAGGCAGAGTTGTACACAGTGTAAATATCTAGTAATACTTATTTCTTTGAAAGTCAATTGTTTATATACTGTTCTTACGCTCTGTATACAAATGTACTGTGATCATATACTTCTACAACAACCTTGATTCTGCTCAGTTATTAACCTTACTTGAAGTTTGTCTTTCAGCTTTTTCCCTGTTAGGGGTTGACACAGTGGAACTCCGATCCGCTAATGATTGGCAGTTGGTTTTTATGGTGTCGAGTTGCCAGCCCGATGCCCAACCTTCAACGAAGGCACGCCCATTCAATGCATGTCTTTTGAACACCCACTCGACCGTTGGAAGGACATGCAGACTCCACACAGAAGGCACTCCCAACCCAAGCAGAGAATTGAATGGGAGAACCTCTTGCTGTGAGGCAACAAAGCTACCGCTGCACCACCGCGGAAGTTTCTGCTTACTTGAAGATGTTCTTTTTAAACTATTTTTAAACTTTGTTAACTCATTCACTCTGGAGCAGCTCAGAAAATGCTGCCTGCTTACTTCCACCATAGAAACAACAGTGCAGCCCGAGTTCATTTTTAGAAAATCCATTTGTAATACCATACAAAAAACAAATGTTCATAACTCTTTAACTATAAGAGCTAGACTAAAAATGTAAAAGTGAAAGTTGTTCAGCAGACACTGCCCTTTCCAACAGTATAAATGTTGCTATTGTGTATCTAAGTCATTATTAAATATTTGATAAGGAATGCTGATATTATGCATATTTTTTACCCATTTGGTAAATCAAATCACAATATCTTGGTGAATGTACCATGCAGACCCATACAAATAGTAATTAGTTTGTCTGCATGAATGTCAGCTTTAAAATTATACCTTCACCATTACTTTCTGATGCTCCTTTACTGAGATATTCACATAAATATGATTAATATTATATTTCCCATAACTGATAATTAAAGCAAAATATCTCATCAGCTGTAACAGACAGAGACTACATAACTACATATCAGTGTACAAATTGTGTGGCTCAATGTCAGCTTCAAACTGATATATCATTTGTGTCATTACCATACCCCCTTGCAAAGATATGGACATAATAATGAGAAATATAGCAAATGTATAATTTTCATAACCGTACAAGACTAAACAAACTGTGATATCTGTACATGTGTACAGCATACAGACACAGTTCTTTTAACATGTTGTAAGTGCTAATACTGTCTTCAAAATGAGGTATTAGTTAGCACAATGACATGCTCCCTAGAAAAGTTATTTACCAAAATATGAAAAAAATCATAATTTTCATAACCTAACAAACTATCTGCACATGTATACTTTTTACTCAATTACTATTTTGTGGAGCTTTTCTCCCCAGGACTCTGCTGAAAATGGACACCTGTTGTCCTGGTAAACAAATGTTAAATAAATAAATAAATAAAATAAATACAATTTTACCTCCATTTGACTACTCTGAGACATTGAGCAAGCTGCAATTGACTGTCGTATCTGCGTGTGCCTGTACAAATACTTGGTTCCTGCATCCCGCTATTCCACTTACAACTTATGAAACAGCGTAGTGGATTTATGCTGCTATGTTTCCTAAAGGCAGGGATTAAATCCCCCCTTTTACTTCAGCCTGGCAGTTATATACATGCATACAAAAATACATTCCAATATTTCAAGCACACTCATTAATCTCCTTCTAGCCTGCCAATATACCAAAACAGTTGCTCCCATAAGTGTCAAGGTTGTTATTAAAAAACCTGTGCTAGTACTTGCTTTAATGTAATTCCTTAGACTGTTTCATGCATCAGCTGCTCTCTCACAGAACCAATTAGTACACTTCTCATTCCTAAAGAATCGTCTATAAAGGTTGCCTGATGATTCTTTACTACTATTTGATAACCCCAAACATTCCCAGAGGTAGTTGTCTCTAAATAATGCACATAGCTGAATGAGATCTCTTAAATATCTATATAGGATGCTGTACAAGTCCATATATTTTAGTCTTTCATAATAACTTAAATTTTCACATCCGTGGATGCCTTTGATATATTTTCGCTGTACTCTTTCCAGTTTACTCATGCTTATTTTCCTGTAAGGTTTCCATATTGTTATTCCATACTCAAGTTTGGCTTTAAAGTAATTAAAAAAAATAACTTCATTATTTTTGACTTCCTAGACTTTCTAAACCTCTTTATGCAACCTATTGTTCTATAACTTTCATTAAGCAACTGACTGATATGATTAGAAAAACTGAAAGCTGGATCTAACCATATACTGAGGTCCTAACCCACAGTTTCAATCACGGTGTGCTGTATTAGATATTCACATTTCAATTTATATCTCCCAAATCTCATATGCTTAGTTTTTGATGTATTTATCAGCATATTATTCTCCTGTGCCCAAATGGTCAATTTAGTCAAGTTCTTTCTTAGACATGCTCTATCTGTAACACATATAATCAGTTTACCAAAAATCAGTTCATCTGCTTGCAGACTGTAGAACACCTCAGATGAAAAAGTTAGGTCTGAAAGATTCATTCTAAAGAAGTATGGGCCATGGATACAGCCATGTGAGACACCCTGAATGTAACCTTGAATTTCACCTGTCCAATTCCTGAATGATACTTGCCATGTCTTATTAGTAAGCCATGCAGCTATCTGTCTTATCAAGAGTACATCAATATCTAATTGTATTAATTTATTGATTAGTATTTTATGTATGACCCTGTCAAATGCTGAAGTTAAATCCATATAAATTGCATAATGGCAAAAATTTTCATTTATAGTGGTTATTATATTGTTATAGAACATCATGTTACAGGTGGTAATAGATCTGTTTTCAACATATGCATGCTGGGATTCATATCACTTCATTGAAAGACCATTTCACTGAAACCCATTTCACTGAGACCAAATCACCTAAAGTTCATATCACTGACAGTTCATTTCACCTAAAACTCATTTCACTGACAAGTAGTACTCTAAGGCAAGTCAGAGATATGTGTCCTTTTCCCCACTACAGTACGATCCTGGAGTTAGTATATATAGTTGGGGGGTGGGGGGCACAGCCCCCCACATTGGGGGTGTGGGGGGCATAGCCCCCCTCTTAATTTGGTTTTCTGTTGTCTGGTTATGTTTTACATTATTTGGTAAAACCGAACTAGGAGGGGGGCTACACCCCCACCCCCCCAACTATATATACTAACACCAGGATCGCACTACAGTGGGGAAAAGGACATATACCTTTGACTTGCCTTAGAGTACTACTTGTCAGTGAAATGAGCTTTAGGTGAAATGAACTTTAGGTGATTTGGTCTTAGTGAAATGGTCTTTCAATGAAGTGATACGAATCCGTATGCTGATATAGGGTTTCAAGTCCCAACCTATTCAGTTCTATCAACAACTTACCCAATATTACCTCCACCATTATTTTTCCGCAACATGAAAGCAGACATAAGAGTCTGTGTGATTCTGGGTTTGTCTTACTCCACCTTCCATTAAAGACAGGTTTAATAAGTGCATGTTTCCAATCTTGAGGAATCACCCCATATTTATACAACCCAGTAAATAATAGATATAATGGTATCGTAAGTTCTTGCTGAAATGCTCTCAGGTCATTATTACTCATCCTGTCTCCTTCCTGTGCTTTGTTTTGATCCAGTTTGTGCAGTTCTTTTTCAATATAATCTAATTTGATTCCAGTATCTGAGGTTACCTAGATGTCACTAGGATGACTTATCACCCCCCCCTTTGTTTAGCCAAACTGGTTTGCATTAGAGTTTATAAATATATCTATAATCTGTTGAATTTGAAAATAAATTGTAGTATCTACTCACAGTTTATCAATTTGTACGATTTACTCCTTCCACATCTTTTATATCTATAAGAAATTTTACTATTATGAACAATATATTTATATACATTTTCTTTAAATTTTTCTTGATCTTGTCTCACATTATGCTTAATTTGTTTGTCCAGCTTGTTTATTTCAGTTTTCAAAGTGGTAGTTCAACCTCTTTTCCATTTCTTCTATTTTTTGTCTCTCACCTTAATCAGATATCTTGTTTTTATGGAAATATATCCCCCTGATGCTGTTAGTTTTACACAGTGACTGTTTTGCTTCCATACAATCTGTAATTAACCTTCTGTGCATTGGCTTAGATTTCAGTTTGGCAGAATTATCTAGCAACAAATTAACCTTTAAACTCCATGATCAATGCATATCAGTGGTGGTAAAATTTAACATGAAGTAACAGTAGTGTCTTTAGGAACATCAACAATGTCTAGTATGTTCCATTCCCTTGTACGCTTTTTTTATGTTCTGTAACAAATGTTGCTCCTGAACATATGTTGTGAATAATTTCCTTACTAATTCTGTTGAATCAATATTATTCCAGTCTATTTCCGGTACATTTAAGTCTCCAACTAATATTATTCTTCCCTCCTGTGGTTTATGCAAGAAATATATGAATTCCTCTAGGTCATCTGCACTTGACTTTGGTAGTCTATACACTCCAACAATTGTTATATGTTCCAGGATTGTCTTTATTGTCACAGTTATACAGTCTATAGTATTGGTGTTATCATTGAACATGTAATAATCACAGGTCTCATAACTATCTTTAATCCTTATCATAATACCTCCACCTGATTTTTTGTTAGAATGTAAAGTAAAACATTTATACCCCAACAAAACTGGTTGCAGTCATTATTTTAACCATGTTTCACAAACAATAACAATGTCAGTCTTGTGGGAACATACCAAATTTTCCAATTAAAAAAAATATATATTATTAATGCTCCTAGCATTAACACCCATCAGTGATGCATCAAATTTTGCTATCTGTGAACTGTTAAATTCTACCTTGTGTTTGTCAAATATTGCAAAATATCTGCTGCAAAAATTCTCTTCCCTGATCTTGACAAATGCATACCATCCTGTCTGAACATGTGTGCCCAAACTTAGTCTTGGATGCTCCATACATTTCTATTTTTTAAAAGTGAACATTTTTTCATGTAGGTATTTACTCAAAAAATCTTTTCCTTCACGGTGGCCTGACTCTCCTTTCTTTATGTGATTTGTGAAAAATATGTCCTATTACCTGTACTAGCTATTCTGTCTAAGAGGGCTGTAAGTTCCCTACTGACAGAGAGTCCTTGCGGATAATATCATTTTACTGACATGAATAAAGATGAATCTGTTCCTCCTAACATTAAGGTTTTCTATGGCCTGTCACACATCCTCTGTTTTGGCCCTTGCAAGCAAACACTATTCAATGGTCATTATCTTCTCTGCAAATGTGAGTATCAGTTGCTCTAATAATTGTATCTCTAATTACAAGAATATCTTTTACAACCAGATCTGAATAATCTTCAACTTCTAAATGTATAATGTCTGCTCTATCCTAGTTACAACGAATGATCTTTATCACCGTTAATCTTATTCACGTCAATATTTTCATTGTTTATTAGACTTCCACGCACGCAATTCTCATCCAGCTGGCTTTATACATCCAGAGCTTTAGTCATGTTGTCAACGTCTGTCTTTCTTATCCTTTGTTACAGTAATGTTCTTCAATTCGTCCATGTTTAGTTTTGATTTCGGCCTTGTCTCCTGGACCTTGCCTGTTTCTTTGACCTTCTCTTTTGAAAACGATCGCTGCCTTTTTCTGTAGACTGAAGGTTTTCTGACAGGAAACTCTTCTCTTTAATCTGTATGTTACATAACAAAGCAGTTTCCTTTTTAGTATGTATTTTCTTTACTTTAAAAAACAAAGAAACTAGTGGTCTTAAAACATCGGTGATGAGCTCAGTCACACTAATTTCCAAAAATCATGAAACCCAAGTAGTGTTCTAAAGCAACAAACTTTTATTCATTACAGGCAAGCAATCCTCAGTAACAAAAAAATGTTAATTAACTCTTTCTTTCTTTGTTTATTTATGTCCTTCTAAATGCTCTGAATCCTCAGATTGCTGAAAACTTGCATCTAGAATTCCAAAGTTGTCAGGGGCATCATCTTGTTTCATAGAGGTTGAAAAATCTTTACAGAAAATAGACACATCACTTCCTAAATGTGCTCTATTTGCTCTTTGCCTAACATTATTTATTTCACCAGTCCAGTCATTAATATATGAAACAACAGCTCTCCAAGCCATGCCAATTGCACAAGTGCAATCATCATCAGTAAGTCTAGATTTACTTCTAACAATAGTAAGGAAACCATCCAACTTTTTACAGGAGGAACACGGATTGCCAGTGTTATCAGGGTTTACCTTTAAATATACATGGTATTTAGTACACTGTACAAGATTTTTGTGCTTTAGCAAATCATTAATGGCATACCCATTTAAGGAATCCATACCGAACTGCAAATGAATAAAAAAGTTGCTGCAGAGGGTTAAGACTGTAAGGTGATTTACTAGATTTACTTCTAACAATAGTAAGGAAATCATCCAACTTTTTACATGAGGAACACGGATCGCCAGTGTTATCAGGGTTTACCTTTAAATATACATGGTATTTAGTACACTGTACAAGATTTTTGTGCTTTAGCAAATCATTAATGGCATACTCATTTAAGGAATCCATACCGAACTGCAAATGAATAAAAAAGTTGCTGCAGAGGGTTAAGACTGTGAGGTGTAGTTCCTGTGGTACAGGGTTTAATTCTCTCGGTTCTCATTTGCCTGCTGTGTGATGTTGAGCAAGTCACTTACCCAGGCAACTGGAAATTCAGGCTAGGCTCTTCAGTGGTGCCCTGGATTGCAAGCCTAATAATGAAACAGAGTAGTTATGATTGACGTAAGCAGGATCTTCATCATATGAGCCATGTTCTTTGGGTATAACCCTTGGTTTGCTTGCTTTGTTGAATGATAACAGTGTTTCTATTACTTAGGAGTGAATAAATTGAACAGCATGAAGTCTATGAGTTTAAAGTTAATATTTTAACTATGAATATATTTCTAATTTAGCTCGCTCTTTGCAGCTGCACAGGAGTGAAATGCACTGCGTTTAGGCTATAGCAGTTTATCTGATGCTTAGTGCAGATGAGTAAGGCTATGGTTGCTAAAGATCTGCTTTGTGTAGTGTGGAGTTTGATTCCCCCAAGCCTTTATTTGCCTCCTGTGTGACTCTGACCAATTTGCTTCATCAGACAGCACTTATGGACTGCTCCTAAAAAAGGAACACTTGTGTCCAGTTGGTTGTCTCAGGCTGTTAGCAAATGCAATTTCCTGTACCCTTCACATATTAGTGCTTCTCTATGTGCTATTTGATTATAAATCATAGCCTGTCTCTTGCAGTTTAATGCACTGAGAGATGCATTTTCACTAAATGTATGTTAAGGGTAGCAGAGTTTATTGTTTCTCACACTAAGTCGGTTTTCAGCAAGAGAGTGCTTTGTTTATAAAACGGCTATCAGTGCTTTGCTGTAAAATTTGAAATAAAAGTTTTAAATGAAATCCAAATCCCTCTGAAAATTGTTAAAGTAAATTAAAAAATACTATGCGCACTGACAGGTTTGAAAATTGTTTTCTGGTAACTGGGGACAGACAGACAAGTAATGGGATATTGTTATGAGTGGGGCCTGGTTCATTACCTTACATTTGGCCATGATCTGGCTTTTCCTCTGGAGGTGTATAGGTTCATAGGTTCATAGGTAAGTACTAGGCTATCTGCCCAAGGGCATTTATAAGCCTAGCCAGAATGCGTTGGCTTTTGCCACCCCGTTAGATTAGTTCCCTGTGCCTCTGTCCAGCAGAGCCATTAGTTCCCTGTGCCACTGACCAGCAGAGCCACTGCAGTGATCCACGGGGTAAATTTTCTGTTTCCCATCCACCTGTCAAGGTTTCTCTTGAAGAGTGTTAGTGAGGGGCTCTGCCTAATGTATATTGGAATCCTGTTCCAAAGCATGGGAAGTTTCTGGGACAGGAGTATGGTATACAAATATGGCATTGCCAATCATTTGGGTAGGTTAGACCTTACAGAATGATGTCAGAAGGGGTAGCTTATGTATATTAACATATTTTCAGTTGCAGATATTTTGTATCACATATAATCTTCTATACAGCCATTGTCAATTGAACATTACATAGCTTTTTCAATCCCTGCCTTCCCTGAAACATTCCTCCTCCAAAACATTATTCTGTAAGTGTTGGTCTCATGATTCCCATTTTTATGTAACTTGCTCCATCCCTTTTCTAAAGATTCCACTTATCACTTCTTGTATATCTGTTATTATAGTCACAACTTCTAATATAATTGGTTTAGAATTGTATTTCCATTTTCTAGTAATTGCATTTTTGGCAGCCACCAGAATTTAATTTATCAAAACCTTATTATGTCTAGGCAATTCCAATCTTGTAACACAGCTAAAAAAATAAAAATAAATAAATAAATAAATAAATAAATAAATAAATAAATAAAAAGAAAAAAGAAAAGAAAATGAAATTCCTTAGTTACCCCAATTTGCTCACCCAGTACTTCTGACAGAGTAGTCTGCATAGAATTTGTAAAGTCTGTCAACTCATTACACTCCCAAACAATATGGTCCCATTTGCCCCTTTTATCCCTATTATGATCCCGACATTTGCAATCTACCTGAATAAAATCTCTTTGACATCTGCTTAGGTTATAAAAGTACCTATCCAAATACTTTAAAGCAAGCATCCTAAATCTTCTAGATTTTGTTGCATATTTGGGAGCCGTACATATATCCTCCCATTGTTTTTTTGTGAATTGCTTATCCAATCTCTCTTCTTGGCCCTTTCTAATCTCCTCTGGTTGATTCCTATAGCTATTATGTAATAGTGTATATGCTCTATCCTTTTTTACAGCAACGTCTGTTCTAGATTCTACCTAAAACTCTACCAGTGCTAGTCCTTTGGAGATTAATACATCTTATGCTCCCATCATACTCTTCTATTTAAACTATGCTACATATGTCTGCATCTTATGCTGTGATGCTAATGATCTTTATACAGTTTCATGTAGCTCATCCTAAGCTACCAGTAAAGTACATGTAATTTACTTATTCATAACAATAAGGGGTATACACAGTCAACTGAGCTTCTACAACTTCAGGTGGGGGGCTATCTGTTGATAAAAGTATCTTATACTGTTATCATAATTTTTAAATAGTCTTTAATCTAGCTTGGCAGGACTAGTGTGTGTGTATGTGTGTGTGTGTGTGTGTGTGTGTGTGTGTGTGTGTGTGTGTGTGTGTGTGTGTGTGTGTGTGTGTGCGCGTGTCAATTAAATTGGATTACTTTACTGTAGCTACTGTGTGTTATTGTGAAACAAATTTGAGATATGTTACTTTGGTCATTATTATTATAACAAAAACAATTAAGAAGGACACAGTCAACAATGTTGCATTTGAGGAGTGTCTGTGCATAAAAACGTCTGACCCTGCTGAGCTGAAAAAGTTAAAAGGTCATTAGTCTGTCTTTGTATAGCTGGTATATATTTGAGTAAAGCAAATTGGAATACTTCCTTTGGTCATTTGTATCACAATCAGACATGCAATGTGGTAAAGAGTGAATTAAGTGGTTGTAACTGATGTCATGGCAGTAGTTTGAGTGGGTTTTTATACTTGAAATGGGTATTTTGTTATTATTGGTTATTTTGTTTCACTGCTTACTGGAAAAAATGTTTAAAAACACAGATTTAAAACACAGTCAAACAAATGCTGCTGCATTAAAGAAGAAATATAATTTAAAAAAATCAGGAAAGTGAATCTAAAAGAACACATGTACTTATGCATAGTCTTAAAAATGTGTGCAGGAGAGCCATGGCTTGACACAATCTAAGACCCAATGTGCCAGTGCTAAGGAGTCTCTATCAATGTTCTTCTTTAATTCATCTAGGGGAGCAAAGCTATGGCTTGTCCTTTGTCCTTTAAATAAATTACCCTATCAGTCCACAGTAGCAAGCTCAGAAATGTCCTCAGCCATCATTTCTTTCCATATGGATTTATTCGCTGGGGATTGTAGATTAAAAAAAATCAGCAAACCAAATTATGTAGCAATATCTTGCAAGCTGTAGGCCTCCCAAACACCCCTCCTAGACTAGCATTAGTAGCTTATCTTAGGTAACTCTAGACTTAAGGTTCTCCTATAGAAAGGCTTTTGTAATGTTTAATTTATTGATTAGTGAAACAGTAGGTGGTCACCAACTAGATTAAGCTAAATACAGT
Source organism: Protopterus annectens (assembly GCF_019279795.1). Classification (NCBI taxonomy): domain Eukaryota; kingdom Metazoa; phylum Chordata; order Ceratodontiformes; family Protopteridae; genus Protopterus; species Protopterus annectens. The sequence continues at coordinate 775,181,315 of NC_056751.1, forward strand.
AGGTGAGGCAATAAAACTAATTGCCACGTCTTTACCTTTTGGCCTAAATCCATATATATAGGTTCCACGATTTTTGGATATATACTTCTGATGTGAAATTAGCAGCTCACATGAATTTAACTTGTGTTTCTTCATTGTTTTGTACAAAAACACCCCCAAATATTTTAAGTTACGCCTCTTAGCCAAGAAGGAGTATTGCTGTTGAAGTGATTGTGACATAGTACAGTTTAAGGTTATGGCATTGGTTTTAGAGAGATTAACCTAATACAGTAGGTGAGGCAGTAAAACTAATTGCCATGTCTTTACCTTTTGGTCTAAATCCATATATATAGGTTCCACAATTTTTGGATATATACCTCTGATGTGAAATTAGCAGCTCACATGAATTTAACTTGTGTTTCTTCATTGTTTTATACAAACAACATCCCAAATATTTTAAGTTACGCCTCTTAGCCACGAAGGAGTATTGCTGTTGAAGTGACTGTGACATAGTACAGTTTAACTAATAAAACAGGATAGCACCACCACAGAATAAATGTTCCTGTGGTGTAAAAAATGGAGATAAAGTAGAAAATATGGAACATCCACTGGAACAAACCACGGCTAGCTAGAGAAATCTCCCTGATGTTTGAATGTCCTCGTTGTTTGAATATGAATCTTCTGGTGCAAACACAATTCTGCTAATCACACCGTTTAATGAAAAGACACTTTTATTGATAGAACTGGTAAGCACTTTCACCGATAAGGCTTCATCAGACCAAACAAATACAAAATGCATTTGGGAAATCAAGCTAAGGTAGAAAATTAGAAGTTCCTGCAGATTTTACAAAGGCTATATCAACATCAAGACTTAACAGGATCAGAGGGCCATTATTAATTTCTGCTTTGCGTGATATTAAGTTTGTACACATTATATTATCAAATTTTCAGTCTACCCATATGAATGCACATTGCTATGGTGTATTAATTCATGGAGTATATGGGCATAATGAACTTATAATTGTGGTTTATTACTGACATTACTCTGTTTGAGGCAGTATGAATTTGATCTTCCCCTGGCTTGGGAATTCCAGAGATTACTGTCTGTTTCCAAGATGGAGTTTGGGAGGTACCACTTTAAGTACAATGGTCATCAAGTCCTTACAGATATTTTGAATGTCTTTTTCAAGAAGATCCTAAACCTCAACTGAATACTGTCTAACCTTGGGAATTTCCCAGATTTTTGATTTTGTATTGTACCTATGTACGAGGGTTAGTGTCTTAAGATTCAGCTCATAAAAAATTGGTCAGTCTTCTGATTCCAATAGTCTGGGGCCTTGTCTTGTGTATATAGTTTAGTGAAAAATTTCTTAACTGTAGCCAAGATATTTGATGGCATTATATGGGTTTCAGCTGTATCTATATACTGAATTTATGGGATCATTCTTTCTACCTTCTGTTGATGAGTATATGTTGCTAAATATTGAGTGTTCTTAGGCAATAGGTCAGCATACTTTTATTTTATTTATTTATTGTTAATTTGTTAACCGGGTTAGTACAACTGAGGCAGTGGCCCATTTTCAGTGGAGACCTGAAGGAAAAAGCTCCATCTTACAATACAATACAATGGAATTTGTGCAACTTTACAGAAGAATGGTGTACATTACAGGAAATACAAATTTTGGACAGAGTAGAATGAAAAATAAAATTACACACTTATGAAAACATTCTGTAGTAATTACAGGCAGAACTACAAATGGATATACACGATTGAGGTTACACATTACGATTAGCTTGGTATTATGTAAGAAGATGTATGTAGGTGAGAGACACATACTAGTACCGCTGCTGTCATTCAGAGTGCAAGAAATTATAGTAAGAAGTGGGTTCAGAGTCATACGTTACAGAAAGGAGTTACTGAAGACAGTTTAGGTAGCAATTTGAGAAATAGCAAAAGAGGTAAAAGTAGTGGGAGTGTGGGGGATTAAGTAGGATCTTGGCATTGGTAAGTACTGGCATTTAGAAAGAAAGTTTTGAGTTCAGATTTAAAGAGATTTGTGCTAGTAATGGATAGGATGTTATGGAGGAGCTTGTCCCAAGCCTGGGACACACTGTTTTTGTTAAGAAGTTTACCAATATTTTTGATGGGTTTGTAGGTCCCAAGCAGGTGGTGGTCTGAGCTGCAGAGAGTGTGGGAGGGGGTGTAAATGGATATTAGGGAGGAGAGAGAGGGACAGGCTAAGGGTTTCGAAAGTAGAGTGTGTGAGTTGCATCTGGGAGAGAAGCAGGTGTTGGGAGAAATCTAGCCAGTGAAGTTGTTTTAAGGCAAGGCAGTGATGTGATTTGTAAGGATGGTTACTGGCAAATTTTGAAACACTGTAATAGGTTTGACATAGTTTAGCTAGAAGGATGGATTGTAGATGAGTAAAGATAGGAGGGGAGTATAGTAGACAAGAAAGGAGGAAACATTGAGCTAGAGTTTGTTTGTTGTCAGGGGCTAGGCATTTTTATGTCTGTAGAGTAAGCCAAGTTTCTGATTTGTCTTTTTGATATAGTGCTGTATATAGGTATCAAATTTCAGTTGGTCATCAATTATAATGCCGAGGAGCTTTGTACATAGGTTCATAGATTCATAGGTACGTACTAGGCTATCGGCCCTAGGGCCTATATAAGCCTAGCCAAAAGATTTCCCTGGCTTTCACTACCCAAGAAAATTATTTTTCTGCACCCTTGTCTAGCAGAGCCACAGAAGTGATCCCCAGGGTGAATTTCCTATTTCCCTTCCAATTGTTGAGACTTTTCTTTAAGAGGGCTAATAAGGAGCTTTGCTTGACATGAATGGGTAGTCTGTTCCAGTGCATGGGAAGTCTCTGGGACAGGAATCTATCCCTCCAGCATGTTCTGTTTATTGTGGTGGCAAGGTTTAGGTCCCTGGTGCAGGTGGCTTGGAGGGATTGGGGTTTCTTTAAGTTCTTTGATGAAGAGAAGTAGATATTGTTTTAATCCATTGTTTCCAGGCACTATCTCTTTTTTTCATAAAAGTAAGGATGTCTTTTGAAAGCCTAGGGGTGTGGGTTGTTTTGATTCTTACTTTTCTAAGTGGTGGCAGAGAGTCAAGGATGGCAAGAACAGTACGATTGAATTATAGGACTGCACTGTTTAGGGGGATGTATTTCAGAATGGACCAATTTATAGAACTGAGCTTGTTGTTGAAGGTTTCATTATTAAAAGAGGAGAGATTGTGACATTCTCTATAGAAATAGAACTTAGGTACCTGAATAATGTTTGTGTACTTGTATAGGAAGGTGGTCACTTAGGGAATCAGGTAGGGTACTAGGGTTTTGATAGAGGTTTGGATCAGATGTTAGAATCCACTCCAAGGTGGAGCTATTGTTATTATTATTATTTTTTTTTGAAGTGAGTGGGTGTAGTAATTAGTTGATGAAAGCCATAAGGGTTAATGTTGAGAGAAGGGCTGGTAGTAGATAGTTTTTACCAGTCAATATTTAAAATTTCCTAACAGGATGGTTTTATAGGGAATATGGAGTGACATCCATGACAGGATGGATTTGAGGATGGGAATGTTGTTTCCTAGTGGAATATAGATAGCAGCTATGGAAAATATTTTTCTGGGGGCTAAGGTGGCAGTTTAAGATTAGTAGTTTAGCTGGGTGGAAATGTGGGTGGGTTATGGGTAGGAAGGATAAATTGTGGAGCTCAGAGTGCATGATTGCAACACCACCACCTTTTCTGGTGACTCTGGCTTGACAATAGATGTTGTAGTGGGGTGGCAAGATTTCAGTATTAGCAAAATGGGGTTTTAGCCAAGTTTCAAATAGGGTTAGGATGTGTGGGGAGTAGAAGGTTATCCAGGAATGTAGTTCATAAGTTTTGTTAGGTAGGCTTTGTCTAGTAATTGGAATATATAGCAAGGTGTTTAGTACTGGGGGGGGTTGAGGAAAACAGTTGCAGCTGGAGGCAGATAGGTTGATGGAGGAATTTGTTATGGATGGGGGCCTGGATTGGGGTGGATGTCCCCATCAAGTAAAAATGTGTTTGAGAGTGGGAGTGATTTTTCAAAGGTAGTGGTAGTGACATAAACGTTTGAACTTTGGTTTAGGGGATAATGGTCTGTGTGTAAAGACTTTGTGCTTGTGAAGTTGGGTATAGGATATATTGAAGAGAGATGGGAAGATAGTGCAGGTGAAGGAGGGTTCCTTATGCTGTACAGAATGTGTAGTGGTAGTCAGAGGTTGGAAATGATAGAGTTGTATATGGTAGGGAGTTAGGAATGAGAGGTAGATAAGTAAAGTGGGTAAGATGTAGAGAAGAGCCATGGTACAATAAAGAGATTTCAAATGTAGAATCAGATTGATTAGAAACAGAATAAGGGTAATTTAATTGATCTTTAATTGTTCGATAGAATTAGGAGTGTTTAGAGTTAATAAATTATGCTGATTTGCTTAGCTCGGTTAGGTGAGTTGAGTGGTAAAGGGAAGTAGGAGGGATATTATGATGTGGGGGTGATATGACTGGATAATTGAATTATAGTGGACTGGGCAGTAGCTGTGGGCAGAGAACATAAATTAGATGAAAGTGGGGGTGGGTGCGAATGGGGTAAGGGAGTGGAGTGAGCCTGTGTGTAACAAGAGTGAGCGGAGTGTGTTGATCTGACTGACCAGGACTACACACAGCCAAGCAGGAGAAATAAAACAATCAGGGAAACAGCAATGGCAGGCTGGATTATGGTGAGAAGAACTGCACTATGAAAGACAAGGATAAAGCGCTTGTGATATTTTGATTCAGTATAGATGTTCAGGTAATGCTAGTATTACAGGGGATGTAATTTTATTCAGTGCAAGAAGTCTGGATGATGCTGGTGATAAAAAGAAAATAAATTCATGCAGGACTTTTTTTGGGGCAAAATTCATCTAATAATTAATAGAGGGAAAGAAGGGAAAAAAAGAGTTTGTAGGTTAAGCAAGCTGTTGTCCTTAGCAGAGTGCTTGTTTAGATGTAAGCATGTATTACAGAACATTCCATGGGTGGGAGAAATAAAAAAAGTAGTTATTTTCATGGAGGATAGTGGACAGAGATATCCCCAGAGACACATACATGAGCTTATTGAGGTCTAGCGTCTGTTATTTAATGGGCAGAGAGTGTGTGGTTTACTTCTGTTGTGGTCTTGGTCACAGGGAAGTGGGGGAGACAGTGCAGGCCAGGACTTCAGGCAGAACTCTGTAGCAAAGTAAAGGCGGATTAATGGGAGAGAGTCAATGGCAGAACAGAGGAGAGACGTCAGTGACTTACATCATGTAGACACATAAATGATAGCAAGTTAGCACAGGCATTCAATCTTCTGTTTTCATTCAGTAGAGTGATTTAAGCATTATATTAATGCAGGTTAGCACATGAGTTATACCATCACTCAGCTAATATTCTAGCCCTCTAAAACCTAATACACCCTCACACCACCACAAGAACCCTGAGATCAAGTACCCTTAACCTCCTTGAAGTTACAAGGCATAACAATGAGGTAGGTAAATCTCTCTTTAGCTGCTACATTTCCAAACTCTGGAACTCCCTTCCTACCCAAATAACATCAAATAACTCCACAACACAATTCAAAAAAACTACTAAAAACCCACCTTACAAACAACTGGCTATGCTCTTGTCTTACCCCTGGGTAAAGGCTGAAATACTAGAAATATCTGCAGTCATTGGCAAATGGCAATGTTAAGTCTAGCTTCTTACATGTAACTGCTGTTATAAGTATGAAATATCTTTCTCATGGATACTCTTAACTCTAGTTTCTCACATTAAACTGCCTGCTTTAATCAGTTAAGATAACATTATAAAACTAGATACAAACCTGCTATTTACTGTTATATCCTAGCTGTATAAGGCTACAAGATACTGCATGTGTTGAGTGTGTACAAAATGTATTATACTGCAACATGAGTTTATTATCTGACAACTAACTATGAGCCTTGCTAACTGGCCATATTTACCTATGATTGAAACCTGTTTTTGTATGTGTATTCCACCATTTGTATTAACTCGATCATATATGTTTATGTACCTGATATGTAACTGGAGCTTTTCTCCCTGGACCTCTACTGAAAATGGACATGTGTCCAGTTGGACTTTCCCTGTCAACAAATGCAAAATAAAATAAAATAAATAAAAAGGTTATGCCTGGGAATATCAGTCAGTGAGCAATTAAAAGAGGCTAGAACTGATAACGTAGTTCATTGCTAAATGCTGCTATACCTTAGGATAATATTTAAAGAAGTTATGTGTACGGCATTCAACAGTTTAGTACATTTTATGTACATTACAAGACTGCCTTCTAAAAAGCGATTTTAGCATCCAAACTTCTTTTTACCTCACGTTAGCTTCCTGAAGCAATTGGCCTTGTTCTATTGAAAATTTTCTTTCGTTCATTTGAAGGTCTCAAATCAAATTTAGGGAGTCACAATGTTTTCTATTTTGTTCTTGTTTAAGTCACAATGTTTTCTATTTTGTTCTTGTTTAAGTCACAATGTTTTCTATTTTGTTCTTGTTTAAGTCACAATGTTTTCTATTTTGTTCTTGTTTAGGTCACAATGTTCTCTTCCCGCATTATTTCTTAAATTTAATTTTAAATTTAGGATCCTCCAACATAAAAGTGGGAAAATGCCAGTATTCTTACATTTCTACATTCTCAAGGAGACACAAGGCTATCAAAAACATATGGTCTGAAAGGATGAGTGGGTCTGTAACAAACATTGTAAGGAGGTAGAACTGTTCCAACAGCATGTATATTTTATCTTTTCTTGACCAGGTTCGATAATTCACCGCTAAAAGTTATAACCAGGATATCCATCCCTCAGTGTTCCCGGCCCAAGTCTACTAGACCCATACTTCATATAAATAGTTTGATATGCCTATTTTGTCTGGTCAAATGACATCATGATGGACCATTTCACAGGAATCTTGAAGATGTTTGCATTCCAGCTTAAATATTTAAAATATTTACTGATCAACATCTTAAAGCAGTATCACGGTGGTCAAAAATCATGACAAGACTAATGTGTCTTGGAATAGCTAGCAGTAAAGTCTTGAAAATCATCCAAAATGTTGCCAAATTACTTGCTTGCAGTATCTTCTGTAAGAACTACAGCTTTACATGCTATAAACTCCCTGATACTGTATATAAAAGTCTCTTAAGCATCTTCTACTGACTACAAAAAAATGCCTTTAAAAACCTAATAACTTGCTTCAACTTCCAAACATATTTACATATAAAAGTCCTTTCCATAGACAGAGTTGCTGCTATTGATTATAGGATCAATATGATCATAGGAAGTTACTAGACTATTGGCCCTAAGGCCTCTACAAGCCTAGCCATGGTATACCCTTGTTCCCTTATGGACAAATATATATAGTCTATGTTTGCACGTAAATCTCAGATCAGCACAGGCTGCCCCTGTCTAAGGAGGACATAGATGAAATCCCCAGTGTAAATTTATGGTTTCCCATCCAATTGTCCAGGTTACACTTAAATAGGGTAATTGAGGAGCTCGGTTTTATATAAACTGGGAGTTTGTTCCAGATGAATGGCAAACACTGGGAGACATATCTGTCTCTCCAGCATGCCATGTTAATATCGCAGGCTAGGTTAAGGTCCCTAGCGTGAGTGAATCTTGCCCCATTGGATTTACGCATGTGCAGCTGGTTCATCAAGGCAAGGTTTGAGACTGCTCTGTAGGCCAGGCACAAGTCACCTCTAAGCAGTCTATACGATACTGAGAAAAGTGATAGGGCCTTCAGTCTGTCCAAGCAGGTCATGTGTTGCAGGCCCTGAATTTTCTTGGTGAGAAACCTCTGAGGTCTCTCCAGTTGCTGCAGGCATCTGGTGAGGTGCATGCAAAATGGAGCATTATATTCTGTTATTGGTCTGATAAGAGCCAATTACAGGGGAGTTATAACCTCCTTAGCTTTGGATGCTATACCCTTCCTTATGAGGTGTGCAACACTGAAGGACTTCCTTACTACTGTGAACACCTGATGATCAAAATTAAGGTTGCTATCAACTTGCGTTCTTAAATCTCTTATCACTGGATTTGAATTTAGGGGGATACTATTAATGTTGTAATTAGCAGGGGTTTCTCCTTTGCTGAAGGGTAAGGATGCATTTTTTGCATTTAGTTTAAGTCCTTGGCTTTGTCACCAATCATTTGTCTGTGCAAGCCCATTTTGTACTAAGTTGACATCTTTGAGGGATTCAATGATTGCACACAGTTTACAGTCATCAGCAAACTTGGTAAGTCATAGGAAATCTATTTTCACCTGGACTTCTGAAAAATAGATACGTAACAGCAGGGAGCCTAGCACAGATCCCCGTGGAACAACACTGGTAACAGGTCTGCTAGTTGGCATCCCCAATTTTGACTGTATGTTTTCTGTTTATGAGCCAGTTGACAACCCATCTAGTGATGTAAGGGTTAATGCCCAGCTGGGTGAGTTTCTCGATGATGCCTGAGTGAGGGATTGTGTCAAAGGCCTTGGCTAGGTTGAGATAGGCAGTGTGAACTGTTTTGTCTTAATCCAGGGCCTTGATGACATTCTCAAGGAAATCCACCAGGTTTAACAGGCAAGATCTGCCATTAGCAGAGGCAAACTGGGTTGGGTCAAGAGTTTGAAGGTCACCTATATCCTTGTTGATAAGATCCATAATGACTCTCAACATGGCTTTGCAGATAAGGCTAGGTAAGCTTATTGTTATATAGTTTCTGTGTTGGTTGAGGGACCCCCTTTGTGTGGTTGATGTTTTCCACTCAAATGGGACAAAGCCAGTGCTTAAACTGAGATTGAATAGTGTGATCAGTGGTTATGCTAACTCCTGGTTTAGTCCATTTTATAGACAGCCTAGGATGTTGTCTGGTCCCATAGAGGCTGTATTTTTGGCCTTGGAAAGTGCAGCTATGACCTGGTCTCTGGAGATACTAGGCAGAGGATTGGTGACAGGTATGTAAGGGGGGTATGATTGGTGGGAAAAGGGTGTTAAGTTTTTGCCAAACCTGTCTGCTAGCAGATTGGTGATGTCCTTAGGTTTGGTATAAGTGATACCATCTACAGCTAGTTTGGCACAAAGCTGGGCATTCCATTTTAGATTTTGGATGTAGCTAAAGAATGCTTTGTGATTTACTTTGGCTAGGGATGCTAATTTATTTCATATTTAGCTTTAGAGGACTTTACAAGATGTTTAATCTGCTTGTTTATGCTTTGGAGGGAGTTCTTCATTTGTTGGGACTGTTCCCTCTTGTTTTTTTGACAGCAGTTTCCTTCTCTTATTGTATAACCTATTTATGCTGGATGTCCTCCAAGGTGGCTTATATTTTTGTGAGGATCTTGATTTGATCCGTTCTGCTACAGCTGAGTCTAGACATTCATATAGGTGTTTATACAGGACAATTGTGAACACCTCGGCATAGGGGTTGTTGCTATCAGTTTTGGCAGGGGGGTTCAAACTATTGATGCTATCGCTCAGTAGGCTATAGTTTGCTTTGGAGACATTTTTTACCCTTTTTGCTCCTGAGTCTGGGTCAGGTATGATAATTACTTTGAACAAGACTGATTTATGCTCAGACTTTACCAGGGGAGGGCCCCACACATGGGCTGGTACAGTGATTCCCCCATGTTGGTGAGCTCTATGTCAAGGATGTTAGAGCCCCTTTTGGGGGAGCTGACTATCTGCTCCAGAGCATTTGTGTTAACAAAATCCAGGAACCATTGGGCGAGCGTGTTTGTGCTCATATATGTTACCCAATTGAGGGAAGAATAGTTAACGTCACCCATGACCAGGGTATTTGGATGTACTGAGAGTGACTCAAGTTGGTCCAGGTAGGCTGTGTAGTTTTCATGGTTAATGGTGGAGGACATATAGCTAACAATGACATGGGGCGGGGGTCTTTCCTACAGTTAGTTGGACTCGGAATAACTCTAGGGAGTCATTCTGTTCAACTAGTCTAGAGGTGTATATGTCTTTAATGAAGATGGATATTCCTCCTCCCTTGTTTTCTCACTTCTGTTGTGTAGTCTGAATGTGTGGAAGGCATTGTAGTCCTGCATGGCCAGGGTACTCTTTGAGAAGTTGAACCACGTCTCCATGCATGTACAGACATCAACATCTTCCAGGGTGAAAAGTGCATCAAGTGAGTGTAGTTTCTGCAAAACTTAAAATGTCGCCATATTACCGGATTCCCCCGGTGCCCCATTCTTTTCTAGTGAAGTGTCTAGTTAAGAGTCCCCTTGGTGAAATGTCTGGTTGAGTCGCCTTGATTAACACTGCACTTTGTTAAGCACCATTAGTTTAAATACTAAAAAACTTTGCTGCTTCAACAGAAATCCTTCCATCTATATTCCCCTGCTTAGCTTGTTGAGAAAAACAGCATAGCTTAGTTTATAGTGATGTTACAAGAAACCTTTTGTATGCAACAGAATAATGGTATAAGCAGAAAAAGAAACATCTCATTGCTTCAATGTTAGCTTATTTATACTGAGTGACCAATGCCACTAGAAGCCATTTTGACACATCTCACAAGTACTCATGGAGCTCCTTCACTTAACTCTGCATTAGAGAAATAGGGGTATGTGAAGCATCAGGAAACTAGACTTAGCAAGATCTTACAAAGCATAGGTATTACTTCTTATTTCAAGCTTTGTTGGTTTTTTTTTTCAGAAACAATCTGAGATTTTTTTCTCAATACTCTTTGACATTTGAACATTTGAAAAGACTCTATAGGAGGTATACCTCTTAGCCTCTTAGAGCAGAAAATCTGGACAAAGATTAAAATGATGGGGGGACAGATTTTAAATATTGCTCTTACAAACTTAGAAAGTTGATAGAATAATAAGTTTTGCATTAGCATGAATTTTCAGAAGGATGTGGAGTGTTAAACTCAAATGTTTGTCATTATTTCATGACGCCAATCCGCGGCTATTTGCCAGAAAGGGACAGATATTAGGGGGAATACACCAAAAATATGAGGCAGAAATATGGGCATTCTGTGGAAACCTATACAGTTTAGAGGTATGAGGAGGTATCTATAAAGCCAATGCTGGCTGGTCTATATCTCCAGTGGCCTCTGCTTCCTCCTGTGTTAGGGAGGGAATTTGTTGTGTTGGTCTCACAAAGTATTTGCAGAGCTTGTTTTGTATCAGTTCTAGTTTTAGTATCAGATATGAACATAGTTTTCAACAGCAATGGATAAATAAGGTGGCATTTTATATTTTGCAGTTGGAATACATTCTTTGACAGGTAAGAAATAGGCTCTTTTCTGCCTTGTATTGAGAGAAAAATCATGGTCAGGACAGATCCTGGCATTGGCTGTATTCAAGATTTTACGTTGTCTCAATAGCTCAATTAGTATTAATATATCTCAAGGTGAACCAGCATAGACTGTAATGACCTTTTGCTGTCCATCCAAAGTCTCCATAGTGCCCTATTTGCACTTTCAATTCTGATCTGCTCTGCAAGTATGCTGGTCCATGTAAAAAAGTGCTGTTGAATAAATTGAAGGCAGTCCCTTCCTTCAAGTCCCTCAAGGATTCAATTAAAGTTTAGATGTTTTTGTCTTGCTTTATATTCTTACTCTACTAATGACCTTCCGTAAAACCTAACTTGCTCCCCATTCCTGCTGATTGGAGACTGTATGATGTCTGACTGGTTATACATTCTCTGTTTAATGTCTGTCATGCAGGAGTCATTTCAGGACATATAATCTTGTATTGATATGTTAACTTCTTTAATTTCTTTCAGTATCAATTGAAGCGATGCTTGGTCACCTTGGAAATCAAACATCTCTGAGGATTCTTCCACCATGACTTCAGTTAACATGCCATGCTGCTTTGCCTTAGTGGTATCGCCTTCCAATTAACATGATCTGGATCTTGTTTTATTGTTTTTCATATGTCTTCAATCTTCAACAGCAACAGTTTAGTTGTGGATATATGGTAGCTTGTTGAACAGTAGACCCCAAAAAAGTTATTTTGGCCACATGGGATAGGTGCAGTAAATCTAGATGCCCACTAAAAGCATTGCCATACTGGGAGTTCGGTAGGAATTTGCTTATTTTGGTTCCAAGATATGATACTTGTTCTTAATAACAAAAAATAGTAGTTGTATTTCTTTTATGTTGTCTTATTTTATTTATTTATCTTTGTTTACCGAGGCAGTCCCAATGGGATATTTTTCATCTTAGGCCCATGGAGAAATGCTCCAAAAAAGTACAGAAGTTACATAAAGATTACATTTTGTACATTCATTATATACAGTCACACAAATTATATACAGGATTAAGCTGATGCATTCATTGAGATAGGTTAGTTCATACATATATAGTATCACAGTGTTAGAATTTTTATACTTTTGCACTGTATTTCCCCTTGCTGGTTCACCTAATACACGATTTAATTGTGGAATGGATAACAGAGTGTATTGTGTTACAAAAACAAGGTATTCCAATATTATAAAATATGTGCTGCATATGTAACAATTAACATCTCAATATTAAAACTCATAGTACTCATGTTTAAAAATCATAACACTGGGTCAGAAAGAAGAGCACTTTGATATTTTTCACAATAGAAGGTCTTTATATTCTAAACGCTGTACAGTTAGTGACAGGGTGTCTTTGCATAAGCTTGTTTTATTTATTTAATAAGGTAAGTAATCATAAACAGGTCTGACATTATGAAGAAAATAAGAAATTTAGGAGGAGCAAAGCTAAATTTGCGGGCCAAAATCATACTGCTATGTCTAAATCATAGCAACTTAGAGTATAGTTGGCAAAATCATGCAAATTGCTGAAAAAGGCCAAATTTTCTTTATAGCTTTATCTCAAGGGTACTATGAGAAGTCAAGTTAGCACCGCAGACAGAGCGATAAACACAGTCAGACAGGTAGATGTGATGAAAGGCTATGAAAGACGGCATACTTTATATGAATGAAGGCTAACAAACTACATAAATGAGCATTGAGATAGCAAAATATACTTTGGATAAAGTGTTAATCAGTTCACAAATATTATTATTTTGATACTACATTTAGCTGTGAGACCTTCAGCTATCAAACATCATTTCAGAAATGTCTGGTAGACGTAATTCATTGTCAGTGTTAACTGTGCCATTCTTCTCCCTACATTGATGTTTACTTCAAGTGGTTAATGGACGCTTAGCTGACATTCTGAAATGGGCACTGCATGAGAACAAATAATGCTGGAATAAGACGTTGTGATTATTAAAGAAATCCATCACAGAAATGAACCTGTAAACTTCATGTGACACTTCTCACGAGGACCATATACAGTACAGACACATTCTGCAGCTACTGTTCCAGGATCTAATTTCCATCTTGGGTCATTGATAATTTATGCCCTGTGCCTGCCTCAAGCATACTGTGCTGATAATTTCTGTCGTTTATGACTTTTCTCATCTTGGGTTGACATGACACCACCACTTAATAATTGTTTTAGCCTAAAGGTTTCAAGCCGATTGTTGCACACTGACTTCATAAATGTAAAAAGTCAAGGTCTGATTACCTTTTGCCATGATCTTGTATCCTTTATGTTACTGGGACACTTAACTTATAGGCCTCAGCTGTACACCATATAGGCCAGAAAATGGTCTATTAGGGCTAGTATATTACCCTAGTAAATAAGTAAATGAATAAATAACTGCATGTTTTTAAGGAGAAGCAGAACAAGATTGGAACTTTCCCTTCTTCGTACTTAACTGCAGTTAGTACTTGATGAAATTATTTGCAAAGACAATAGGTCTCTTTTGAGTTCTGTTGTGTGGTACAGTGCATTTTATCACGATCTGATAAGTGCATTTAAAGGATAGAGTAACTACATGGTAGCCCCTTTCCCCTAATTACTTATTATAGGATTACTTTACAAATGGTCTGGGGCATTTATACTTTGTAGTAATCAAAATAAAAATGATTGTGAGCGCTTTTTGGGTAAGAATGCAAATATTGCTTGCATAAGTTTCATAACTAAGTAATAGTCTTGTGGGCCATTTTAATCCTAAACAATTTCCCTTGGTGAGACTCAAACCATCTAATTCTTGTCTAAGAGGTAAACATCTTAATCATTATGCTAATCTGCAAATATTATAACATTGGTTCGTACTAGGCTATCAGTCTGCAGACTTTTACAAGCCTAGCCAATAATAAGAGATCAGAATCAAAGGCTGTACATTGCATCTGGGAGGCAAAGACCTTAACCGTTATGCCAAGCCAACCTATCTTTCACTCTTTTATTTTACTTTTTGAATGGGCACAGCACTGATTATACTTTATCAACTGGCTAGTGTACCCATCTGTCATAATGCAGAGAGGACTATATGGAAATAGGCAGGAATTCATTGTTCAGAGTGGCTGCTTGTTGCATCATATGATCTACAATAGATTTATAACCATCTAGGTCAGATAAGTATTTGCTAACTTAGCCAGTTGTACAGAAACATGTATATGTTATGTAGCAGTTTTTATTCAAAGTGGCATAATGGAAAAATCTGGTGATCTGTCTTACCGGCAGATAAAGTCAGTTGTAACTGTTGCCCAGTCACATCATTATGTGCTGGTCTGAAAAAGATATTAAACTACTCTGGCTGTATTACAGAATTGTCAACAGTTGTAGCAGATAAAAATTAAAAGTTGTTCTGAATAGGATGACATATTTACCTTCAGTATCCCTTAATTGATAGCTTTTGGTGGGGTAAACTCGGCATTCTTGTGTGAAAAAAGTAATGAAGTGGTAGTCATTGTTCATTAAAAAGATACATTTTTATTTACTTATAATAGTGTATACATTCTTATTATTGCCATCATGTTTGCATTGAGATAATTGTTATTTTATTTATTTATGTACATTTGTTAACTGGGTCATGTCCGACTGGGTTGAAAAACTCATTTTCAGTGGAGACCCGAAGAGAAAAGCTCCACAACAAAAAGAACATTATTAAGGTACAAGCAGTGAACTTAGTTTAAGTAGAACATTGTTAAAATAAGCAAATGAGCTTAACAAAAACATTATAGCAAAATGTAATAACCGGAATACAATATAAACATGCATGTTTCAGGCATACAGGAATACAATATAAACATGCATGTTTCAGGCATACAGGAATACAATATAAACATGCATGTTTCAGGCATACAGGTATACAATATAAACATGCATGTTTCAGGCATGCAGGAATACAATGTAAACATGCATGTTTCAGGCATACAGGAATACAATATAAACAGGCATGTTTCAGGCATACAGGAATACAATATAAACATGCATGTTTCAAGCATACAGGAATACAATATAAACAGGCATGTTTCAGGCATACAGGAATACAATATAAACACGCATGTTTCAGGCATACAGGAATACAATATAAACAGGCATGTTTCAGGCATACAGGAATACAATATAAACAGGCATGTTTCAGGCATACAGGAATACAGTGTAAACACGCATGCTTCAGGCATACAGGAATACAATGTAAACACGCATGTTTCAGGCATACAGGAATACAATGTAAACATGCATGTTTCAGGCATACAGGAATACAATGTAAACATGCATGTTTCAGGCATACAGGAATACAATGTAAACATGCATGTCTCAGGCATACAGGAATACAACATAAACATAGATGTTTCAGGCATACAGGAATACAATATAAACATGCATGTTTCAGGCATACAGGAATACAATATAAACATGCATGTTTCGGGCATACAGGAATACAATATAAACATGCATGTTTCAGGCATACAGGAATACAATATAAACATGCATGTTCCAGGCATACAGGAATACAATACAAACAGGCATGTTTCAGACATACAGGAATACAATATAAACAGGCATGTTTCAGGCATACAGGAATACAATATAAACATGCATGTTAAAGGCATACAGGAATACAATATAAACAGGCATGTTTCAGGCATACAGGAATACAATATAAACATGCATGTTTCAGGCATACAGGAATACAATATAAACATGCATGTTTCAGGCATACAGGAATACAATATAAACATGCATGTTTCAGGCATACAGGAATACAATATAAACATGCATGTTTCAGGCATACAGGAATACAATATAAACATGCATGTTTCAGGCATACAGGGATACAATATAAACATGCATGTTTCAGGCATACAGGAATACAATATAAACATGCATGTTTCAGGCATACAGGAATACAATATAAACATGCATGTTTCAGGCATACAAGAATACAATATAAACATGCATGTTTCAGGCATACAGGAATACAATATAAACAGGCATGTTTCAGGCATACAGGAATACAATATAAACACGCATGTTTCAGGCATACAGGAATACAATATAAACAGGCATGTTTCAGGCATACAGGAATACAATATAAACAGCATGTTTCAGGCATACAGGAATACAATGTAAACACGCATGCTTCAGGCATACAGGAATACAATGTAAACACGCATGTTTCAGGCATACAGGAATACAATGTAAACACGCATGTTTCAGGCATACAGGAATACAATGTAAACATGCATGTTTCAGGCATACAGGAATACAATGTAAACATGCATGTCTCAGGCATACAGGAATACAACATAAACATAGATGTTTCAGGCATACAGGAATACAATATAAACATGCATGTTTCAGGCATACAGGAATACAATATAAACATGCATGTTTCGGGCATACAGGAATACAATATAAACATGCATGTTCCAGGCATACAGGAATACAATATAAACAGGCATGTTTCAGACATACAGGAATACAATATAAACCGGCATGTTTCAGGCATACAGGAATACAATATAAACATGCATGTTAAAGGCATACAGGAATACAATATAAACAGGCATGTTTCAGGCATACAGGAATACAATATAAACATGCATGTTTCAGGCATACAGGAATACAATATAAACATGCATGTTTCAGGCATACAGGAATACAATATAAACATGCATGTTTCAGGCATACAGGAATACAATATAAACATGCATGTTT
This sequence comes from Protopterus annectens, assembly GCF_019279795.1. NCBI lineage: Eukaryota > Metazoa > Chordata > Ceratodontiformes > Protopteridae > Protopterus > Protopterus annectens. The sequence goes on from NC_056751.1 coordinate 775,198,366, forward strand.
CAGGCATACAGGAATACAATATAAACATGCATGTTTCAGGCATACAAGAATACAATATAAACATGCATGTTTCAGGCATACAAGAATACAATATAAACATGCATGTTTCAGGCATACAGGAATACAATATAAACATGCATGTTTCAGGCATACAGGGATACAATATAAACATGCATGTTTCAGGCATACAGGAATACAATATAAACAGGCATGTTTCAGGCATAAAGGAATACAATATAAACATGCATGTTTCAGGCATACAGGAATACAATATAAACATGCATGTTTCAGGCATACAGGAATACAATATAAACATGCATGTTTCAGGCATACAGGAATACAATATAAACATGCATGTTTCAGGCATACAGGAATACAATATAAACATGCATGCTTCAGGCATACAGGAATACAATATAAACATGCATGTTTCAGGCATACAGAAATACAATATAAACATGCATGTTTCAGGCATACAGGAATACAATATAAACATGCATGTTTCAGGCATACAGGAATACAATATAAACATGCATGTTTCAGGCATACAGGAATACAATATAAACATGCATGTTTCAGGCATACAGGAATACAATATAAACATGCATGTTTCAGGCATACAGGAATACAATTTAAACATGCATGTTTCAGGCATACAGGAATACAATATAAACAGGCATGTTTCAGGCATACAGGAATACAATATAAACAGGCATCTTTCAGGCATACAGGAATACAATATAAACAGGCATATTTCAGGCATACAGGAATACAATATAAACAGGCATGTTTCAGGCATACAGGAATACAATATAAACATGCATGTTTCAGGCATACAGGAATACAATATAAACAGGCATGTTTCAGGCATACAGGAATACAATATAAACATGCATGTTTCAGGCATACAATAAACAGGCATGTTTCAGGCATACAGGAATACAATGTAAACATGCATGTTTCAGGCATACAGGAATACAATATAAACAGGCATGTTTCAGGCATACAGGAATACAATATAAACATGCATGTTTCAGGCATACAGGAATACAATATAAACAGGCATGTTTCAGGCATACAGGAATACAATATAAACATGCATGTTTCAAGCATACAGGAATACAATATAAACACACATGTTTCAGGCATACAGGAATACTATTTTTCCTTAAATACATCTTTTGAGAATCACAGGTAAAGGTGAAGTATCTTAATGATATTTAAAAAAAATTACATATTTAGAAGAAAGATAGTGGAAAAAGGCATAATTTCCCACTCCTGTAGTACAACTACCTATATTGCAACTTTTGAATCTAATGTTGCTTTCAGGAGGCAAGAAGTTCAGAACACTGAATGATTTGCATCAAGCAGTCAAACAGTTCCCACACCTGCTTGAATTACACACTTGTTGCTGTGAGAATTGGGAGCTGTTAAACAAAAGTACAGTTGTGTACACTTACCACAAATGTATATGCTCGAGTTTATTCACTGTTGCAGTCATTACATTTGGGTTATCTGCTTGCAGTAGCCTTCAGTTGGCCTGATTAACAAGGTCTTGGGTTCTACGTTGGTTGCTGTCTCTTCTTCCATGACATCAAGTTGTCAGGGGTGTAAAACATGCAGCCGACGTCATTACATCAGTTTTTCTTGCCCCAGATGTCAGGTGCCCCCCTAATGGGTAGCAATTAAATCTATAAATATACAAGGTTATACCTCAAACAAAAAAGCAAATATACCAAAAAGCGTTTAAGTATTGAAAAGGAGAGAAGAGGTATAGCCCAATGAAGTCAGGGGGCTGGAGGGAGGGTAACCAGGACTGTACCAGGACAGGCTTGTATAGGCCCTAGGGCTGACAGCCTAGTACCAACTTATGAACCTATGAATACACTCGAACATCTACATTTATGGTAAGTGTACACAACTCTACTATGTTCTTCATGTTTCACTGTTGCAGTCATTACATTTGGGTAGATTCCCAAAGCTAAGGATGGGGGGAGGAATTTAGGTAGCATTAGGACCAGCTATAAGGCCCTGCAAAACTGCAGTGGCAAAGCCAGCTCTGGATTTAGAGAAAATTGGCAAATGGTAATGCTTGGTGAAAGTATGTACACAACTCCAGGTAGCAGCTTCTAGGATGTCCCTGGTAAGCATGCCTCTGAGAAAAGCTGTAGAGGTAGATGCAGCCCTGGTTGAGTGGGATCTGATCTCCTGTGGGATAGGTTTTCCATGGTGCTTATAGCAGAAATTAATGCAATGACCTATCCATTTGGAGATGGTTTGCTTTGAAATAGCGTTCCCTTCTGTCCCTGCAGCAAATGCCACCAGCAGTTGTTCAGCTTTCCTTTGAGGTTTAGACCTGTCCAAGTAGAATCTAAGTTGTCTGTGCACATCTAAGGAGTGCAGTATCCTTTCCCCTTTGTTCTGTGGATTACGGAAGAAAGTAGGCAAATGAATGGACTGATTAAAAGCTACATTGGATATCACCTTTGGCATGAAAGAGGGATTGGTCCTGAGGGACACCCTGTCCACATGAAAGATGATGAAAGGTTCCACTGCCATAAGGGCCTGTAATTCAGATACCCTTCTTGCTGAAGTGATGGCTAAAATGAAAGCTGTTTTCCAAGAAAGGAATTTTAAATCTGCAGTAGCAGCTGGCTCAAAAGGAGGAAGGGTGAGTTTCTCCATTATAAAGTTAAGGTCCCAGGTTGGAGTTGGAGCTTTCCTGAGTGGTCTTAAATTTTTGGCCCATCTGAGGAACTGCTTGAGCAGTGGAAGAGAGAAGAGGGGAGGTTCTGTGTTATAATGAGCTGAAATGGCTGAGGCGTGAATTTTTATTGAGGAAAAAGACAGGTCCTTGTGAAGCATCTCAGTTAAATATTGTAAAATCTGAGGTAAATTGGGCACTGCTGTGCTCATCCTTTGAGATTGGTTCCAGGCACAGAATCTTTTCCATTTTTCAGCATAAGATTTTCTAGTACTAGGCCTCCTTGCCTCTAAAATGACATCCATCACTGGTTTACTGAGGGATGGTAAAGGAGAACTTAGGTAATTAGCCAGGCTGCTAGGTTCAGTGTTTGAAGCTGAAGATGCAGAATTTGGTTCTCCTGCTGAGACAGCAGGTAGGAGTCTGAGGCAGGTGCCATGGGGCCAAAAGTGACACAATGCGCAGGAGCGGGTACCAGTGTTGGCATGGCCAGGCTGGTGCAATCAAAATCATCCTTGGTTTGTCTTGTTTGATCTTTAGTAGTACTTTGGAGAGCAGAGGAAGAGGAGGAAAGGCATACACATCCATTTTCCAAGCTTGTCTGTGTGGAGTCCTTGCACAAATTTTTTCAATTGATAGTTCTGGGGGAGGCAAACAGGTCTATATCTGGGCTCCCCCATTTGCTTGTCAACATGTTGAAAATCCATGGTTCCAGTTTCCACTCATGTGGGTCCATGAGGGTTCTGATTAGTCCATCTGCCAGTGTATTTAGTTTTCCTGCAGGAACTGAGCTTGTAGATGTACTTGGTAGCTCAAGGCTGTGTTCCACAATGCCATGGCTAGTCTGCAGAGGGGGTAAGAATGTGTACTCCCCTGCTTGTTTATGTACCACATAACATTGGTGTTGTCCATCTTTACCATTAATTGTCCTGGAAGAATATGGTCCTTGAAGGGTGTCAGAGCATTCTGTACAGCTAACATTTCTTTATGATTGATGTGAAGGTGCATTTGAATTGGGTTCCATGTGCCCTGAATGCACTTCCCTGCCAGGTGTGCCCCCCATGCATAGTCTGATGCATCTGTTGTTAGGGTTTGGGCGGCAGGGGGCAGTGTGAATGGTAGTCCCTTGTTTTGGTGGTAGGCCTCTGCCCACCAAAGGAACTCTAGGTGTAGACAAGGAATGACAGGAATCATTGCTTCTAGATCCTGAGAATGTTGACACCATAAGCTTTTTAGATACCATTGTAGTTTCCTCATATGCAGTCTTGCAGTCTTGCATATGGAATTAGAAGAATGCAAGAGGTCATGAACCCCAGGGCTTGTAGTATTTGCCTTGCAGATAGCAGGGTTTTGTGATCACTTGTTTGAAGTAGGTTGTCAAGTGAATTTGTTTCTCTGGCATGAGGAAAGCAATCTGGGAAGTTGTATTCAAGCTTGCTCTCAGTAATATAATTTGTTGACAGGGTACCAGGTGTGAACTCTTTTCATTTATGGTGAACCCCAGACAAATTAGCACCCTCTTGGTACAAAAGCCAGATGATTCAAAAGTATGTCCTGGTTTTCTGCCTGAATTAGACAATCGTCCAGGTATTGGTATATTTGAATATTTCTTTGCCTGCAAAATGCAATGACTGAAGCTAGGCACTTTGTGAATACCCTGGGCACAGTAGATCAGCCAAAGAGCAGTGCAGAGAACTGATAGTGTGTGTAGCCTGCTTTGAAGCATATGTATCTTCTGCAAAATTCTGTTATTGGGATGTGCAGGTAGGCTTTCTTTTAAATTTAGTGTTGCCAACCAGGAATCTTTGCTTAGCATAGGAAGCAACTGGTGAAGAATCAGCATCTTGAATTTTGAAATCATCAAAAAGGTGTTTAGAGTAGGCAAGTCCAAGATAGAATGCCATGAATTGTCTTTTCTGGGTACCAGGAAAAATCTTGAGTAGAAACCTTGTCCCTTTTTCTCTTCTGGTGAATAGCCCCTATGCTTAAGAGAGAGAGTACTTGCTTTTGGGACATTGCCCACTGGTTTGGAGGTAGATCCGGCCAACCACTTGGAGTTGGTGACATGTGGAAGTGAAATCTGTATCCTTGGGACACTATGCTTAAAACCCATTTGTCCTGGGTAATGAGTCCCCAGTTCTTTGCACAAAATGCAGTCTTTACTCCCAAAGGGGCAGTTAGTTGAGAAGTGCTTGGAAGTTTTAATAAGAAGTCATTAAGACAGTTTACCATAGGGGGGAGTTTTATTACTCCCAAATTTGGAAGTGGAGGCCCCCCACTGCTTAGTTATGTGCGTCCCCTGGGACTGAAGCCTGGGTGCTCTGCTGGATCTGGGTTTGGACTGAGCAGGTCTGGAAGAGGCAGGAAAGGATCAATTCTTAGAAGGTCAATGCCTACTAAATCCAGGAGGTTGTACTTGTAAAAAGTCTTTAACCGTTTGCATAGATTTAGCTTTTTCCTCCATCTTTTTAAGAATTTCTTCTGCCTTGTTGCCAAACAGGTGGCCCTGATTTAAGGGAGCATCCAGTAATTTCGCTTTAACATGATCTGGCAAAGATTGCTCCTTAAGCCAGCCATGCCTTCTAAGTACAGACCCAGTTACTGCAGCCCTACAAGATGCCTCTAGTGAATCAAAACCACATTGCAATGTATGTTTATCAACTTGTTCAGCAGAATGCATAAAATCCTGTAAATCCTTATTTTCAGCACAATCACGAATCAACATCATTTTCTGTTTAATCAATCCAATAATATGCAGCTGATACTTTAACATATGAAACTGGCAATTCAAGGCCCTAATGGCCAAAGTTGCAAAAGTGTATACCTTCTTACCCCATCTATCCAGTTCCCTGGAGTCTCTATCAGAGGGGGTAGTATTTTTAGCAGTCATAGCTTTAATGCCTTAGGGTCCCTGTGAAATGGTTTCAGGATCCACAGTACGATTTTTGAAAAGGAACTTGTGAAAGTCAGGATCCCTGTAAAATCTATTAGGTTTTCTGGAAGCAGGAGGTAAACAGTCAGGGGCCATGCTAGATTCCGAAAAGGCATCATCAACAATGTCCAGTATAGGAGGTATAGCTAAAAGCCTGTGCTGGGGCAGGAGTAAGAAATCCCTAAGCCTCTTTTTAGAATCAGAGAAATCCTGACTTTCCCAATGAAAAGGCTCCCTGAGAGTATGCAAGGTTTCACCAAAAGATAAATCCTCTGGGGGGGGGGGGGGCAGAGGGAATAGAGTCCTCAGCATCAGAATCCTCATAGGTAGATAAGGGTAAATCCTGGTCATCAGAGGAAACAGAAATTTCAGAATCCTGGTCAGAAGTATCATAAGCAAACTCAGTCCTAGGTCTCTTAGAGGTGGAAGGTTGGCTTCCCCTGATTAAAGTAATAAGGTCTTCAGTCATTCTTATCATTTGTTCTTTAGGCATAGAGGCCTGACCATGCGGTCTGGGCATCAGTTTTCTAGGCATGGTTCGAGTATTAGGCCTTGAAGAAGAAGATGGCACCAGTTTAATATGCAAGTCAGTATGCCTGAATACACCCTCAGAAGCCGGTGCCTGCACAGCGGCTCTGGACCCATCCAAGGTAGAGACATCCGCAGGTTCCACAGTTGAAGCATCTTGTGGCATACCAGACTCCTAATGGGTCTCAGTAGAGGCCTGCGAATCTGAAGTAGTGGGTATCAGGGGCTGCGAAAGTGCCTCACTGAGTACCGGTGAACTGGGCTGTCTGTCTTTCTTTGCATTTTTTCAGAATGTTGGTAGTCAGAGGGTTTACCAAAGACATATCAGGATAATTGAACCGAGCACAAAAAAATTTAGAAGCGCAAATATACCGATGATGGATAGTTCGTGGTTTAAATAAAGCACAAAACTGACAGTGAGGTATATCGTGGTCAGGGCCTAGGCAAAGAATACAGTACAAATGAAAATCTTTTTGAGGTATTTGCTTTCCACAAGAAATGCAATTATTTACTTTTACTGACATTGGTTTAGAGCAGGAAAAGGTTTCCCCAACGGGGTACTTAGCTTTTAGTTGAAGACTTCGGTTCTGAAACTCGAAAACGAAAATTTCAGGAGTCGGCCGACCGGCACTTGCAAACTGCTTCTGCTTCAGGCACCGCACGGCAAGAAAGACTGATGTAATGACATCGGCTGCATGTTTTATACCCCTGATGACCTGATGTCATGGAAGAAGAGACAGCAACTGACATAGGATCCAAGACTTTGTTAATCAGGCTGACTGAGGGCTACTGCAAGCAGATAACCCAAATGTAATGACTGTAACAGTGAAACACGAAGAACATCTAGAGTGTTGCATCCTTTTCCCTAAGCTGTCCCACATCTTGACACTATGAATGAGCAGGTATTGATTTGGATAAACCTGATCTCATAGCAGGGACTGGATATGCATTAAAATGAAAGCTTAAGGGGAAATATCTCACAAACAAGCAGCATTTGTAGTTTGTTCAAATTGCTGCATATTTAAGCAGAGGTTAGATGGCAGACAAACTCACTAGGAATGCTGTAAGTTCCACAGTTAAAGGCTGCAAAGAGTAGCAAAAAAGGTCATCAATATAAAATGGTCACAGCAGGATGGCATGCTCCAGTGAAAGTGACATCGGTTCAGAGAGGGGTCAGAGGTCGGATAATGGGTGGGAATATTAACAGTCCATTTTTAAATGTTACAAGCAGATAGTAACACAACTGCTCAGCCCTATAGATTGTCTACATTTGTTTATGGAGCTTCACTTACCATTAGTTTAGAGAGTAGTTCAGTCCCGATGAAGAGTGGATTACAAATGACTTAAGATTTCCATTCACACAGACATGCACCTGCACAGGTGCACATATTAACATACAGATACAAAGAAACACACACACACATGCACGCACGCACACACACGCACGCACACGCACACACGCACACGCACACGCACGCACACGCACACGCACACACGCACACGCACATGCGCACACATACACAACAGCCAACCAATGAATAAAATGCTAAACAATGATATCTTGTCACTTGAAATTCTACCACAGTCTAAGATATACCCTAGAGTAAAGTTACTTGTACTTACAGGGAGAAACATTTGTATATAAAATGAACAAGCATTTACAGAGTCCATACACGTTCGTATAAAAATATTTCTAGAGAGAGAGAAAGAGTGTTTCTATGCTGAAATTTGTTGCTGAGTAAGGCCTTTGACAACTGATCTTGGTATAAATGTGTTCTGTAAAACTATTACGTAAGTAACCCTGCTTAAATCAGCAGCACCTTGAAGTGCATTCTGGTGGCCTTACCAACACCATCACTGGCATTTGAAGCCCTGAAGATCTTTTATGAATCAATTCAGCAGAGTGCAGGAGCAGAACTTCATCAGTTATTGCAATAATCAGGTGTAACTAGCATTATTCAATAATCATCATTTAGAATGCTCTACTAGAATAATATCTATCAAGTGTTATCAGCAATTGTATAGTTTTGTTTCAGTAACTGCTTATCGGGTAGTCATCCTGTGGAAATGATCTTTAGAAAGGCCCATTATCAATTATTTTGTACCTGTCAAAATCATCACTTGACATAACCTTTCAATAATGAAGGCCACCACAAAGAATTATGACATGGATAGCTATATTTACAGATACTGAAGATTCTTTAAAAAGGTTTGCATATTTCTGCTGTCATCAGGGTGTCCCATTTTATGACATTTTCTTTCCAGTTTTACAACACCTGTCATCATTTCTAGTTATTCTTATAATTGTGGAGGTGAATCATTTTTCCATTTTGGTAAAACTAATTTTTTCTTTTCTGTACTGTAGATGAAAATTATTGCATATTGGTTTTCATCTAACACCTTCAAAGGTGCTGCAGTTTAAGTCAGTGTTTCTCCTCCTGGGCAAAAGGAAAATGAATCTGCATACCTGCGTGTGGTGCAGCAATACTTTTATGAATCATTCTGCTAATGTTTGTTTTTATTTCTGAGTAGGTACAGCACCAAAGAAACATTTCCAAAAAGATACAGATCACTGCATCTTAAGGGGTATAAATGGAAATGTAGTATATCTAAAAGAAGCACTTGGACAATTCAGTATGGTTTTCGAGAGTCACTCATTTGCAGCATTCTTATGTAATACTTTTTGTTCATGGTGGAATTTTCTAGGGTATCCAAATACATTTGTCATTTAGCAAGGATTTATATAATATAGTCTACCTTGCATGCTATAACATTGCAGTGAATCTCAGTTTATTGGCATTTCTTTTAAGTGAAACAAATTGTTCAATTTTTCAGCTAAATGAAGAAAATAAAAATATTTTTACAGGCTGACAAGCCTGGTGACATTTCCTACCTACACACCTCCCTTTATTTGTATGTATATCTACATTATGGTTGTGTGATATAGGAGAAAAAGAAAAAAAAAAAAACAATACAGTGCACAAACGGAAACTGCAATGGCAATGAATTTAAATGGAAAACGTAATCAGTCCAGATTCATGGAACAGAAGAGCGCAAGTTTAAACTCTTTCACTTTACAATTAACCTCATATTGGGTAAATATATTTTTTTAAATAGCAAAACAATGCAACAGAAATGCATATAATACTGAAAGAAGTAACATTTGTAGGGATGCACCTCCCGCAACACCTTCTCTAAATGGACTAACTCCAAGGTCCTACTACAAGGCAAAGCTATGTGTTCTCTTTACTCTAAGGTACTACGGCCACAGAATTAGTATATTTACATAGCAGAGTCTGGAGCTACAGGTTTTATGTTGGGGTCAAGGGTCATAGACCCAATGCAAAAAAATATTCAAAAGCTGATGTTTTCTTTATATAGCAGAAGAGTATTTATAAATTAATAAATAATATTTCTACTACATGAAGTTCCTTAACATACTACCAGACTAACAAATATGACTTGTAGCATCTATGAAAGTGATGTACAGAATGGAATAGATTACTACCCAATAAAGTTAACTATTTAATCTTCACAAGATCAGTACAAAACCCTGTATAATTATGTTGTACTGCTGGATATAATTAACTAATTTTCTAATGCCCATGACCAACAGGAATGTGTAATAAGATTGGAAGCACCTCTTAGAGTTGTTATTGTCTCCTGTTATCATGACACAGTTGAGAAAAGTAAGAGATCCTTAGTAGAGCTGCACATCTCCAATGTTTCAGGTTTTATTATTACTAATGCCAACGAGATGAACATTTCAAGCTTTATAGTCAGTGACTCAAAGTAATATAGTCATGACACTTGCACTTCATATATTTAAGAAGACTGTTAATTTGCAATAGTACTGTTCTTAACACATCTGCATGCTTTTAATCTTTGTAATGAACAATATATATAAATTCTAGACATACAATATTGCTTTATGTAGTTTTCATAGCTGCAGACCATTCACTCATACATATTAACATTCATAATTTCCAAATTCTAAAAATCGTACGAGTATGTGGTAATATATTTCTTTTGAACTGGTCCAAATACTAAGATTATTTTTCTGAACCATATTTACATTATACTGATTTTGTTGTAGTTCTGAAATGGTTGTGACTTCTTTGTCTATATGAAATGACAGCTGCCCCTCTCACTGACCATGGGGCAAGGCATCTTGACAGATTGCAAGTGGTACCAGTTTAGATAAACACCCATAGTGGGAACATTCATCTTGTTCAAGCAATGATGTGCAGCAGGGCTGCAGCACTACCCTTAGTGGACAGTGGACACTGCTGTTTGTGTTATGGACTATCAAAAGTAATCTGGAAAATGGATTTCCAGATGCAGGCTCAGACTGAAACAAAAGAATAAAATGTCACCTTTTTAACTTCTACACAATTACCTATGATGAAAAAGGGTTAAAAGGTAGGGCACACTACAGACACCCCACTGTAAAATAAGATGGTGAGTGGGACCTCCTTTTCAGCTCCCGCACAAAATGTGGCTATGTGGTAATTTGCAATGTCCCACGTGGCCAGAAATCATCCGAATGTGGAACCAAAATGTTAAAAAAAGAAAACATTCTGCAGAAATGTGGTTGGTTCAGCGCTTAATGTTCTATAATCAGCTGTGTTAACCAATTTCTTCCTATTGAGTATTTCCATTATTTAAAAATAGGTGTTTAGGATGCTTCCAGCTAAGCAGCAGTGGAAGGTAATACTTTCGGCATTAAGTGTCAGTTTTTCCTTTCTATTTTGTTGGAAGCTTTTTGTTACAGTTTCAAAGTTTTGTAACAACCACTTTCCTACAGTAAGCCTACCTTTCTCTTGTGATCTTCAGGGGTGCAGATTTGGCTTTGAAGAAGCCCATGGACTGGGGTGGTATGTGGGGGACTGGCACAGTGCGCTAGGTGAGCCTGCTACAGTTCTGGGTGAAAGGAATTAAGGAAAGAAAATGTGGGAGTTTCAGCCCCAAAATAGAGGAAAGGAGAAGAAAATGAATGTGGTAGGAGACAGAGGTAGGCATGCAGAATCCAGTACCGCAAGGAGAGCAAGAGTGCAGCACTGAACGAGGCTACAGTTAGTGCACGCAGCCAAGAAAAGTGCTGTGGTGATTGAAGAATCACTTATCAAACAGAGTCAATACCTCTGTCCAAAATCTGGGTCGGGTATAGAATTTACAAAGCTTGAAAAATGGCCAAAGTGGTGAAGAACTAGGAAATGTAGAGACATGTTGCTCTGATTAGAAGTACTTCAGTAAATGGGCAGAAAGATGTCAGGATATTAGGTTTGCGGTAGCATTCTTAGAATGTTACCATACTGAAGAAGAGATTGTTAGGAATATTATGACTGTCTGTATTAGTGGACTAAGGGGAAAGGGAAAGGGCTGGGAATGGAATGACCAAGGGGGTACTAAATGGAGATAGTTGTATGCCAGAAATAGGCTCCATTATAGCCCAGGAAGGGTTGCAACAGTACTGCTCAATAAATGTTGTGAGTGTTAGTGGTACTGGCCTTTGCTACTGGAAGATCAGAAGGATTTGGATTGTATTCCTACCCCGGGGGCTTGGATAATTTTCCATCAGTAACACCTCACCTTGCAAGTGCAGAAGAAGGGGGGGATGCTACACTCATAAGTGTGCCATCCTTCAGATGAGCTGTTAAACTGAGGTGGCATCTGCCTGAAATGGTGTTATTTCAGTTTGATATGAAAGATCCCATAAGATCTATCAAAAAGAGTAGGGGAACGTCCATGGTGATTCATAACCAAATAACATACATCAGGAGTCTTTATTAAAACATCATAAAGAAGTTCTAGCACATCAGCTAAATCCTTCAAGGAGTCTGGCATCATTGTAAACCTAAAAAAAAGTTGCAAGTTTATGACAGCATATGATTAATCACTTAACTTTCCAAATTATCTCTTTAGGTTTCAGTATACCATACTTTAAAATATCAACATGTGATGTATCTGTTTAAAATAATTTCATTATTAGTTACACTTTCTATGCTGCTATCCTTCAAGAAGCCAGCATCATTTGCATGACAATCTAGTGTAACAGGGCTGTCTTCCTTCCCATTCTGTGTAACCATAATGCGTTCCTCTAGTTTCTTGAAATTTCTTTAATTTCACCAATGTAATTTAAATTACAGGGATACCCCAGGACACAGACTATGTCACAGCCAAATTGTCCTCTGCTTTCAAATGTTATGCCATTAATATATTTAACCTGATATACATTTTCACAAATATTATAGTGTCATGACTAAATAATGGTACTGCTGTTCAGCAATAGGAGTTTAAATAAAAACCTGCACTCCCTGAAAGTTCCCCGGAGAGCTCAGACACATGTGCAGTCATGGAAATATGGTTCAGAACCATGAAAAGTACTCCAGCTATCAAAGGCTAAATACCTTTTATACATTTCTAGCCCCCTCAGCTCAGGATAAAACAAAAGGAGGAGGTGTCTCAGTGTTCATAAAGGGCAAGTACACTGCTAGATTGGTCCAACAACATGACTCACTTCAGCTACTCCATGCCCAACTAACCATAGGTGTGACCCCCCCCCCCATCATGTCCTTGTTAGCTACACATCCTCTGACATGAGGTCTGGAAAACCACAGCTCCTAACTAAACCTACTGCAATCTCCTAACATTCGGCCTAACACCTTATTTATAGATGACTTCAACTACCAGTCCATAAACTGGGAAACTTATACAACCCATAATTCACTTGCTCAGAGGTTTTTGGACTTTGTCAATGCAAGCACCCTGGAACAACTAGTTAGCTCCCCAGCTAAAGGTACAAATATCCTAGACCTGGTACTCATGCAAATGGGGGATGCTGCTCCCTCTTGTGCATTAACTCCTCCCTGGTAAGATCTCACCACAAAAATAATCTCCTTTAGTATTAAAACTAACCTGGAATCCCCATCAAACTCCAAACATGTTAAGAACTTTCCTAAGGCCAATTACCTTATTAAACATGCAAGCCCCTCTGAACCCAGATGACACTAAGGCCTACTCTGAGCTCTACAAAAAAAAAAAAACACTGTACAACCACATTCATAGCTGCAAAGAGGAGGCAGTACCTGTCCCAGTCAAACCTCAGCTTTGACCGGCTAAGATCTAGCTGTAGTCAACTGGATATATAAGAGAATTTAAGTACCTTTTATCTGCACTTTTTTACAAATAATACAGCATTTTAATTGATTTATTTGTGTTCAATTGAATATTAACTGATCTGGAAGTTTTGACAATGTTTTTTCAGTTAGTGCTTGCTAGAATTTTATTGCCTGTTAGTAATTGCAGGCAGGGGTAGTCTCATTCATTGATATCCTGTCACTACCTATTTAAACGGTACGTTTTGAAACATTTCCTGCTTAAAACCTCAGCTTTGGCTGGCTAAGATCTACCTGTATTCAACTGGATGGATAACACAATTTAAGTACCTTTTATCTGCACTTTTTTCAAATAATACAGCATTTAAATTGATTTATTTCTGTTGCATTGAATATTAACTGAACTGGAAGATTTGACTCTGTTTTTCAATTCGTGCTTGTCAGATTTTTATTACCTGTTAGTAATTACAGGCGGGGGTAGTCTCATTCATTGATATCCTGTCACTGCCTATTTAAATGGTACATTTTGAAAAATGTTCTGCTTAAAACCTCAGCTTTGGCCAGCTAAGATCTAGCTGTATTCAACTGGATGTACAAGAGAATTTAAGTACCATTTATCTGCACTTTTTTCAAATAATACAGCATTTTAATTGATTTATTTGTGTTGCATTGAATATTAACTGAACTGGAAGTTTTGACTCTGTTTTTTTCAGTTAGTGCTTGCTAGAATTTTATAGCCTGTTAGTAATTGCAGGCAGGGGTAGTCTCATTCATTGATATCCTGTCACTGCCTATTTAAGTGATACATTTTGAAATATTTTCTGCTTAAAACCTCAGCTTTAGCCAGCTAAGATCTAGCTGTATTCAACTGGACATATAAGAGAATTTAAGTACCTTTTATCTGCACATTTTTCAAATAATACAGCATTTAAATTGATTTATTTGTGTTGCATTGAATATTAACTGAAATGGAAGGTTTGACTCTGTTTTTTCAGTTAGTGCTTTCTAGAATTTTATTGCCTGTTTGTAATTGCAGGTGGGGGTAGTCTCATACATTGATATCATGTCACTGCCTATTTAAGTGGTACATTTTGAAACATTTTCTGCTTAAAACCTCAGCTTTGGCTGGCTAAGATCTACCTGTATTCAACTGGACATATAACAGAATTTAAGTACCTTTTATCTGCACTTTTTTCAAATAATACAGCATTTAAATTGATTTATTTGTGTTGCATTGAATATTAACTGAACTGGAAGGTTTGACTCTGTTTTTTCAGTTAGTGCTTGCTAGATTTTTGTTGCCTGTTAGTAATTGCAGGTGGGGGTAGTCTTAATCATTGATATCCTGTCACTACCTGTTTAAGTGGTACATTTTGAAATATTTTCTGCTTAAAACCTCAGCTTTGGCTGGCTAAGATCTAGCTGTATTCAACTGGACATATAAGAGAACTTAAGTACCTCCAATCTGCATTTTTTTCAAATAATACAGCATTTAAATTGATTTATTTGTGTTGCATTGAATATTAACTGAACTGGACGTTTTTTTTCAGTTACTGCTTGCTAGATTTTTGCTGCCTGTTAGTAATTGCAGGTGGGGGTAGTGTAATTCATTGATATCCTGTCACTGCCTATTTAAGTGGTACATTTTGAAACATTTTCTGCTTAAAACCTTAGCTTTGTCTTGCTAAGATCTACCTGTATTCAACTGGACATATAACAGAATTTAAGTACCTTTTATCTGCACTTTTTTTCAAATAATACAGCATTTAAATTGATTTATTTGTGTTGCATTGAATATTAACTGAACTGGAAGTTTTGACTCTGTTTTTTTCAATTAGTGCTTGCTAGAATTTTATTGCCTGTTTGTAATTGCAGGCGGGAGTAGTCTCATACATTGATATCTTGTCAATGCCTATTTAAGTGGTACATTTTGAAACATTTTCTGATTAAAACCACAGTTTTGGCTGGTTAAGATCTAGCTGTATTCAACTGGATGTATAACATAATGTAAGTAAATTTTATCTGCACTTTTTTCAAATAATAAAGCATTTAAATTGATTTATTTGTGTTGCATTGAATATTAACTGAACTGGAAGTTTTGACTCTGATTTTTCAGTTAATGCTTGCTAGATTTTTATTGCCTGTTAGTAATTGCAGGCGGGGGTAGTTTCATTCATTGACATCCTGTCACTGACTATTTAAGTGGTACATTTTGAAATATTTTCTGCGTAAAACCTCAGCTTTGGCCGGCTAAGATCTAACTGTATTCAACTGGACGTATAAGAGAATTTAAGTACCTTTTATCTGCACATTTTTCAAGTAATACAGCATTTTAATTGATTTATTTGTGTTGCATTGAATATTAACTGAACTATAAGTTTTGACTCTGTTTTTTCAGTTAGTGCTTGCTAGATTTTTATTGTCTGTCAGTAATTGCAGGTGGGGGTAGTCTCACTCATTGATATCCTGTCACTGCTTATTTAACTGGTACATTTTGGGATATTTTCTTCTTAAAACCTCAGCTTTGGCTGGCTAAGTTCTAGCTGTATTCAACTAGATGTATAAGAGAACTTAAGTACATTTTATCTGCACTTTTTTCAAATAATGCAGCATTTAAATTGATTTATTTGTGTTGCATTGAATATTAACTGAACTGGAAGGTTTGACTCTGTTTTTTCAGTTAGTGCTTGCTAGATTTTTATTGCCTGTTAGTAATTGCAGGTGGGGTAGTCTAATTCATTGATATCTTGTCACTGCCTATTTAAGTGGTGCATTTTGAAATATTTTCTGCTTAGAACCTCAGCTTTGGCCGGCTAAGATCTAGCTGTATTCAACTGGACATATAAGAGAATTTAAATACCTTTTATCTGCACTTTTTTCAAATAATAAAGCATTTAAATTTATTTATTTCTGTTGAATTGAATATTAACTGAACTGGAAGTTTTGACTCTGTTTTTTCAATTAGTGCTTGCTAGAATTTTATTGCCTGTTTGTAATTGCAGGCATGGGTAGTCTCATACATTGATATCCTGTCACTGCCTAGTTAAACAGTACGTTTTGAAACATTTTCTGCTTAAAACCTCAGCTTTGGCTGGCTAAGATCTACCTGTATTCAACTGGATGTATAAGAGAACTTAAGTACATTTTATCTGCACTTTATTCAAATAATACAGCATTTAAATTGATTTATTTGTGTTGCATTGAATATTAACTGAACTGGAAGTTATGACTCTGTTTTTTCCAATTAGTGCTTGTCAGATTTTTATTACCTGTTAGTAATTACAGGCGGGGGTAGTCTCATTTATTGATATCCTGTCATTGCCTATTTAAATGGTACATTTTGAAAAATGTTCTGCTTAAAACCTCAGCTTTGGCTGGCTAACTTTTTCAAATAATACAGCATTTTAATTGATTTATTTGTGTTGCATTGAAGATTAACTGACTTGGAAGGTTTGACTCTGTTTTTTCAGGTAGTGCTTGCTAGATTTTTATTGCCTGTTAGTAATTGCAGGGGGGGTAGGTCTCATTTGAGCTTTCTAGAATTTTATTGTCTGTTTGTAATTGCAGGTGGGGGTAGTCTCATATTGATATTTGAAAAATGTTCTGCTTAAAACCTCAGCTTTGGCTGGCTAAGATCTAGCTGTATTCAACTGGACGTATAAGAGAATTTAAGTTCCTTTTATCTGCACTTTTTTCAAATAATACAGCATTTAAATTGATTTATTTGTGTTGCATTGAATATTAACCAAACTTGAAGTTTTGACTCTGTTTATTCAGTTAGTGCTTGCTAGTATTTTATTGCCTGTTAGTAATTGCAGGCGGGGCTAGTCTCATTCATTGATATCCTGTCACTGCCTATTTAAGTGGCACATTTTGAAATATTTTCTGCTTAAAACCTCAGCTTTGGCCAGCTAAGATCTAACTGTATTCAACTGGGCATATAACAGAATTTAAGTACCTTTTATCTGCACTTTTTCAAATAATACAGCATTTTAATTGATTTATTGGTGTTGCATTGAATATTAACTGAACTGGAAGTTTTGACTCTGTTTTTTCAATTTGTGCTTGCTAGAATGTTATTGCCTGTTTGTAATTGCAGGCGTGGGTTGTCTCATACATTGATATTCTGTGACTGCCTATTTAAGTGGTACATTTTGAAAGATTTTCTGCTTAAAACCTCAGTTTTGGCTGGCTAAGATCTAGCTTTAGTCAACTGGACTTATAACAGAATTTAAGTACCTTTTATCTGCAATTTTTTCAAATAATACAGCATTTAAATTGATTTATTTGTGTTGCATTGAATATTAACTGAATTGGAAGGTTTGACTCTGTTTTTTTCAGTTAGTGCTTTCTAGAATTTTATTGCCTGTTTGTAATTGCAGGTGGGGGTAGTCTCATACATTGATATCATGTCACTGCCTATTTAAGTGGTACATTTTGAAACATTTTCTGCTTAAAACCTTAGCTTTGGCTGGCTAAAATCTACCTGTATTCAACTGGACATATAACATAATTTAAGTACCTTTTATCTGCACTTTTTTTCAAATAATACAGCATTTAAATTGATTTATTTGTGTTGCATTGAATATTAACTGAACTGGAAGTTTTGACTCTGTTTTTTCAGTTAGTGCTTGCTAGATTTTTGTTGCCTGTTAGTAATTGCAGGTGGGGGTAGTCTCAATCATTGATATCCTGTCACTGCCTGTTTAAGTGGTACATTTTGAAATATTTTCTGCTTAAAACCTCAGCTGTGGTTGGCTAAGATCTAGCTGTATTCAACTGGATGCATAAGAGAACTTAAGTACCTTTAATCTGCATTTGTTTCAAACAATACAGCATTTAAATTGATTTATTTGTGTTGCATTGAATATTAACTGAACTGGAAGTTTTTTTCAGTTACTGCTTGCTAGATTTTTATTGCCTGTTAGTAATTGCAGGTGGGGGTAGTCTAATTCGTTGATATCCTGTCACTGCCTATTTAAGTGGTGTATTTTGAAATATTTTCTGCTTAAAACCTCAGCTTTGGCCGGCTAAGATCCAGCTGTATTCAACTGGACATATAAGAGAATTTAAGTACCTTTTATCTGCACTTTTTTCAAATAATAAAGCATTTAAATGTATTTATTTGTGTTGCATTGAATATTAACTGAACTGGAAGTTTTGACTCTGTTTTTTCAATTAGTGCTTGCTAGAATTTTATTGCCTGTTTGTAATTGCAGGCGGGGGTAGTCTCATACATTGATATCCTGTCAATGCCTATTTAAGTGGTACATTTTGAAACATTTTCTGATTAAAACCTCAGTTTTGGCTGGTTAAGATCTAGCTGTATTCAACTGGACGTATAACATAATTTAAGTACCTTTTATCTGCACTTTATTCAAGTAATACAGCATTTAATTGATTTATGTGTGTTGCATTGAATATTAACTGAACTGGAAGTTTTTTTCAGTTACTGCTTGCTAGATTTTTATTGCCTGTTAGTAATTGCAGGTGGTTGTAGTCTAATTCATTGATATTCTGTCACTGCCTATTTAAGTGGTGCATTTTGAAATATTTTCTGCTTAAAACCTCAGCTTTGGCCAGCTAAGATCCAGCTGTATTCAACTGGACATATAAGAGAATTTAAGTACCTTTTATCTGCACTTTTTTCAAATAATAAAGCATTTAAATGTATTTATTTGTGTTGCATTGAATATTAACTGAACTGGAAGTTTTGACTCTGTTTTTTCAATTAGTGCTAACTGTATTCAACTGGACATATAAGAGAATTTAAGTACCTTTCATCTGCACTTTTTTCAAGTAATACAGCGTTTTAATTGATTTATTTGTGTTGCATTGAATATTAACTGAACTGGAAGTTTTGACTTCGAAACAGTCACCAAGGCCATTGACGAGGGCAAGGCAGTCCACACAGCCTATCTCAACCTGGCAAAGGCTTTCGATACAATTCCCAACTTGGGTGTCATTGAAAAACTCACCAGCTGAAATGTAAACCCATACGTCACCAGATGGGTTGTAAACTGGTTAAGTGACAGAACCCACAGGGTCAGAGTTGCTGGCGCCATGTCAGACTCCAAGCCTGTCACAAGTGGTGTCCCACAGGGCTCAGTTCTGGGCCCACTTTTGTTTGGCATCTACTTTTCAGAAGTACAAGCAAACACAGGAGGATTATGGCTGACAAAGTGGGCACCATAGTTGAAAACCCATCTGACACAGACATCCTTCAGAAGGGTCTCATAGAAACGGATAACTGGTGCCAGAACCATTGCCTAAAGTTAAACGCCAAAAAATGCATAGTCATACCCTTCGGGAAAAACAAGGTTACCCCTAGTTACCATATAGGTGGCAATCCACTAAACACAGAAGAGGTTATCAGGGATCTGGGGACCCAGGTTGACACTAACCTTTCGTTTGACACTCACGTTGCCAAAGTAGTTAGGAAGACCTTCTACATTGCCCACCTGATCATGAAGGGATTCACATCTAGATCAAGGGAGGTCATCGTTCCCCTGTACTCATCACTCATCAGACCAATGATTGAGTACAATGCCCCATTCAGAATGTATCTGAACCGACACCTGCAGCAATTGGAAAGGCCCCAAAAGTTCCTCACCAAAAGGATAAAGGGTCTCAAAAATATGTCTTATGCTGCCCGACTGAAGGAACTCCAGCTCTATTCAGTCGCTTACCGTCTGCTTAGAGGTGACCTGTGCTTGACATACAAGGCCATGTCCAACCCGGAATTAATGAACATGCTTCACCTCAAAAAAATCTAAATCCATCAGAACTACAAGGGCAAGAGACTTAAACCTCAATGCAGCTATTAATAGGACGTGCTGGAGGGACAGATTCATCACCCAGAGACTCCCTATGCTGTGGAACAAAATCCCGGTACACATGAGGCAGAGCACCTCGCTGGCCTTGTTCAAGAGAAATCTTGATCTATGGATGGGAGATCACAGGTATACCCCAGGGATAACCTCGGTGTCACTGCTTGACAGAGGCACAACAAAATAATGGACATAGTATCCTTCAAACTAAAGGGGTGGCGAAAGCCACAAAACTCTGGGCTAGGCTTATAAATGCCATAGGGCAGATAGCCTAGTATGAACCTATGAACCTATGAACCTAATTGCAGTCGGGGGTAGTCTCATTCATTGATATCCTGTCACTGCCTATTTAAGTGGTACATTTTGAAATATTTTCTGGTTAATACCTCAGCTTTGGCTGGCTAAGATCTTGTTGTATTCAACTGGATGTATTAGAGAATTTAAGTACCTTTTATCTGCACTTTTTCAAATAATACAGCATTTTAATTGATTTATTTGTGTTGCATTGAATATTAACTGAACTGGAAGTTTTGACTCTGTTTTTTCAATAAGTGCTTGCTAGAATTTTATTGCCTGTTTGTAATTGCAGGCGTGGGTTGTCTCATACATTGATATCCTGTCACTGCCTATTTAAGTGGTACATTTTGAAAGATTTTCTGCTTAAAACCTCAGCTTTGGCTGGCTAAGATCTAGCTGTATTCAACTGGACTTATAACAGAATTTAAATTCCTTTTATCTGCACTTTGTTCAAATAATACAGCATTTAAATTGATTTATTTGTATTGCATTGAATATTAACTGAACTGGAAGTTTTGACTCTGTTTTTTCAGTTAGTGCTTGCTAGATTTTTATTGCCTGTTAGTAATTGCAGGCGGGGCTAGTCTCATTCATTGATATCCTGTCACTGCCTATTTAAGTGGTACATTTTGGAATATTTTCTACTTAAAACCTCAGCTTTGGCCGGCTAAGATCTAGCTGTATTCAACTGGACATATAAGAGAATTTAAGTACCTTTTATCTGCACTTCTTTTCAAATAATATGGCATTTAAATTGATTTATTTGTGTTGCATTGAATATTAACTGAACTGGAAGTTTTTTTTTCAGTTAGTGCTTGCTAGATTTTTATTGCCTGCTAGTAATTGCAGGCAGGGGTAGTCTCATTCATTGATATACTGTCACTGCCTATTTAAGTGGTACATTTTGAAACATTTTCTGCTTAAAACCTCAGCTTTGTCTAGCTAAGATCTAGCTGTATTCAACTGGATGTATAACAGAATTTAAGTACCTTTTATCTGTACTTTTTTCAAATAATACAGCATTTAAATTGATTTATTTGTGTTGCATTGAATATTAACTGAACTGGAAGTTTTGACTCTGTTTTTTCAGTTAGTTCCCCCCGTTTCTGTTTTGGTGTTAATCTTTGTGGCTTTGAAACTGCCCACCCCTTTGTAAATTTGTGTTTGGATACTCCTTCTGGGCCCATCTCATTTGCTCACTCAACTTAGTGCAGTGAGATCATATTCCGATTTCAATTACTCCTTTTGTGTACGAAGAGAGCATCTGTGGAAAAAAAAAAACAATTTTAAGCTTTTTTTCCTGCATTTTCTGTAAGTGGTCTACACTGTTTGCAGGCTTCTCAGCACCCAAGCCTTTCTGTGTTGGAGGGAAGCCTTCTAGCTTAATTTTGTTTCTTAGAACTAGCCAGTTTTCTAGTTTCAGCACTCAAATCGGTTTCTTTGAACTCAGCACTTGTTCAGAACTCGTTGTAAGCACTAAATAAGCTACACATTACTACAGCACTCAACTTTCCTCACTTGTCTAGAGGAAAGTAGTTTTTAGTACTTAATAAATAAGCACTTATTCAGGCATGTCTAAGGGTCAGCTCCCAGTGATTTCTCCTGTCTACCTGATGAATTTTGGCATCTTGGGGCAATGCAGAAATTGCCTCATGTACACAGACAAACCTCTCCTCTTACCTCCCAACACTACAACCTGTGAGAGATGCACTTACATAGCCAAGCTAGAAGCAAAGCTCTCTTCACCAAAGACTGGACTAGACAGTCAAGAGGAGAAGGTAAACTCTTGCACCATACCACACTCATCACATAGTCCCTCAAAACCTACACCACCAAAACACACACATAGAAACACAAAACACACATCTACATTTGCAGAGGCTCTCAATAAAAACCTGCCCAAGCATCAAGGACCTCCAAAGCAAAAACGCAAGCAAAATCCACCCCCCAACACAAACCAAAGGACACATAGCCCACAAACTCAGTGTTCCACTCAACCACAGCCCATAAGGCATAACAATGTACCCAACACTCTAGTCATAGGTGACTCTACAGTCAGGCACACTGATGTTCCAATCACCAGGCTAAAAAAGAACAAAGTTACTGTCAGCTGCCTGTCAGGTGCCAGGATCCACCACATAATGCATGCACTCAGGTCACTCTGCAATAAGTACAAATATGACACTGTCATTGTCCATGTTGGTGTGAATGAGCTGAGACGTACCTCCCTGGACTACATAAAAAGAGACATGGAGAAGCTCTCTGATCTTGTAGCCCAGACAGGTATGACCCTAGCCCTGAGTAGCATCCTGCCATCACCCAGAATGATACCACAGTACAAAGATAAAATGTTTGACTTCAACAATTGGCTAAGCTTCTGGTGTCATTCTAAGGGGATCCAGTATTTGTCTGCCTGGGATGACATGATCAACAGACCACAATGCTTTGCTAGAGATAGCCTGCACCTGTCGCCCTTGGGATTCCGGATACTGGCTAAGGCTCTTGCCATCCCTATAGTGCTTTTTTTAGGCAAGGTTCAAATGACAAATTCATCACCATAACAGGTACAAGCAAGCAAAATCTGAGGGTAATGCTACTCAATGCTAGAAGTATAAACCTCAAAATTCACTCACTCGAGGCACTCCTTAAAATGGAGAACATTAACATCTGTGCAGTGTTAGATACCTTGTTCAAAGCTCAAGAGAGCACCCCTGCATTACCAGGCTATAATTCATGCCACACTTTTCGACCATCTAACACGGAACGAAGCACTAAAGGTGGAGGCATGTCTATATTCATTAAGGATA
This sequence comes from Protopterus annectens, assembly GCF_019279795.1. NCBI lineage: Eukaryota > Metazoa > Chordata > Ceratodontiformes > Protopteridae > Protopterus > Protopterus annectens. The sequence goes on from NC_056751.1 coordinate 775,221,582, forward strand.
TCCACATCTCCAGGCTAGTTGCACAGCATAATGCATCCGAGATTATCCAAGTGCAACTAACTCTGTGCAAGACTGCAATCTAAATTGTAGCTTGCTACAGACCCCTCACCATGTCCCAGGATTCTCACTCCTCATTTCCTGATACACTGGAAAGTATTAGGATACAACCCAACACCCTAATAATGGACAATTTCAACTACCCCACTATTAACTGGGAAAACTACTCATGTACCAACTCTTTTGCTCAACGTTTTCTGGAATTCATAAATTCTGATGCCTTGGATCAACTTATTCACACCCCCACCAGGGGCAGCAATATCCTAGACCTGGTCATTACCAACATGGGCAACCAGTGTTCCACACCAGAGGTCAATTCCTCATTGGTCAGATCCGACTACAAACTAATCACCCTAGACATCCACAACCTCCCCCCCCCCAATTAGGGAAACCACCGTAAACAACTTCTCCAAAGCCAACTTCACACTTCTTAAGACAGAAGTGGCAAACTTCATGACATCCATGCAGACGGACAATAGAGGTACAACTGCTAAATCCTACACAAATGCATTTTTTAAGCACTTACACTAGTACATGGATCATGCTATCTCTAATAGAACCAAGATGCTATCCTCCAAAAAAGGAAGCCAATCTGGTGGTCCTCTGCCATAAACAAACTCTACAACAGAACAAAGAAACTGTTGCAAATACAGTAAAATCCCATGACTGGAGGAACTCCCTGATCAACCTCATTAAGAAGCTGAGATCCCTCATAAAATCCTCCAAAGCTAGTTACGAAAACAAAATTGCCACTGACTCTAAAGACAACCACAAAGCATTCTATAGCTATGTCAAGAATCTCAGTGGCAACACTCAGATCTGCTCATTACAATGGCACTAAATATACAGAACCAACTGATATTGCCAACATCCTGGCAGATAGGTTCAGTGCTAACTTTACCCCCCTCTCACCCCTTAGAGGGCCCATCTCTATACCGGAAGAATGCAAAGTTCCTGTAATCACAGCTGCACAGGCAAAAAACACACCCTCCAAAGCCAAGAACACAGCATCCATGGGACCTGACAATATCCCAGGCTGCGTTCTGCATGAACTACAAAATGAACTGGCACCCTACCTAAGTACCATGTTCAATCATAGCCTCACCTCACGCTTTGTGTCCACTGAATGGTGCACCGCAACAGTTATCCCACTCCACAAAGGGGGAGCCATGACTGACCCCGGGAACTACTGCCCCATTAGCCTGATGAGCCTGGTCTGCAAGGCCATGGAACGTATCATCAATGAACTCATAAACAAAGACATTGGTAATCTCCAAACTCTGGACCCTACCCAGTTCGGATTTGTAAAAGGCAGATCATGTCTCCTAAACCTGATTGACTTCTTTGAAGCAGTCACTAAAGCCATTGATGAGGGTAAAGTGGTTCACACAGCTTATCTAGATCTTGCCAAGGCTTTCAACACCGTCTCCCCACTCTGGAATTATAGATAAGCTCACTAAACTAGGTATAAATCCCAATGTCACAAGATGGGTTGTCAGCTGGCTCATGGACAGAACCCACACTGTGAAAGTAGTGGACTCCAAATCCGGCTTCAGACCAGTGACAAGTGGAGTACCACAGGGTTCAGTCCTGGGTCCTCTCCTGTTTGGTATTTACTTCTCTGAAGTACAGGCTAACACAGAAGGTCTTTGGCTAACAAAGTTTGCAGATGACTGCAAACTAGGATCCATAATCGAAACTCCTAACCATGTGGACATACTACAAAAGGGCCTCACTGAGACAGATACCTGGTATCAAAGCCTTGGCCTGAAGCTCAATGCCAAAAAGTGTATTGTCATCCCCTTTGATAAAAACTAGGTACCCATGAATTACCACATAGCTGGTAGTCTACTTAATGCCAAAAATGTGATAAGAGACCTTGGGACACAGGTGGACAGTAGTCTCTCCTTTGATAATCACATCGCCACAGTGGTCAGGAAATCCTTCTACATGGCTCACCTCATCACAAAAGGTTTCTCATCCATAAAAAAGAGGTCATTGTTCCCCTCTACTCATCACTCATTAGAACCATTATAGAGTACAATGCCCCTTTTGGTATGTACCTCACAAGACATCTACAACAACTGGAAAGGCCACAGAAATACCTCACAAAGAGGATTACTGGCCTCAAACATATGCCCTTCGCAGCCCGTCTCAAAAATCTCCAGCTTTACTCCGTCGCTTATCGCCTACTCAGAGGTGATCCCTGCCTAACATACAAAGCTATGTCAAACCCAGAGCTGTTGGACATGCTCCACTTAAAGAAATCCCAATCCCTCTGAGCTACACACTCTAGGGACCTAAACCTTGTTACCACAATAAACAGTACATGCTGGAGGGATAGATTCCTGTCCCATAGACTTCCCACACTCTGGAACAGACTACCTATCTATGTCAAACAGAGCTCCTCATTAGCACTCTTCAAGAAAAATCTTGATGATTGGATGGGAAATAGGAAATTCACCCCAGGGATCACTTCTGTGGCTCTGCTCGATAGGGGCACAGGAAAATAAATTTTTTGGGTGGCGAAAGTCAGGGTACATTTTTGGCTAGGCTTATATAGGCCCTAGGGCCAATAGCCTAGTACCTACCTATGAACCTATGATTACTGGCAAAAAGAAACCACTCTGATGGACCCCTAGCATAAATAGACTTATGTAGCAAAAGGAAAAAGTCCTTTCCAAAGACAACAAGAAACAGACAAAATAGTGTAGAAAGACACTCACCAGTGTAAACAAATTAGAAAGTTGGTCAAATCTGCCAAAGCAAACTGTAAGACAGAGATAGCCTCCTAGGTGAAAGATAACCATTAAGCTTTTTGTAATTGTGCTCATAACCTCAGGGGAATGCTCAGCAATGTGCCGAGTTAATCATGAATGGTAACCCAGCCTGAAACTATACCAAACCTGCTGGAAGACAAGCTTAGTTCAAACTTCTCCCCAACACCTCCTACCACACCCAGAGTAATCCCAACAACCACCCACCTTACAGTCATTATGAAGGAACAGGTCTTTACTGAGCTTGCTAAAGCCAAAAACACAGCCTCCATGGATCTCAACAACATTCCAAGATGTTTGTTAAATAGCATAAAACAGAATTTATCGGGGCCAGCAGAAACCCTCTTTAACCACAGCCTCCATATTGGCTTTGTCCCAGAGGAATGAAGGACTGCAACAGTCGTCCCTCTACACAAGGGTGGGGGGTCCATGAACTGACCCAGAGAACTACAGACCCATAAGTTTGACCATTATCTGTAAGGTCATGGAGAGAATTACCATAGACCTGATCAATAATGGCATGGGAACTCTCCAAGCACTAGCCAGACCCAATTTGGCTTTGTCAAATGGAGGTCTTGCTTGCTCAGTGTGGTGGTCTTCTTTAAGAAAGTAACCAGGGCCATGGATGTGGGTAAAACAGTAGACGCCAATTATCTAGAGCTGGCCAAAGCTTTCAACACAATCCTCCACTCAGTGACCATCGATGAACTTACCGAGTTAGGCATAAACCCCTACATCATCAGATGGATAGCCAACTGGCTCGCTGACAGGGCACATGTTGTCCAGATTGGTGACTCCCCTTCTGATAAGAAACTTGTTACTATTGATGTCCCACAGGGCTCAGTACTGGGATCCCTCCTGTTTGGTATATACTTCTCTGAAGTGACGACCAATGTTGAGGGCATCTGGCTCACCACGTTTGTTGATGACTATAAGCTGGGAGCAATCATTGAATCTCCAAATGATGTTGATATCCTACAAACAGGACTAAAATGACAAACAACTGGTGACAAAACTATTGTCTGAGACTAAATGCTAGAAAAATGTAATCATATCCTTTGATAAATCAGATATCCCTGCAAATTATAGTATTGCTAGCACACTCCTAAAAGTAGACCCAGTGGTGAGAGAAAACACAGATAGACAACAATCTAAACTTTGACCACCAGGTAGCCATGGTAGTGAGGAAATCCTTCTGTGTGGTTCAACTTATAAGTAAAGGCATGGCATAAAGTTCAAAGGAAGTCATAGTGCCATTGTACTCTGCCTTCATCAGGCCCATAACTGAGTACAATCCTCCCTTCTACATGTACCTAACCAGGCACTTAAACCGAATTGAGTAGCCCCACAGGTTTCTCACTAAAAATACAAAGTGTAAGACATATTTTATGCAGACTGACTAAATCCCTAATTGTTTACTCCATCTCATATTGTTTATTGAAAGGGGACTTATGCTTGACCTACAAGGCATTCTCTGACTCATGATTATACCTTGTCAGAGTGAATAACTGTTACCTATTTTTTATTTATTTTATTTATTTGTTTTACATTTGTTTAGTAGGAGATGTCCAACTGGGCAGAGCTGCCCATTTTCAGTGGAGGCCCAAGGAGAAAAGCTCCATGCAGTATTACAAAGGAAAAAAAGAACAGTAAGATTTATACCACACAATAATAATTAATAATTAATAATTAATAATAATAATAGTACAAAGTTATACAGGCAATACAGACATTTCAAGTGTCAGTAATATTTATGCCACACAATAATAATTGTACAAAGTTATACAGGCAATACAGACATTTCAAGTGCCAGTAACATTTACACCACACAATAATAATTGTACAAAGTTGTACAGGCAATACAGACATTTCAAGTGGCAGTAATGTTTGCAGTATACAATAATAGTTGTACAAAGTTATACAGGCAATACAGACATTTCAAGTGCCAGTAACATTTACACCACACAATAATAATTGTACAAAGTTATACAGACAATACAAACATTTCAAGTGGCAGTAAGATTTACACCACACAATAATAATTGTACAAAGTTATACAGGCAATACAGACATTTCAAGTGCCAGTAACATTTACACCAGATAATAATAATTGTACAAAGTTATACAGGCAATACAGACATATCAAGTGCCAGTAACATTTACACCACACAATAATAATTGTACAAAGTTATACAGGCAATACAGACATTTCAAGTGCCAGTAACGTTTGCAGCATACAATAATAGTTGTACAAAGTTGCAGTTACAGTAAGAAATAAAAAAACTGAAGACTTTGCATATAGTAGTCATAGATATATAATAAATACACCAATAATCACAAACAGAAAATATGCGTTTCTAGGAGATATTATGCAAATATGCATTCCATCTGATATTAGAATATTAGAAGAGCTAGTAGTTGTCTACGTGGTAGTGTTGAGAAGGTGAGAGGAGGTCGAAGAAAGAATTACGAGGTAGCATTGAGAAGGTGAGATGAGGTGGGATTAAAAATTACGAGGTAGCGTTGAGAAGGTGAGAGGAGGCGGGAGTAAGAATTACGAGGTAGCGTTGAGAAGGATGAGAGGAGGCGGGAGTAAGAATTATGAGGTAGTGTTGAGAAGGTGAGAGGAAGCAGGAGTAAGAATTACAAGGTAGCGTTGAGAAGGTGAGAGGAGGCGGGAGTAAGAATATTGGTAGGATTTTAACCAGGGCTAGAGCAGGAACATATCAGTGCATTGGATAAGTAGGACTTTAGAAGGTTCTTACAGTTATCGTTGCTATCCAGTGTACGAATATCTAGAGGAAGCATATTCTATGTTTTTGCAACAGCGCTAGCATAGAGGGAGTCCCCAGAGTTATATTTACTTTTAGAAATTACCATCAGTCCTTTGTTGATGCATCTTATTGTATAATTGCTGGTTTAGCGGTTTAGGGGTCTTTCTGGCATGATGGAGGATTGTGTGGGCTATTGTAAGTTGGTTAAAGGTTAATAGGTTTGGAAATTTTAGCCAGGATAGTTGTTTGGGAGACTGACAATGATGGGATCTGTAGGATAAGATGGTGGTGAACTTTGCTATTTTGTTGTAGCAGATAGCTTGTTTAGGTCACCTTTGCTTAGACTGATTAGAACTCAGGAGGCATAGAGTAGTGTGTAGAATAGGTGGGTGCTTGCAATGGTGGCCTCACTATTGGAGGTTAGGTAATTTTTGTATCTATAGAGGGTTCCTAGTTTTTTGTGAACTTTTGCTATGGTTTGAGCTACGTTTGTCAAATTTCATGTTGTGATCTATGCTTACTCTTAGCAGTTAAGTTTGTATTTTTGGTGTGATGCGGGTATTGTTGGATTAGGTTATTTTAAATACTGGAACAGGGTTAGTAGCTTTTGAGGGATGCAATAACATAAATTGTTTTCTTTTTTTGGGTTGAGTATTAGCTGTGAGTCAGATAGCCAGGTTTCTATTGCTGCAAAGGATTCTTGGGTGATTTTTTTGTACTAATTGGAGTGAGGCGGCAGAGCAGATTAGGGTAGAATCATCGGCACATTGGACCAGGTTGGCATGGAGGATGGTTTTATGGAGGTTGTTGGTGAGTATGGTGAAGAGGCAGAGTCCAAGGATGGATCTGAATAATTTCTCTGAATTGCTATTTAAGCATATGTCAATCTATATACCAAAGTATATTAGCCTGTATTAACCTGTTATGTTGATTTTGTGTTGATTTTGTAATTATCATTGTATGACATGGAGCATTTCTCCCCGGGCCTCCACTGAAAACGGGCAATTGCCCAGCTGGACCTTCCTGGTAAACAAATCTAAAATAAAATAAATAAATAATAAATAATCCTTGTGGGACACATAAGTTTACAGAGAGAAGGAGGGATAGTGAGTTTTGCCATTTCATGGCTTGTTGATGGTATGAGAGATAATCTTTGAACCATGACAGTGTGGAGTTCTGTTGTTTGAGTCCAGAGGGTATGATTAGTAGTTTGGAATGAGAGATCATGTCAAATGCTTTGGAGAGATCCAAAAAGACTATAGTGACCAGGGGTCTATATTATAACATCTAAGTCTTACAACTTCGAATGTTATAATATCGAACCCATTCAATTGAAACACCAGAAAACTGAACAGTCAGAATAGCAAATTTTTTCCCAGGGAAATAATTCACTGTTCAGACAAACATACACACAACACAAGCACACCAAAATAAATAATACACACACATGCACTTCACAAAACTCCACACTAAACCAGACATACACCACTAGCTATCCACTTACCTTAACCTAACCATAACCCTAAGGTCCTAACTATCGCACACTAACCTTACCCGCTCCCTAACACTAAAGTCCCTATCGCACACTCATCTTACCCGCTCCCTAACCCTAAAGTCCCTATCGCACACTCACCTTACCCGCTTCCTAACCCTGAGGTCCCTATGGCAAACTCACCTTCATTCGCGCACTTACCTTAACCTGGTCCATAACCTTCACTCCACAGTCGAGGAAATAGCGAAGCTGGAGAAACGGCCCACTGAATACTTTCCCTAGGAAAGTATTCAGTGTTCTGCAGCCTTGCTATTTCAAGCATTTGCTGAATAGGGGTCAATATTATAACATTCAAAGTTTTAAGACTTTGATGTTATAATATAGACTCAGTGACCAGATTACCTTTGTTCTGTTGCTGATTTATGGTATTTGTAAAGCTGATAACGGCAGTGGTAGTACTGTGTTTGGGGCACAATCCATGTTATGTTTCAGTCAGGAGATTATTAGTTAATAAATAGTTTAGTATTTGGGAATGCACTCATCCTTAGAAGATTTTTGACAGGGGTAATAGTATGGCAATTAGATGTTAGTTTGATTGTTCTGTTGAATTACCACCTTTGTGTATTGGTATTATATGAGAGATTTGCCAGAGGGTTGGAATATGTTGTTTAGAGAGTGACCTGTTTATTAATACTGAGATGGGGTATGACAATGCTTTGGCTGTGATTTTGAGGTATTCCCCTGGGACTCTATCAGCCGCAAGGGTACTAGGTTTTAGCTTTGACAGATATTTATATATTGTGTTGATTGGGACTGGCTGACGGGAGAAGCAGTTTTGGTCAATTGTTGAGGTTTGGGAGTTTGGATAAGTTGTGGGAGAGCTGTTATTAGTCAGATTTAGAATGGAGTTGGTAAAGTATTTGTTAAATTGAGTTGCAATGTTGCTAATGGAGGTATCAATGTTTGGGGGTGGGGTACTGGTTTTCCCAGGCTGGAGTATTTTATTGATGGCTGCCCAAAATTTTTGTGGGTTTGTTTTGTGTTTTGCCTGGATATCAGAGTAGTGTTTTTTCTTGTCTATTTTTATTTTGTTTTTTGGACTTGTTTCTTAGTTCAAGGTACTTTTGCCTATTTTGTTTGCTTTTGTTTTGATGCCAAACTTCCCATGCCTTATCTCTCTGTTTTAAGAGTAGCTAGGTATTTTTGTTAAGCCAATGGGTATAGTTGGACCTTGTTCTTATTGTTCTAGTTGTGGCAAGCTGGTTGAGTATGTTTAGGAAAGCAGAATTGAAGTAATTGACTGCTTTGTGTGGGGGGGGGGGGGTTGAAAGACTTGTCCAGTCACAATGATGTAGTGCAGTCATGAGGTTTTGGGATTTGAAGATCTTTGTATAGTGTATTTGTTGTAGGGAGGAGGTTTTTATGGGTTTAATTTGCTGCCTTAGGGTGAATGTAGCTAGGTGGTTGGTAAGACTGTCAGGTAGTGCCCCAGAGTTATAGGATAGGAAGGGGCAGTTGGTAAGGATCCAGTCTAAAATGGACTCTTTCTTGAAGAATTTGTCTATTCTGGTAGAGGTTTGGATTAGCTGAGGGAAGCCATGGAGGCTTATGTGACTAGTGTGGTGGGGAGAGATGCATGTGGACCAGTCAATATTAAATTCACCTGGTATGAGCGTTTCATGGGAAGGGCTTGGGATGATCAGTGGAGTATAGAATCTAACATGTTAATGTTGTTACTGGGAGACTTATATGCACAAATTATGTTTAGTTGTTTTTGAGCATTGAGTTTTACTTTGGTGAATAGGATCTCTGCATTATTAAATATAGGGTATTATATGCCCATATTGTCAGTAGTAAGGTTGGTTTTGAATAGTATGGTGATACTACCACCCCTTTTGGATGTTCTGTCTTTCCTGAGTAGATTATAGCCCAGGGAAAGTGCCTCATTGTTGCTAATATGTGGGTTGAGCCAGGTCTCTGTGAGAACTATGTCAGTGGAGTATAGGGACAGGGTGCTATGTAGTTCCTCTATTTTGTTGAGTATGCTTTTTATGTTGATATCAAGAATTAGCAGGTCTGCTGTATTTCTCTGGGAGTTTATAGTAAATGTTGTTTAGTATCAGGGGGTATTGGGATTAATTGCAGGACCAGGATTTGGGTGGATATCACCACTGAGTATCAGTTGTGATACAGTACGGACAATGGCTTGTAAGTGTTTAGTCATGTATAATTGGTATTGTAGGTTGATACGTTTCTCTGTATTATACTGGGGGATTTTGAATGGGGCCAATTCTATGTGAGGAAGTTTGTAGTTTACTGGTGAGGGAGATATAAGTGTTCTGTTAGGTTTTTGGAGGTTTGGGTTGGTGGGTGATTGCATTATTAGGTTGGGGCTAATATTACGATGGTATGAGGTGATGTGGGCAGCAATACAGAGTGATAAGATTATTAATCCTTACAATGGCCTTATTCCATGCATTAGGAAGCTATAGGGTTTTTGTAGGCAGGCTGGGATATTTTTAGATTAAGCGGGGTTTTAGTATAAAGAGATATTAGGTTGGCTTGAGGTGAAGGTGGTTCTATTGGGTTTTAGTTTATTCTTAGTAATTAGATTTGGTTAGGATGCAGGCAGTGGAAGAGGTAATGGGTGTGATACCCTGGGTGAAGCTCGCACTAGCAAAAGTCCATTAGTTAACCAGACCAGGAAAAAGAGGTATGTGACAGGATATGCTAGAACTAGTAGTGTGACAGAATATGCTAGAACTAGTAGTGTGAGTGGATATGCTAGAACTAGTAGTGTGACAGGATATGCTAGAACTAGCAGTGTAACTGGATATGCTCGAACAAGTAGTCTGACAGGATATGCTAGAACTAGTAGCTGGTCTACGGGTGTTAAATCGCATTAAATTTCCAGAGTAAACCACTAAAAAATAAGTCTTGCAGGCGAGTATAAAAATTATTGTTTATGGGGTGGTTAGTAAAGTAGAGCAGGAGCTCTAGTCTGTTTCTTTTTCTGTTTACTAGCTTTTCTGAAAAAAATCATAGTTGTATTAACAGACTCAGCTAATTCTGTCCACTTTCTATATGCTTGAGCAGCTTGTAAATATGCACTATAAGGTAAAGCATTTATTATATGCATCAGGTAACAAGGTAAGTCATGTTCGAATTAGGCTGTCTATATAAAGTTGTGGTTATAAGACTGACAGTCCTCTAAGTGACAGACCTAAAAATTTAATTTGTATTTTATTGATTACTTGAGTAAAACTCAAACCAAACCAGTCAATATTCAATTCTGATAAACATGCATCAGCCTTTCATCGTGACAAATAAATAGGAATCAGTTATAAAGTGAAAATAATGAAAAACTTTACTTTAAAAATTAGTTGTTCATACAACCATTCTGCCCTCCCACAGCCCCATAAACAAATTTACAAATGGGGGGTTAAAGGGGCACCCATTACTGTGTCTTTAATTGAATTATAAATAGCGTCATCAAATTTAACAAACATATTGCCCTAACGGAAATTAAGTAATTCCATAGTCAGTAAGTGCACTCTGTGTTAGAAAGTAAATCATACTTTGCATACCAAAATAATAAGTAATATTAGTAAATAAAATGACCATGCCCACTGACATCTGATACATATCAGGACCTCATTTTGTCTCTTGTAACTTTTTTAGTAAATCCATGGAGTCCTTAATATGCGATTGTAATTTACCTACATAACTTGAGATATAGTGATGAATAAATCTTGCAACCTGTTCTTTATAGCTATTCAGACAGATACTGTGGGTCTGTCTGATAGATTCCAAGGCAATAAAAATAAGGAACAGGGACCTCTTGTTGCATTAAATTATTAGCCTCATTACCTGAAATGGAACCTGAATCAACTCACTTCTATTAATTATTTTAAAACTGCTACTGCTTTGTCATATTTTGTTTAATGACATACTATATACACATCATCTGGTAAATTATTCATGAATATTTTTATATGCTGGCCCTGTATCATTATTACGTTCATATAACCTGTGTCAGCATGCTTAACAATTAATTTTATATTCTGGTTTAATTGTTTTATTGCATTCAGTACATTGTATGTGCAATTATATTTTTATTTGTCAGACTGTTAAAGTAATCGACTAGCTAAGGCACAATCATTTGACATCACAGTGAACTCATTAACATACTTGTTAGTAAAGGGGACATAAAATCACTTTTCTTAGTATGCACAAATTCATCTAATAGTGACTAGTGTCCATGCTGAAAATAATAATTAAAACATGCAAGGAAATGTCACAAGTAAAACAGTGATTATTACAAAATACGGCCGGAAAATTCACTGTTCTATTTTATCAGTCTTGTTTTAGAAAAGTATTAAATGTAACTTTCTTATAAGGCAGTATCTTGTCTTTAAAATGTTTAAAAGAAATAAGATTGTTATTATAAATTTCAAGCCAAGTTCAAGTACCCTGTATAATTCTACCAAATGTTCAGTACTAGATAAATTCATAATTTTTGTAGTAAAAACATTATAAATACTGAAACAAATTAGGCTCCCTGTTGTAATTCCAAGGCTAGTAAGTGTAAGCCCTAGAATTATGAAAAACGTAAGAAAATATGAGAGAACAATAAATATCAATCTTTCCTGTTCTCCTGTAAAGTTAGGTTTTACAGGGGTACAAGTCCCACAGAATGACCCCCACCCTGAACTGATATATACCAACTCTAAAATTGCTTCTGAGAAAAGGGAATAATCCAAGAAAAAGCAGTCTTGGACTTAATATATGTAAATCCACATTTTTGGGCATTCCATCTTGCCATTCTGAGATTTGAACTAATGAATCTCAGAATTTCAAAGAGTTACCAACAAAAATATCAGATGGTAAGCTACTGGACTCAGCCTTGCATGTAAAGCATAACTGTTTAATATTGTCTTCTATACTTGTAGTCTTGTCCTTTTGAAAATCCTCTGTTCTTTTTTTCCACATGATAATAAACTGAACCACAAACTCTGGCAATACAGCTTTCAAAATTCACTGAAACTTTAATAATCCACAAATACAGGAAACCTCACCCAGCCCAGACATGGAAAGGACTGATAGATTAATAGCTCTTTCTCAGTTCAGTGGGTGGTGGTGCATGGCTGTTCTTAGCTGGTGGAGTGATTTGTCTGGTTAATTCAAATAACAAATGAGACACCACCATGCTAACTAGTTATGCGCCCCATACAACTGTATTTGTGGATTATTAAAGTTTCAGTGAATTTTGGAAGCTGCATTAGCAGAGTCTGTGGTTCACTTTGCATTTCTTGCTTCATATTTCTAAAATCTCATTTTTTGGAGATTTATTTGCTTATAGAATAACTGATTGTTTGATTGAATTTGTTTACTGGTATGGTTCATCTGGGTCTAAAAGACCCTTGTCATCAGAGGACTGGGGAGAAAAACTCCACAGAAGGAAAAAGTACATCCTCTTCTTCTTTCGGCTGCTCCTATTAGGGGTCACCACAGTGGATCATCTGTTTCCATTTCTTCCTGTCCTCTACATCTTGCTCTGCCACACCACCCACCTGCATGTCCTCTCTCACCACATCCATAAACCTTATCTTAGGCCTTCCTCTTTTCCTGTTACCTGGCAGTTTCAGCCTTAGCATCTTTTTCCCAGTATAGTCTGCATCCCTCCTCAGCACATGTCCAAACCAACATAATCTTGCCTCTCTGGCTTTGTCTCCAAACCTTCCAACATGGGCTGACCCTCTAATATACTTATTCCTAATCCTGTCCACCCTCATCACACCCAGTGCAAATCTTAACATCTTCAACTCTGCCATGTCAAACTCTGACTCCTGCCTTTTTGTCAATGCCACTATCTGCAACCCATATAAAATAGTTAGTCTCAGTACCCTCTTGTAGACCTTCCCTTTCACTCTTACTGGTACTCGTCTGTCACAAATCACTCCTGACACTCTTCTCCACCCACTCCATCCTGCCTGTACTCTCTTCTTCACCTCTCTTCCACACTCACCATTACTCTGAACTGTTGATCCCAAGTATTTAAACTCATCCACCTTCGCCACCTCTACTCCCTGCATCCTCACCATTCCTCTATCCTCCATCTCATTCACACACACATATTCTGTCTCAGTCCTGCTGGCCTTCATTCCTCTTCTCTCTAGAGCATATCTCCAGGGTCTCCTCCACCTATTCCCTACTCTCACTACAGATCACAATGTCATCTGCAAACATCATATTACACGGGGACTCCTGTCTGATCGGTCAACCTGTACATCACCATTGCAAATAAGAAAGGGCTCAGAACTGATACTTGATGTAATCCCTCCTCCACCTTAAACGCATCTGTCACTCCCACTGCAGACCTCACTGCTGTTAAACTGCCCTCGTACATATCCTGTACCACTCTTACATACTTCTCTGACACTCCCAACTTCCCGAGAAAGAAAACGTACATACAATATGCAAAAATACAATTATTAAAATGTTAAACTTTTAATTAAAAATATTAGTAAATTCCATATGATGAAAATTTCAGTAGCATAAAATATTTTTATAATATTGCAAAATGGTATTTAGAGGAAAAGAATAATAATAATAATAATAATAACAGCATGTGGTAGAGTTACTGAAAATGAAAAAGGGCACTAGATCTAGAGATGTAGTTAATGAAAATGAAAAAGGGTACTAGAGCTAGAGATGCAGTTAATGAAATCTAAAAAGGGTACTAGAGCTAGAGATGTAGTTAATGAAAATGAAAAAGGGTACTAGAGCTAGAGATGTAGTTAATGAAAATGAAAAAGGGTACTAGAGCTAGAGATGTAGTTAATGAAAATGAAAAGGGTACTAGAGCTAGAGATGTAGTTAATGAAAATGAAAAAGTGTACTAGAGCTAGAGATGTAGTTAATGAAAATGAAAAAGGTACTAGAGCTAGAGATGTAGTTAATGAAAATGAAAAAGATACTAGAGCTAGAGATGTAGTTAATGAAAATGAAAAAGGGTACTAGAGCTGAAGATGTAGTTAATGAAAATGAAAAAGGGTACTAGAGCTAGAGATGTAGTTAATGAAAATTTCATGCTAAATTTTCATCCTTATAGACCCTACTCCTTTTTCCATAACCACCATCTGATTTTGCTTAATATTGTTGCTAAAATCCATTTATTGTTAAACATAACTTAATTTATTATTTCATTCTATATCTCCATATTTAATCATGTTCATGTTTATTTTATCCATTTTTTATATCTTCATCTTTACATAGTTTTCCCCATAACTTTTTAATCTTTTGCATTTCAGAAACACATGTTCTGTAGTTTCTTTTGCTTGACAATGTAAACACACTCTTTACTTTTCTTTGTATATAGCATATTTCCTTTTACTGACAATTTATCTATTAAAAGTTTTCATAAAACATCTTGACATTCTACTTTCTGATTATATAATTTGCTTCTTATTTTTATACCTTTAATTTTTCATATGTTAGATTTTCCATGGTTTTACATAGTAATATTTTATCATTACACTGTTATACTGTACTTTCCTATCATTTCTATATTATCAATTTTTATTTTCTACAAAATATTTGTTCTTTTTAGCATTTTATTTCATTTATTCACTCTTTTTTTCTTTTACTTGTATTTATTCAGTTTTACTACTAATCTCTCATATTTTTCATTTATCCACTTTAACACTTTCCCCCAGATTCAGCAAGCCCTGCACAGTGTACAGGACTAGTGCAGGAGCTCCAGCAGGCAATCATCTCACCAAACCATCTATCCATGACCTCGGTATAAGCATGGAGGGGACCAGACAATTCATGGAAGTTGTCGCTTGCAGATGTGAGAGCAGACCTCTGCAGCCTCTGGAGGTTCACATACCCAACAACAGTCTCAGCCAGCAGGACAGGTGTAGACAAACACAAACAAAGGCCGTGCTAATGCCTCTGAATGATGGCTATGGGTAACCCCCCCAGGCCTATACAGACAGACTACATCAGGTCAGGCAGTGGGGTGTTAGTTCTGAAGGGTAAGAAGTCAGAAACTGATGTGTAGATCAATCAAACCTAAGAACTGTAGTACACTGATATGCCTCTAGTCAGCATGACAGGTTACAATACAGAACAGAATGAAATGGAGTACCTGACATACCAGTATAGTCAAAGCAAATGTGTACAAGTGTTAGGTGTGCCCCCCAATCCTATGTAGAAATGTAGAAACAGTCAGGTGTGCCCCCCAATCCTGTGTAGAAATGTAGAAACAGTCGGGTGTGCCTTCCCCAATCCTGTATAGAAATGTAGAAACAGTCAGGTGTACCCCCCATCCTATGTAGTAATGTAGGAACAGTCAGGTGTTCCCCACCCCCAATCCTGTGTAGAAATTTAGTAACAGTCTGGTGTGTCCTCCCTCAATCTGATGTAAACATGTTGTAACAGTCAGGTATGCCCCCCAATCCTAAGTAGAAATGTAACAGTCATGTGTGCCTCCCCCACAATCCTATGTAGAAATATAGAAACAGTCAGGTGTGCCCCCAATCCTATTTAGAAATTTAGTAACAGCCTGGTGTGCCCCCCCAATCCAATGTAGACATGTTGTAACAGTCAGGTGTGCCCCCCCAATCCTATGTAGAAATGTAGCAACAGCCAGGTGTGCCCTCCCTCCATTCTGATGTAGACATGTAGTAACATGTATGTGTAGGTATAATACCAGTGGAGCACAGATGACCTGAGGTGGCCAAGGTAGCATGATAGATTGTAGCATTTGTACAATGTGCAGGTATGTGTGTGTTAGGTTGGTGTGTTTCATATTGTGTGAGAGTGGTCAGTATGTATGCATGTTGAGGTTTGACCTGATGGCCATTGCCCACTACTGCTGATGACAGAGCCAAGTCTTCACAACTGCAGTGCTAAAGGCAATGCTCCCCAGTATAACACATTATAGCAGTAAGCCATTGTAAATGTATGGCAATAATATGTGTCACCATCTGAAAGATGGACATGACATGACTGTTGGGCTAGATATACAAGCGGTACACAGGGAAAAGTACCCCAGACATACAGTGTATAATGTGTAATAGTGAAATGGACACACCCTTGGAATTGTACATACAGGTATGCATCACATTATCTGGGCATATAGTAGGGAATACCGATGTTGTCTGGCCGAAGACTTGCAGATCACAAAGGTGATAGGACTGATGTATTGAGAAACAGCTGATGTCCCTGCACAAGCCACATAACTGGAATGCCACATGCATATCTGTAAGTCAGATGCAAGTAGTGTCCATAGGACACATGCACCCAGCTCACCCAAACACCACCCACAGGTACCTCTCCGGTCTTATCCCTGCTGTTGGGAAGGGGTACAATATGACCCCCACCTGTGTATGGCAATAGCAAAAGAATGCAGCATGCAGTGCAGGTGTCCCTTGCAGGTGTGTCCCTAACTGTAAGCATCACCCTGCCAGCATCCACACCACCTGATCAATACTGATAGAAAGTATTGGCATGAACACCTAGCACACCTACCCTGTCACCCCAGGGGAATATACTGTATGGCAGTCTGGGACTGTAGGAGTGACTGAATGCAATGGTCTGCCACAGCTGGCCTGCATCACCACCAAATGGCCTACAGGCCTCAGCCAAAGGCCTGCATTTCACCTGTACTGCCAATGTATGTTATGTCATGGACACCCAAATAAGAACATAACACACTCCACATAACCCATATGCAAGGCCATTTGGACAAACCACAGTAACATGTCCAACGTGTCCCACTGCATGAACTGTGGACCAACACCAAAATACAGCTGTGATGAGATGATAACTATAGGGAAATTTTCAGAGAATGTTTGCATAATGTATGGAAGATGATAGAATAATAGGGGGGATGGGAGCATGGGTAGCATGGAATGTGCAAAGTCCAAAACACAGCTGTGTGCACATACTATCCCTGGCTGCAAATACAAAAATAGGTGGCTACAAACCTGCCTGTACACCACAATAGGGGTAATGCCCTGACTTATGACCCCTGCTTCTGGGTAACCTGTGTGAATATGTACAGCTGTTAATTATTGCCACAGCAAGATAAGGCCATACTATCACATTGATGGATGTATAAGTATGGGGTCCTCTGGCATCACTGTACCAAGGTGCTGAACTGGATACATAGACCCAGCAGCAAGTGTCTGCAGCTCCCCCTCCAGAATGGCATAACTTTTCATGAATATGTAGGCGTTTGACCACAATACTGGACACAGCTGCATTCACCCTGTGTTCCCCAGGACATCACTGTGAGCAAAAATGTCTACCTGACAGTACTTGAGGACATAAAACATCACAGTGTATAACAGTACACATGTCTGAATATCTCTGCTAACACCAGTAGCATGTAGCAGAAGCAGCACAGACACAATCACCTACAGTACACACTATCCCTTGCACAGTTTGTCCCCATATTGCCAACTGATCTACAGATATCCTGCAGAAACAGTTTGCTAGCTATAGGTGTAGAACACAAAGGTCTGCACTGGAGTACAATCTACCTGGAATGGATCCACACATTCAATACAGAAGGGCATACTGGGCATGCTCACACACTTAGAGAAATTAAGGCAATGTCAGACAACAACATACTGGAAGGTCATACTGGGCATGCTCACACACAAACAAATCAAGCCGAAGCCCATGTCTGTCAACAACAGTGGACCATACATATCTGACAGTTGCAGATGTTAGTGCATACACTCTTCAGTATGCACCAGTCATGCTTTGCACACACATTGGATAGGAATACACACAAACATCTAAGAACAACACACTATAATATGCCAAAAGTATGCATACATAGATGTGTGGAAGTGAGTGACAGTGACAAAGAGCCTACCATCATGAGGCCTGTCCAACCCAGCACACAGCCAAATGGCTACAACCACATGATGTGTAAGTGTCGCTCACTGTAGTAATTGGCCACTGGTATCCCTCAGCATTAAAGACTCTGTGGTGCTAGTACTAGCTGTGCAACATGACAGTACAAGGCAGTAGTCATCTAGCAGTTGTATGCACGTACCTGTGGAATATAAACCTACGTGTGCCTGAGTGTGGTGTGTCTACCTCTAGATAAATGGGTTATGGCCCATGCACACACACTGGCCTTCCCACAGCCCTACTATGGCAAGCCTGCTGATGTCTGTCACTGTGAAATACACCTTTGGGGAAGGGATAGCCCAGTAATCTCTGTGCACGTCTTATAACTGCATAATGCTGTAGTGTGATTTAGCTAAATAGGAATTCTAATCCCAGACATGGCAATTGTGCATGTGTCTCTGTCTGTGTAGGGAACAATGCTTTTTTAGGTTAGTCACACTCACTTCAATTCAAATGCCCTAATTTGGCAAGCCTGCTGATGTCATACACTTTGAAATACACCTTTGGGAAAGGAATAGCCCAATAATCTTTGTGACACTTCCTATAACTGCGTAATGCTATAGTGTGATAAGCTAGTTAGGTAGAAATTTTAATCCCAGGCATGGCAACTGTGTGTTTGTGTGTGTGTCTCTGTTGGTGGAGAGAGCAATGCTTTTTAGGCTAGTCACACTCACTACAATTCAAATGCCCTATTTTAGCAAGCCTGCTGATGTCATTCACTTTGAAATACACCTTTGGGAAAGGAATAGCCCAGTAATCTCTGTGGCACATCCTATAACTGTGTAATGCTGTAGTGTGATAAATTAGTTAGGTAGGAGTTCTAATCCCAGACATGGTAAGTGTGGATGTTTGTGTGTGTGTTTGTTTGCCTGTGTAGGGTGCAATGGTTTTGAGGCCATTCACAGTCACTACAACCTCCATTGACCTTCTTTGGCAAGCCTGCTGATGTCATTCCCAGTGAAATACACCTTTGGGGAAGGAGTATTCTAGTAATCTCCATGATGTGTCCTATAACAGTGTAATGCTGTAATGTGATATGGTAGTTCGGTAAGGGTTCTATTCCCAGACATGGCAAGTGTGGATGTTTGTGTGTGTTTGTTTGCCTGTGTAGGGTGCAATGGTTATGAGGCCATTCACAGTCACTACAACCTCCATTAACCTTCTTTGACAAGCCTGCTGATGTCATTCCCGGCACATTACTGTATTGTGGCAAATTAACTAGTTAGGAAGTGTATTCTTGACCCTGCCAAGTGTGTCAATGTGTGTGAGTCCCTGATAGAGTGTGGTTGTGTTGATGCTGACACCTGTTTATGTGGACAGGCATGTGTACTACACTTACTGTATCACTGTTGCAGATGTCACTCACCATCACATATACGTTTGGACAGCTTCCCAACATATAAGCTATGTGGCGCATGCAATAACTGCATAGACATGTGATAGCAATACATAGTCAGTCAGGGGTTTGAAACCCTGTACTGGTAGGTGTATGACACATACATGCTTAGGTTTTACTCTCACACCCCCTCCCTGACTTATTTTGTCTCTGTCTGTCTCTCCCACTACCTCTCTGGTGGATGTGGTGAAGTAAACCTGCTTTGCTTAGGCAGCAGCTTGTGTTTTGTAAGTGATGCTCATTATCAGCTGATGGCCTCTGCATGAATTGCAGTCCTCCTCTAGCTGATTGCATGTGGAACAGCTGTGGTAACATTCCCATATCCAATTGCATGGAAACACACTCCAATATCTAGGAACATCATGTTGGTGCTGGGCCTTTTCATTCACTGTGAGCAGGACCTAGATCTGGTATTTGGCAAACAGCATCAGAGATGGTTTTGGGATTTACCTATAACAACATACACTGTGGAAACAGGCCAACAGAAAGAGGGGGATGTGCCAGACGTGACTACAGAACGTAAGTGTTGCTGTTCTGCATTTTGAGTAATGTCAGTTTAACAGGCTGTGTGTGGATATTGCTGGTCTACATGTTTTAATAACTGTCATGACAGTGCTATGTTTTTGATGAAACTCCCATCTGTAGAGTCATCTGCAGACTGGGCAGTGTGTGGAGCCTTTTGTTATTTGTGTTACTCACAGAACACCTATCTGAGAACTGCAAAATCTTAGTGTGAGGATTTCAGTCAGTACATGGTGACAGCCATTAGAGTTACTGACTTCATATTCCTCGTAGGACATATGTCACAACAAACCCTGGTATGACAGTAAATGAATGAGGTTATCACAGCAACATGCCAACATTGGGCCAGTGTTCTTAGTTCAAGCCATAGGTCTGTCAACCATTGTACATATGTCCTGCAGTAAGAGGTGCATATGCTCTGTACACCATAATTTATTGATGGGCCACACTGTGCCATGACCCAGTGTATGTAGAGTTAGTGTGTGAGTGGCACATATGAGGATGGTGTTTATCAGACAGTCCATATAGTGTCATATTCAGCTTGTGTACCATATGTGGGTGTGGCTGTGTTTACATTGTTTGTGGGTATACACTTTCTCACAGGAGTCTGTTACTCTGTGCTGTGACATGCATGTAGAAACCACTATAATTGCAGGTACATGTGTATTACCCCATAAAAAAGTAGTCCGGTGTTGTGGCAGTCTGCCTGCAGTTTGCACAGTGCTTTGTGACATGCCTGGCAGCCTAGTGTAATTACCCAGTGTGCTGTTATGTCCAGTTATTTGCAAGACATACTGCTGCCAGGCCACCATAACCGTTGTGTATGTCTGACAAAGCAGTGGGATTCTGTACAGATGTATGTCACTAACTACTGGGTAGTATGTGGCCATGTGACCTCTGCACCACCAGGTATTATGTGTCAGGACAGACTGGTGTGTGGGCATGTATAAGCTTTGCGGGCATATGTAGTCCAATATTTACATGATATACCCATGCACATAGCTATTATCCACATTGGGAGGCGTGGTCCACATGTCTCGGATGAATGGGATATGTGTACACCTCTGGACTGACCACAGAGTGCCAGATTGCCCACATATATTGGTCATATCTCTGCTGTTGTCCACAGGATCATTACTGTGCTAGCAGTGGTACTGTGCTATGATGTCTGTAGGATGTCTGTCAGTAGCCAATGGTGCACATGTCAAAAGTAGATGTGACCTCCCACACACAACATGCCTGTTAAGACAACCCCTATTACAGTAGCAACCGTCTACATATATACCCGCAATACATACATGACATCCCCTTGCACTAAGAGGCTGGGACTACTGCTGCAGAGGTAGGACTCCACTCCATGTTCTGGACATATGGTAAACATATATGTAAATATATTTATCCATATATCTATATAGATATATATACACATATACATATCTACATACATATATGAATATAAACACTCAAATTTATACATATACACAGCAATATATGTCTACACATATACAGATATAGATACATATGCACATATAGTTATGGATATCTACATATATATCAACATAAATAGGTATACTTGAATAGATATGCATGCACATATAGTTACAGATATCTTACATATATAGTAACATAAATAGGTATATCTGTACACATAGGATGTGCATATATATATATATATATATATATATATATATATATATATATATAAATAATATGTATATACATATGTGTGTATACAAAGAGATCTACAAATGGCCATATATATGATGCACTATACAGATGTGTAGACAGACATATGTATGATTATACATGTGTATGTACATGTAGACATATATCAACATATGTATATGTATATATCCATATGCCTGTCATGTGTAAACATCACAGTTGTGCATATCTTCCCAGATGTATCTTACCGTATGTATCTGATATGTGTACATTATGATACAACAACATATGTGATGCAACAGTAATATCAATAACAAGTACTACACAATTGTGGAAGTCAAAACAGTTGTTCAATACTAATCAATATGTGTAGTGACAGATATATTGGAAAAACAACAACTGTGTTCACAGTGGTCATGGTGTAGTGGTTAACTGTTGTAACTATAGTGTACAGGGTCCTGGGATCAAGTCCTGTAAGGGCTGTTTATTTTGTCACTGGGCAGAACAAGGGCTGTTGGATACAGAGTGGTTCAGGCAGTTTTGAGCAGCTTTAAGCAAGTTTGTGCAGGTTTGCATGAAGCTAAGACGTGCTAAGGTAGGTTAAACGTATGGGCACTTACACCGTGTAGGCTTCGCTTACCAGTGTGCAAATCTGCTTAGCTGTTATATTGCAGCAATGCTGACACCTGCTAAGCATGGCTTAGCCCTGGTAACCAGTTCTCACCACCCAGTCTGGTAACATAGCAGGGTAATGACATCTGTAATAAGTGTGTGTAATACCATGTACAATACATATGTCTATGTGCTTTCATTACAGTAGCAAGGGGTGTGAGTGTCTTGTCTTGTACACAAAAGTATATGAGACCTGTACAGCTTTTTTATCCATGTGAATGTGTTACATACAGGGGTAGTAACCCAGGGTACGTGCTGTCACACAGGCATGTAGTGTATCATCCCAGGCAAGAGTAGATTGCTAAATGTAATACCAACAACAAGCACACCTGTAGGCATAGCTGAAGTCTGAGGCCTCACTGTCATGTTCCTGGTGTGTGAGCTGTGTCACAGTATATATCCTGTAACTGTAGACTACTGTCTGTACAGCATATGTTAGTGAGGGCTTCCAACATTTAGTAATCGCATATGTATTGTTGTCAAACGTTAACCTGTTGACACATTTATCCTACTGCATAGTTACTTGCCAAGCTGATGTCTGTCAGTCCCTGTACAGATGTGCAGATGACAGGTATCCAGCTGGGAAATGTACAGGCAACCTATGCGTGATTGACACTGGCATGTGTAACAACTGGCACATATAGGAGACAACACCATGTATGCACAACATACCACGGGTACCTCCACTACACTACCACAGTCAACAGAACATGCTTGGGTATAGGTCTGCATCACAGACACTACCCATGTGTTGTAATACATGTTGCATACATGTCAACAGGATTACCTCAGTGGCCATGTGCAGGAGGCACCCAGGGGATTGACTGATGCATGTCACTCTCACCCTGAGGGTCACCAGAGTGGTGTCTGTCGATAGATTGCCTGCTGGCACATGGCAGGTGGCATGATACCACTGTACATACATGCCCTACACAACCCATCTCTCCAAGGACAATAGCCAGGTACACAGCTATGACCACCTGCAGAAATGCACCACAGTACTAAGACATGTACATTTGCATTACTGAGGATAGCAGTGTTTGTATGTTAGAACACCTGTAGTTGGGAATTCAATGAGGGCCTTCACAACCACCGCAACACCTATTGCCATAGTCAGATGTGGCTGTTGGTGTATTGGACATTACATGTACCCTGTTACCCTCCTCTCCCTATCGACTACATGAGCCTTGCAGTACCAGCACAACAGTGTTGAACAAATGGGTCGATAGGCATGGGATACCCATTGAGTTCTGGCAAGTGTGTGTATGTGTGCATGTCTGTATGTCTGTAGGGTACAGCATTCCGAGGCCACATACTCCTATTAAAATACACATTGCAACACAGTAGTACAGATAGTGTTGTTGCTGCTCATAGGTGAGGCATGACAATGCAATACCCTACTATGCCTTTGGCATATGCATTATATGCATATCCCTGTAGTACCACTGTTGTGATATACAATGGGTTGTATCACAGTCGTGGGCAATGTGTAATGGTGGGTATGTCAGAGTGTCATCATGGGTTCCAGTGAGTACAATATCCACTGGGGGATGTGGGTGCTGTGTACCCTGTAATTACACCATGGTACACCCGGTATATGTCCCATGTTCCACTTTATGGTGACCACTGTCACTATCAACCATACAGGTAACTGATACCACAATCCAGCCCAGTTATGCATGTGCTGTGTGCAGCCTACCTGTAACACATTGTACACATGGACAAGTTAGCACCAATAGGCCCAGGTCTCGCGGATGTGTGTCTGCCTGTTATGTGTCTGTTAATGTGTATATGATGATATGTTACACTATGTATTGTCCATATACAACCATTACATCCCCATTACCATACTGTACATGTCTGTGGATCTTCTGCATGTAACATGGAACATGGAACACACCTCACCCTAATGCTGTGTGGTGTGTACAATGAAAGCCACACAGTTCAGTAGCACTACATACCTAGGTAGGGGTCTAGTCCCAGTGTTGCCAAGCAAAAGTGTTCATGTATGTGGATGGGTCTACATCAGGTTGCAGATTATACTTGTCCCACTGGGTCACCTGTCCATGTGGCACAGGCAATAACTGTTATACAAACCTGTGACGTGTTCAACTGTACCCCGGATATGTCACAGCCATGGTGTCACCACAGTGCCATACCCCTTGTGGAATATGACTGCAGACCACCCTCTTGCTGACACATGCACACCTACAACACAAATGGGTAACATTATGGAGACCACAATCACCCAGTGTTACTAACAGCTATAATGCATCATTGCTGGATGGCTACACTATCTGACATGTATGCATTAAACATTACTCCTGACAACATGTTACCTGCAGTACATTGTTTGGTACACTGTAGTACAGTCACTGTGTGCATCAGACACATATTAGCCTGTCCCTGCATCAATGTTATGGATGACAGGCATGTGGAACAGGTATCATCATATGTACAGAGTGTGCTGTTGGTTTGCCAGAGGCCAAGGGTGGGCCATACATTCGACACCATGCGCGTAGGTGAGGGATGTAAATAGTTGAACTGGGCATTGTAATGTGGTGTGTGTAGGTATGGGGTTGCCCTAGGTGTGTTCGTATAGTGTGTGGGTATGTATAAACACAGTTCTGCCATGTGGCTGCCCTATACAGGTGTTTATGGACAGCTGCAGACCATAACTGGTAGGGTGTGCAGTTTACCGCTTCCGGCCATGGACACGTGGTCTCTGCTTGCCAGGGGTTCCACGGGCACATCCAGGTACAGGCCTTGATGTGCTACTCTCCCCTGATGATGACAGATGTCCGCTGGAACCAGGTCCCTCCTGAGACTGGCCAGGACCATGTGCTTGTGGCCTGCTTTGGTGTGGAGAGCACCCCCACTGCAGTTCTGGGGCTGGTACTGCTACTACAGGAGCACCTTGGTGTCCTAGCACATCCACGTTGACCGCCAGCTGTTGGTGTTGCTGGCTTATGTCCATGTGGCTGTCATCACACTCCCACCATATGTTCAAGCATGGACAAACCATGGTCGATGAGGCCCATCATCTCACCAAACCATCTATCCATGACCTCGGTATGAGCACGGAGGGGACCAGACAGTTCATGGAAGTTGTCGCTTGCAGATGTGAGAGCAGACCTCTGCAGCCTCAGGCCATGTTTGGTGTACAGTTCCATATGTACCTGCTCTGCCATGATAGCCTGAAACATGTGCCTGGTAGTACCATTTGTGGCACTTCTGCCAGGGGCATGATGACCAGCAGGCTTACCACAAGCACCCTGGAACATCTGCCTATGTGATGCCCTGCCGAACATCCAGCTATGCCTGCTGTGACCAGACACAGTAGGCATGGATACTACACTCTCCTGTGCACTGCCACCAACTGTCAACTGTCCCTCTGCTATGGCCACTGGTAATGGGGTATGTATAGACACTGAAACTGTGTGTGGGGTTGGGTTGGCTAAGAGAGGGGTGTCAAATGATGGCACTGTTTCAGCCCCTGACAACCCCATCTGTGCCTCAACAGTACTATCATCATCTTCAGTGTCTGTATGGACACCAACATCAGATTGCATGCAGGAAGGACCCTGACCCACCTCGCCACCTGTGGGGGAAAACAAGAAATGCACTTTAAGACCTGTAGAGCATTGCATAACAGTACACACACACACACACACACACACACACACACACACACACACACACACACACACGCACACAAAAACATTCCACCTTAATACCTACCTGTCTATGATTTTATAGACAGTCCCACATTTATTCCCTACTATGTTCACTCCATAATGTCACACACTGGAGTTTCTTGTGTAAGTACTGCTCAGTACGTGCCAGATATGCTGCTCAATCAACCTATCATGTGACAACTGTAATATATGGATACAATCTCTGGTGTTGTCTAGTAATTCCCCAATGCATCTGTAGTGCTGCATACTTGGGTTGTCATTCACCTCTCTGCTGAATGCAATTTTAAGGGTATACCTGGTGTCTACTTTCCCTCCCAATGCATGTTCCATGCTACAGACCTCATTATACTATCAGCTGTCTGTGATTACATATTAGACAAGTATTACTGGTGTGTCATGTGTCAATCCATGTCCATGTACTGCATGATCCCAAAGGGAAGTACTGCCATATGAACAACCCCACAATCACACATGTGCATACATGGACACCAACACAAACACACACACATGCACACACAGATCCTACATGCATCAACCTCACTCCACTTCACCAGATTGACCCTACAGACATAATAGCCACACACACACACACACACACACACACACACACACACACACACACGCACACACACGCACACACACACGCACACACACAGACATACACAGGAGAGGTTGCACAAAGATAGTACACACAGTCCTCCCATTACCCATCTGTCAACATGCATAGCATAAGGTACACAACAGCATACAGTGCAGCTATAGTCAATCCATGCTAGCAACAGTATACATGTGTGTGATGCATGGGCTGTGTTAGTAGGTGATGCCCCTTCCCCTGGAAACCACTGCATCCATGTACACAGTATTGCTGTGCACCTGTTCTTCACCCTGCCATGTACTGTGCACCAAACATCACAGGTGTACAGCCCATTGCTGAATTTGTAGCACTGTGTCAGTTATGTCAGCTCTAATGCTCACAACCCTTATGTTTTTCAGCAACACATACCTGGGATGATATGTGGACAGATGTCATTTGTGAATGCCTGATGTCTGGTTTACAGATCTCAACATCAGCGGACCATGTATAACCAATCCAATACTACTACACTGACAACCGTCAGACCATACCATGGGTATGAGGAGTGTACACACCCTTATTGATATGACGCACCCTTCCTTGATCTGCCATGGGACCACATCACCACATATATCAACAGTATATGAGCTTGATATGTGACATATGTCCTGTGCATTCACATGCAGTGTCTACAAAATGTGTTAGGTGTGCAGATGCAGATGCTGACCGCGATGCATACACTCCATGTGTGCATATGTGTGCACAACCTTACCATGATGGTTTGTTGCACCTATTGTTATGTGTATTACAGCAGTCACTATTCCTGGCAGAGGTATACTAGCATGAGCCATCTGCATTTACTAGTGTATGGTCAGTCTGCCTTACACATGTCCCCCAACTCTGCATGATTGCAAGGTCTACTCACATGCACATCCCTTGATGTTCACACACTGCTGGCACTATTGCTGTGGGGGTAGGGCTACATCTGCCACAGTTCCTGAACCTGTGTTTCTGTGTGCAGAAACATCCATTCTTAGCATCTTTAGGATCCCTGCTGTGGTGAACTGGTGTGTCATGCTGACACCCCCTCACCACCTTCAGCCTTTTTGCAGATGCTTGACAAGTATGGCCTACACATGTGTGCCAGTTTGCAGTATCCCATACAATGAACACCATGTGTTACAGCCTAGTCCTGGATAATAATGTGGACCACAGTAATACGTTATGCCATAGTGTAGCTCTGTAACAGTTGCCATTGTAATACTGGTATATACACTGTTGTTGCACTGCATAAGGGTGATGTTTCACACATGTCCCTATTGTAGGTCATGTGTCCCACCATTATGTTAATCCCTGTGGATACATTACGCAATGATAGGATATTAGTTATCTCTCAGGTGTCTGACATACCCTTCCAATACCTCATCATGGTCACCACTGTGATGCAGTGCATTTAACAGCAACAATACATGAAAATGTACAGCATGCATTATGGGTAGGTGTGTTATATGTCTGCATGGAATATACCATAGTCATTACATGCCCAGTGTATTGGCAAGCATCAACATAAACCATACTCATCAGCTACAGGCTGCTGCCTTGGTGGTATACCAGAGGGACCTACATAAGAGTGTGACAGATGCAATATCAGTGACCACAGCTGTGGCATTGCTACAGGGTGGGTGCAGCATTACAGTACATCAACAGTATAAGTCTACAATACTACCACTTATGCACATTTGTTTATTACTACTATGGAGTAACAAACTATATATATGACATGTCAAATATGCATGATCTACCTGTAGAGATGCAGATGCATACACAACAGTGGTATACTGATATGTCCTGTGGTCTTTCCTGCACACTCCTCAGCCGGTGTGTGGGTAGCACCCACCTCCACAATGGTGTCTGGCAGTTGGTTGTGTGGACGGGCAGGTGCCATGAGGTTGGCGAGAAGCTCCTCAACACATGTCAGGGGGGGATGGATGGCATGACCCCCCCTGTTGTGAGGTAATCCCCTCAGACTACAGCAGAACACCAACAGGCATTGCGAAGCAGGACAGAACAATGATGCTGGACCTGCTCATAATTGCAGTTATGCAGTCTGACATCATTGAACCTGTGGACTAGGTCATTCCACAGGGTGGTCTGCTCCTGCTGCTAATGGGTGGCCCTGCCAAATATGACATGGTAGTGCTGGATGAGGTAGTTCAGCACTATGTCATTCTCAGATGCTGAATATGCAGGTAGGCGTCCATGGGACATCTTGCCTGAAAGACATAAAGATTGAAACAGGTCTGAGCAACTCATACAGCAAGGTTACCATAGTTCTTAACACACATCTCTGTCACCCCCCACCATATCAGCGACAACAAACTGTTCACACAACTCAGTAGGTATGGCTACAGCTTACCTTCCAGTGGGATATATATATTGTATTGTACCACATTTTGTGCTATGTGTTTGTAGCCATGTTCCCTGTGTGGACTCTGTCATTGCTGGCCTTTTAGGGACAATTCACCTGCATGCCATTGTCAGGGCTACTATGGTTACATATATGCATGTTGTATGCTTTGCTATGTGATTGCTGCACATCTGACATTCTGTGTTATTGGGGATATCTATGCATGCTGTTGGACATGTTCCAGGATTGTGTAGACTATATTACTACCCACATATGTTCTATAACAGTGACACAATAGCATATTTATGTACCATTGGCCAGCAGAACCACCTCTCCAAACTCATATGCCCATGTTACCAAGCCACATCACATGTGGGACCCACCCTGGGGCCTCCTCATGTACCGGTCCAGCAATACCATCAGGTGCAACCAACCCAGGGGATGTTGTACCCCCGGGGGCAAAAACAGACATGTTCCTGTCTCCTGGGGTCAGGTCCAGGGTCTGTTCCATTCCGGGCTCAACACACACATGTGGGATGTGCTACATCACCTTGAGGCACCCAGTACACATTCACAGGATCCACATGCTCTTCCTGCTCTGCCCCAAGGCTAGGCACCTTCAGGGACATGGACTGCTGTTGTGAGTAGCAGTGGGTGGGTGGC
The DNA here is from genome assembly GCF_019279795.1 of Protopterus annectens. Classification (NCBI taxonomy): domain Eukaryota; kingdom Metazoa; phylum Chordata; order Ceratodontiformes; family Protopteridae; genus Protopterus; species Protopterus annectens. The sequence continues at coordinate 775,251,217 of NC_056751.1, forward strand.
TTGTTCCCATTGTTTCCATATGGGGGCACCATGGGGCTTCTACATTACAGACCACACACACCATCCAGGGTGTTTACCCACCACATGTGTCATATACCACCCCTGTAGGCTGTCCTCTATATCTACCAACATGGGCCACTTCCACAAATATACTTGCCATCATTCCCCATCTTTCCATTCCTTACTTCACAGACAATGGGAATGTGGTCCCAACAAGGGGTTCACATGTGACATACCCATCCATATTGCACACACTTACAGCTTTATATATCTGTGAGTATTGCTATGTGTGCTGCTCCCTCGCACATAGCATGCAGCACTGTGGTGGTATTATATATGTTTGTATATATGTAGACATGGGCATATATATATATATATATATATATATATATATATATATATATGTGTGTGTGTGTGTGTGTGTGTGTGTGGGTGTGTGTAGATATATATATTATGTTGTAGATATATATATATATATATATATATATATATATATATATATATATATATATGTTTATATATATGTCTACATATGGGTATCTGTATATCTGTAGACATACATGTAGATATGTAGATATGTATATATATATATATATATATATATATATATATATATATATATATATATATGTATAGGAGCACTACAGAATCCTGAAAGCCCAAAATCCTGAAGACCAGAATCCTGAGACCAAAATCCTGAAAGTTCAAAATACTGAAAACTCAAAATAATGAAAACTCAAAATCCTGAAAACACACAGGATACCAACACTCACTACATTCCAGCACAAGTACATGCAGAAACAAATAAAACACAAACTATATTATTGTTCTGAAAGCATATGCAGGGGGGCAAGCCCCATCTGCACCCCTCCGTGTGGGGAGCTGCGCCCCCCACACACCCCTGCTTCTTAAATATATCAACTCCAAGATTGCACTTAGTGTAGTGAAGTGCAATCTTGGAGCTGATATATTTAAGTAGCAGGGGGTGTGGGGGTGCAGCCCTCCACATGGGGTGCAGGGGGCTTGCCCCCCTGCATATAGTTGAAGGGTAATATGATTTTGTATGTTCTTGTGCTGGAATATAGTAAGTGTTGGCATACTGTGTGTTTTCAGTATTTTGAGTGTTCAGTATTTTGAACTTTCAGGATTTTGGTCTTCAAGATTTTGTGCTTTCAGGATTCTGTAGCGCTTATATATATATATATATATATATATATATATATATATATATATATATATATATATAGATAGATAGATACATACCTATATATGGGGTACATTCAGACATCAGGTCCACAATCTCAAAACTCCTTCCTGTACAGCTTCACTGTTCTGCCTTGCTACATCACAGACAGGTGCCACATATGGACACAGCCTAACATTAGGGGGTTATATATAGGGCCAGATTGCAGGTAACCCTATTACACACCTAAGGCTTTTCAGCATGCTACAATACATGTTAACCTGAGTGTCCTGCAAGTGGTGGGCTTTGGAACCCATGTGTCCATCATTATGACATTTCTTCCACCACCAGCTATTGGTCACAGTAATATACATCCCTTCCATTACACACCACACACTATATTAGCTTACATCTTGTCAGTCGGTGCTGCTCTACACAGTTGATGGGTATGGCCCACTACGCACAGGGACAGACTCTAATGTCCATAGCAGTTGTTCAGCCGAAGATCATTACAACAGCAACACCTGATGGCACATGTATATCATTCCACATCATCTACCCCAGTATTATGGACCAAGTACTACAGTCAATTACATGAATATATACTTCACATATCTGTTGTGGGGATGATGTCTGTTGTAGATATTGTCCTTGTAGGAGGTAAGTTTTTTGTTTTTCACTCCTTAGCCTGCTTCCTTTGTTTTCTTTTTTGGTGTTGTTGTGGGTCTGGATTTGTTTTCTGTTTTCTGGTTTGTTTTCTGTTTGTTTTCTCTTGTCTCTCTCCATCTCTCTCTCTCTCTCTCTCTCCAGTAAATGGATTGAGCTGCTTGGAATAGATTGCAGCATGGCTTTTGTGGGTGATACACATGATCAGGTGATGGCCTCTGCACCAATCAGTGTCCTCTACTTGCTACCTGCATGCAGCCTGCTGTGTAGTACTTCCAATTACCACTGTCATGGCAACCCACTACTATAAATCCCTACATCATGTGGGTGTGGTCCCTTTACCTTTCCTGTATAGTTGATATCCTTCTTTTGTGTGGACAGCAGTGTTACAGACAGCAGGAAGCAATACCTCTTACATGAAAACTTGCACACTCAGGCCAGCTACATATTAGTATGAGATTCCAGAACTGCAAACAGAGTGTGAGTACTTTTGCTGTATGTATTGTATAGCTCCAGTGTTACAGGGTCTGTGTCTACATAATAGTTTAACATGGACTGCACTCTGTCTGCATAGCTCTCAACTGTGTGCCTATCCACTTGATGGCCAGAGGTGTGTGTGTTATGTTTTGCCTGTCTACCACACAGGTCTTGTGTCAGATATATCACTGGCTGTGTGTGTGTTGAGTGCTATCAGTAAATGGCTACATTCATTTGTGTTTCTGACTTCCTATTCCTGACTAAGGGTATGTTGCAGACTATCCTCTAACACCAGCAACTTACTTAGTGTATGACAACACTATCACTTGTGTTCCAGCCTCTGTCCTCCACCTACATACCAGGATTTGTCCATATGACATGGTGTCAAGGGTTATTATGTAGTGGGCAGTGAGTATGTCATACTGTCATTCCTGCCATCAGTCCACTGCTGTTGTGGGCCCCACACATATTGTGAGGTTGGGTCCATATATGTGTGGGCTTCATCTGCACAATACATGTGTGCCCTTATGCAGTCCAGAGGCCAGTGTATTTAACAGTGGTATATGGCCCTGTTTGTCAGTCTATGGGGGGTGGGGGATGTACCATAACTAACCTAGCTTGTTACAACATGTGAGGGGTATCAGGGGTAAGGTGCCTGAAGGTATGTGGATGTATATTACCATACAATTCACCTTGAGTAAATGCAGGCCTACTGCTTCCTGCCATACAGAATGCTTTGTTTGTCAGTGTGATTGTGATGGTTTCAGTTATGACTTGGTATGGAAAAGATACATCACATTCTGTCAGCTTAGGTCTTTACCCCCCTAGGGATTGTGTACAGATTGTAGATAGAGGCTGCTGAACTATACATCTGCATTACTTACTGTTGATTGTTATCCTGAGGCCCAGTCTGTCTTTACTGTTGTACTACTTGAAGGCCTTGGCCTGGACAGCAACATATGTAATGCTTTCCGGAATACTGTATTAATTTATCTGTTTGACAGTTGCATTAGTCTGTTTATATATATTTCAGAGAGTCTAAACAGATATATGACATGGCATATACAACTGTAATAGCACACAAAGCTTTGTCATGTATGCAAACCTGTGTGTGGTGTTATATCCTTGACTTCTCTGTGGGTATCTGTTGCAAGCGACAATTGTCTTTTGTATGGGTGTCCAGTTGGTAAGGTGGCAACTTTAGGCATAATAGCTGTTTCGTATGGTGTGCATCCTCTAAATGTGTATCTTCCTATACATATCTCTCTGTGTGTATGTGTAGTTACATATATATGTATATATATGTGTGTGTGTATATGTATCTTAGGAATGTTTATTGCTTCCACATTGTACATTCCCTATGGTAGCCAGACTGTACTGCATGATATGTTATTGATACCAGCCTGACATCATACAGGTGGGATGGATTACTGTTAACATCTTGTGCCCATGTTGTGTCAGGTCCTGGTTATGGCATTTGTTTGGCTGTGGGGGTGGGGGGGTGGGGGGAATATCAATACATACAAAACGTATGTTGCTTGGGCCCCCTCACCCCATTAATGGTACCTGTGGTCATATATGATATATATATATATATATATATATATATATATATATATATATATATATATATATATATATATATATATATATATATATATATATATATATATATATATATATATATATATATATATATATATGTATATATTTATATAATATATATATTTATATATATATATATATATATATATTTAGATATAAATATATATGCACACACACACACACACACATACATCTACATGTATAAATACATTTTCTGTACTGTTGAATGACTGTGCTGGATAATATGTTTGTAAATCTGACAAGACTTCATGGTAAATCACTTTGGCTATGGTGTGCAGGGTCCTGGGCTCAAGCCTTACAGAGGCTGTTTATTTTGTTGCTGGGCAGAACAAGGGCTGTTGGATACAGAGAGGATTTGTGCGATGGTAACTGCTGCTAACTTCCTGTTACAGTTTCTTATACTCAGTTAGCTTCAAAATTTCTTAACCTGTGTAGGCATTGCTTACCCCCATGCAAACAGGCTTAAACTCGCTTACTGCTGCTTAAAAGTGCTTACTCCTGCTTACCCTGTGCTAATTTCTTTAAAAGAAATTAAAAAAGGTTGATAGGAAAGTGTTGAAAAAGGGGCACAAAGAGGGAAAGACAACAGGGAATATAGCTAGGGATGTGCAGGAAGGGTGTAGGGAAGGTCCATAGCTGCCCGTTTCTTCTACAGCAACAGCTATGCATATACACTGAATTTGGAGATAAATTTGGACACTCATACCCCTGCAAGAAGGGTGAGGACAACAATAATATGTTGTTAAGCCAATTAGACCAGATTACATGCTTCCAGTGGACACGTGTGTGAAATGGACAGCTATGTATGGGGCGAGATTTTTTTTTTGGGAACAGATTGGCCTTTTATTTTTTTTTTTCAGGTGAGAGTGGGGTGTTGGGGAGGGATAGTAGGTATATTTGCGGATTTAGGTTGGGTAGGGTAACAGACAAGACAAACAAGATGCATAAAGGGGTGGTATATGACACATGTGGGGGGTAAACACCTTGATGGGGAGGGGTGTTGGGAAATTGGAAGCCCATGACCCCCTAGTGGAAACAGTCGGACTGAGGTCCCCACCCATGAGCAGTCACCACTGCACCTTCATGGCCCTGAAGGTGGCTGTACTGGGGGCTGAGTCGGAGAGCCAGGCCAACCCTGTAGTCATGACACACAGCCCTCAAGCTGGTGTAGCAGATGCCCAAACTCCTTGTGGAGCTTGCTACGCACCATGCCCTGGACCTGGCGACGGGTGACAGTGTCCTGTCCGCACCTGCTCCCAGCGGGGTTGAGCCCATCCCCTGAGGCAGTTCCACCCAAAGGTGGTGCAGGACCAGCAGACAAGGACGTTCCAGGGTGGGCACCAGACATGCTGGTGCCAGGTGCCACAGCCAGCTGAGGTGGGACAGGTGGGTTTGCTGGGACCTGCATTCCCATACGTGCCATGGTGTTTATGTTTTATCAACATATGTGGGTTAGTAATAGTCAACACATTCCAGGATTGAGTATAACAGCATGCATAGATATTCCCTTTAACCCAAACACCAGATATGGAACAGTTGCATAGCAAACAGAACACATGTATATATGGGACCACAATGGTAATTACAACAGCATGCAGGTACATTGATGGCACCATGCCACCAGTGTGGGAGTATTTCAACATAGCACATGCATAAAAACATATTTACATAATTATCGAACAATAGGACATATGTCCCAACATTACAGTTAAGTCACACATACCAATTGAGTTGGGTATTTAGTTTATTGTTGCAGATATGGTGGGAGGGGGGAAGATGTCAATTAACAACTAGTATATTCCTGTAGTTCGCATTACTTTCCTAGTCAGTGCTGTTATCTGTACCTTAAAAGTATTAGTATACTACCTTATTGCCTTACTTTGGACAGTGGTATGGCTGTCAACAACTATATACATGTACTGGTTTTACCTGCAGTATACACCTCTTACCTGCTATACCTGCGGAGGAATTGTTTGTTAATACTAACTAACTGTTTCGACACATACTCCCATATTCCAGGCTGATGTTATGCATATACCTGTCCATCTCTTTTTGCACAGACTCTGGGCATGTCTTCAACACATGCAGGTGAACCAGGACATATTTTGACTATTGCCCTCTTAAACCTTTAGTGAATTACAACACTCTTATACAGAATTTCCTAGACAGTTATATTATGTAGCACAGTGTGGATGACAGTGATGAGTGATTCCTTGTTATTATGCAACTGCGACACTAACAATGCCATACAATAACAGATTACACAGTACCAGTACAGGATATCAATCTTTTATTTCTAGGCACAGTGTTTTTATCTGACAGACCTGTGGGTGCAATGTTTGTTAGCACTACCTGAATGTTGCCACACAAATTACCAGATTACACATTAGTATTATGCACATACATCTCACTCTGCTACTGTACACACTCTGGTCACAGCTTGATAACATGGGGGTGTAAATGGGACATACTTGGCTTATTACTCTCATAACATTTTGGGGAGCTGCTAGTGTGACAGGTTTGTTGTCATAGTTGTGTGACAATCAGTTGTGTTTTTTGTTTGCTGCCTAAACATCTGGGATCATCCCACTGATTTCCCAGGGAGACAGGGTGACAGGCAGCAGATATGGGCCAATTTACTGGACATTCTGGACATATCTGTACAGTTGTGGGGTATGATTCTGTATACAGCCTACTACCACTCCCAGGATTTGGACCATGGCTGTGCCTGCTAAAAATAAAACACGGTCCATCACAGTTGTGTCTGCTATATAGATATTGCTGTGTATCTCTTACCTGACTTCTGTCTATAATTTTCCTGTGGTTTTACATTCTGACCTTGTATTACAACACTCTTATACAGGATTTCCTAGACAGTTCTATTATGTAGCACTGTGTTGTGGGGTATGATTTTGTATGCAGCCTTCTACCACTCCCGGGATTCGAATCATGGCTGTGTGTGCTAAAAATACAACAGTTCACGTCTCAGTTGAATGTGCTATTTGGACTTTGTCGTCTGTCTTTTTACTGTTTTCTGTCTATGCCTCTCTCAGTTGTACTATATGACCTCTTGTGATTACACCAGTCACATGCAGACATTTTTACACATTTTATTTATGTTGCACAGTGTGGGTAACAGTGCTTAATACACCAGTACTGTTAAGTGATTGCAAATCTACATTACCATATGATACCAGAGTAAACACATGCAGTCTAGCAGTTAGACCTTTATTGACAGGTTATTATGCTTTTTTTTCATACAACCTATATGAGACTCTTCCTGCTATATTCTCTGGTATATGCAGTACATGCCTTAAACAATACAGGTTTTATATAGGCAATTAACTTACTACTACTTTTAGATTTATTTCCTATGACAGTACATGCAAGAGCATTTCTAACCTGCTTCACATTGCAACCACTCCAAGCGACATCCATGGGTCTCCTGGTTCATAGCCTGCTCACTTGCTACTGTAAAAGACATAAGGGGAATATTTAGCCATACCTATCCATAATATACATGAGCTGGTAATTATTAAACAGGTAGTGGACTGATACTTACACATGGCTTGGACCTCCCCTGTCCTCTTAGCCTCTTGTATCCACTGATCCAAGAGATCCCCCTTTCGTCTGTTCAGGTTGGCATAGTGATGCCTGACTTGCTCACCAGTTTGGGGTATGCTAGTGGCACTGGTGAGGTCACGGGTGAGATGGTCCCAGGCTTCCACTTTGTATTGGGAACCCTGGTACTGGCCCTGCAGCAGTTTCATGTCATGGTCTTTCACAAATAATCTCCAATGAAGGGAAACAGTCCAACACTATGTACTAAACCAAATACAGAATTTTCCTGGTGATGGAATCAAAAAGTCTGGAATCAATTTAGAATTTGAGAATATTTTATCTTTATTAAACTTTGTTAAGCGCTTTCATCTAATAATATCTAGACTTCCTCAGAACAAATTGCTGCCTTTTGGCTAACAATATATATAGAATGCTTAATCAATTATTAACCAAGTTAATTAGTCTTTCAAAACATTTTAAAGTGCCAGTGCAGTAAAAAACTTTTAAAAATACTATAAAACACTATTTAAAAATACTTGTACTTAGTTTATTTAGCTATGTGTGCCAACTGTCACTGTTACTATGTAGGAAAAACAGACAGGGCCTTAAGGCAAAGGATATACGATCATTACTATTGTATTAAGAAGAAAGATGTTAAAAATGCCCTGTGGAGGCATTTGCAAGAAAGTACTAGTTGTAGAATGTTTTATTTTGCCATATTAGATATAGCCTCAGTGAACCCCAGAGGAGGAAATATTAGGAAAAAACTGGGAGAGTTAGAGACTAGATGGCAAATAAAATTGAACGCATCTTCTCCACCAGGATTAAACGATCACATTTCAGTAAAGCCTATTTTGGTTCATGATGGTTAGATTGGTAGGATGGGTAATTAAATGAAGGGGTATGGTAAATGTTAGATAAATGGTCATTTTTCACAATGTCTGACATTTTTAGCAAGGGCAAGGATGTTTTCTTACTAGTTCTATCTACTTACTTATTTGAATCAATGTCACTATTATTACTTTTTTATACACCATTCTTTACACACAAATATATATTTGTTCTTCATACAAATATATCCTTTTAAAATATATTTATATACAAGTATAGTTTACATATATAAAAGCATATGAATAATATATATCACAAACATGTGTAATCTAATGAATTGTTAATATAACATGTGGTTTTAACTGGAGCAAGTATTTTTAAATAGTGTTTTATAGTATTTTTAAAAGTTTTTTACTGCACTGGCACTTTAAAATGTTTTGAAAGACTAATTAACTTGGTTAATTAGTTGATTAAGCATTCTATATATATTGTTAGCCAAAAGGCAGCCATTTGTTCTGAGGAAGTCTAGATATTATTAGATGAAAGCGCTTAACAAAGTTTAATAAAGATAAAATATTCTCAAATTCTAAATTGATTCCAGACTTTTTGATTCCATCGCCAGGAAAATTCTGTATTTGGTTTAGTACATGGTCTTTCACAAGGAGTCCTGCCATGACTCTGGACTCCTGGATGCCCCAGCGCTGCACCCGAAAGTGCACACCTTCTCCCATTCCAGACATAGTGCCTACAAGGGGAAGCTACAACCAGTTTTGAGATGTATTCCCACCTGTTGGGTTTAAATAGGGCCGGTTTCCAACACTTTTCCATGATTGGACAGTTTTGAAAAGGCTAAGCTATGGGCAAACTTGCTTACCTAAGGTCGGCATTGCTTAAAGGGGTATACCAATGAGCAGATTGAGTTAGCTGGCCTACACATTGCTTACACCTACTAAACTGGGCTGTGCAATGCTTAGCATTGCTTAATATTTAAGTTGCATTATATTTGCATTTAAGTTGCATTATATTTGCATTGTGACATTGATTTATTATTCATTGCATGTTATATATGTGTTTGGTATCCATGATTAATGTGTATGTACACTGTATGGGGTCCTTGTGTTTATTAAGGGATTTTAACACTTTATTACAATGACACTTCACATCTGGGCTTAATGCAGTACTCCAGTTCACATATTTATGTTATGTAGTAGGTTATACAACATCAGGCCCATCATAGAATACAATGCCCCTTTTGGGATGTACCTTACCCGACACCTGCAGCAATTAGAAAGACCCCAAATGTATCTCACCAAGAGAATCAAAGGTCTCAAACAGATGCCATATGCTGGTTGGTTAAAAAAACTCCAGCTCTACTCAGTTGCATACCGCCTACTTCGAGGCGATCTATGCCTGACATACAAAGCTATGTCAAATCCAGAATTAATGGATATGCTCCACCTCAGTAAATCTAAATCCCTTAGAGCCACACGCTCAAGGGACTTGAACCTCAGCACAGAAATAAATAGAACTTTCTGGAGGGACAGGTTCATAACCCAGAGGCTCCCTTCGCTCTGGAATAGAATTCCAGTTCATGTGAGGCAGAGCACCTCACTGAAGCTCTTCAAGAAGAATCTCGATAGGTGGATGGGGGATCGTAGGTTTGTCCCAGGGATTACTCCCATGTCACTATTAGAAAGAGGCACAGTAAACTAAACCTTAAAAAGGGCACAGTATACTCAAATCAAGGGGTGGCATAAGCCATACAGAATCGGGCTAGGCTTATAATTGCCCCAGGGCAGGTAGCCTAGTATGAACCTATGAACCTATGAACCTATAAAACTGTATATAGATTCCTTTCACATGTTCAGTTTCAATTCCCTATAGTGAGGATCTGTTTGGTGATACCTCAATCTTATAGGTTCATAGGTTCATAGGTTCATAGGTAGGTACTAGGCTATCTGCCCGAGGGCATTTTTAAGCCTAACCAGAGTGTGTCGGCTTTCACCACCCCATTGATTAATTCACTGAGCCTCTGTCAAGCAGAGCCAATGAAGTGATCCCAGGGGAGTATTTTCTGTTACCCATCCACTCGTCAAGGCTTCTCTTGAAGAGTGTTAGTGAGGGGCTCTGCCTAATGTAGTTAGGAATTTTGTTCCAAAGTGTGGGGAGTCTCTGTGGCAGGAATCTATCCCTCCAACATGTTCTATTTATTGTTGTGGTGAGGTTTAGCTCACTAGAGCGCGTGGCTCGCAGTGACTTGGATTTCTTTAGGTGGAGCATAGGTTCATAGGTTCATAGGTTCATACTAGGCTATCTGCCCTAGGGCATTTATAAGCCTAGCCAGAATGTGTTTGGCTTTCGCCACCCATTTTAAATGAATTTTGCTATGCCCTTTTTCGAGGTAGTATACTGTGCCTCTGTTTAACAGTGACACAGAAGTGATACCCGGGGTAAACCTACTATCTCCCATCCACTCATCAAGATTCCTCTTGAAGAGAGTCAGTGAGGGACTCTGCCTAACCTGGACTGGGATTTTATTCCAGAGGGAAGGGAGCCTCTGGGTTATGAATCTGTCCCTCCAGCATGTCCTATTTATTTCAGTGCTGAGGTTCAAGTCTCTCAAGCACGTAGCTCGATGGAATTTGAATTTTCTGAGGTGCAGCATGTCCATTAATTCTGGGTTGGACATGGCTTTATACATCAGGCACAGATCGCCTCTGAGCAGGCGGTATGCCACTGAGTAGAGCTGGAGTTTCTTTAACCGGGCAGCATATGGTATCTGTTTGAGCCCTTTGATCCTCTTGGTGAGGTACTTTTGGGGTCTTTCCAGTTGCTGCAGGTGTCTGGTAAGGTACATCCCAAAAGGGACATTGTACTCAATTATGGGCCTGATGAGGGATGAGTAAAGAGGCACGATGACCTCTCCTGATCTAGATGTGAATCCCTTCATGATTAGGTGGGCTATATAAAATGTTTTTCTAACCACTTTGGCCACGTGGTTGTCAAATGAGAGATTGCTATCAACTTGGGTCCCCAGGTCCCTAATTACTTCTTCCGTACTTAATGGATTACCACCTATGTGGTAATTTGTGGGCACTTTGTTTTTGCCAAAGGGGATGACTATACACTTTTTGGCATTTAGCTTGAGGCCATGGCTCTGGCACCAGTTGTCTGTTTCTATGAGGCCCTTTTGTAGGATGTTTGTATTGGCTGGAGAGTCTATTATGGCGCCCAGTTTGCAGTCATCTGCGAACTTGGTCAGCCACAGTCCTTCCGTGTTCCACATGTCCATCAATTCTGAGTTGGACATGGCTTTGTAAGTCAGGCAGAGATCACCTCTGAGTAAGCGATATGCCACTGAGTACAGCTGGAGTTTTTTCAGTCGGGCTGTATAGGACATATGTTTGAGGCCAGTAATCCTCTTGGTGAGGTGCTTTTGTGGCCTTTCCAGCTGTTGGAAGTGTCTTGTGAGGTACATCCCAAATGGGGCATTGTACTCTATGATGGGTCTGATGAGTGACGAGTAGAGGGGCACTATAACCTCTTTATTTCTAAATGCAAACCCATTAGTAATTAGATGGGCCACATAGAAGGATTTCCTAACTACTTTGGCAATATGATTGTCAAAGGAGAGATTACTATCTACCAGGGTCCCCAGATCTCTTACTACCTCTTCTGTATTAAGTGGGCTGCCACCTATGTGGTAATTTGTGGGTGTTTTGTTTTTCCCAAACAGGATGACTATGCATTTTTTGGCATTTAGCTTGAGGCCATGACTTTGACACCAGGTGTCTGTCTCAGTAAGGCCTTTTTGAAGGATGTCCGTGTCAGCCGGAGAGTCAATTATGGCTCCCAGTTTGCAGTCATCGGCGAACTTGGTTAGCCATAGTCCTCCTGTGTTTGCCTGCACTTCTGAGAAATATATGCCAAACAGTAGGTGTCCCAGAACTGAGCCTTGAGGGACACCATTTGTGACTGGTTTAGAGTCGGACCTGTAGCCCACTATTCTTACCGTGTGAGTTCTGTCTGTAAGCCAGTTGGAAACCCATCTTGTGACGTAGGGGTTTATGTTCAGGCTGATGAGTTTTTCTATAATACCCGAGTGAGGAATGGTGTCGAATGCCTTGGTGAGATCAAGGTAGACTGTGTGAACCACCTTTCCCTCGTCTATGGCCTTGGTGACTGTCTCGAAGAAGTCAACCAGGTTTAGTAGGCATGATCTGCCCTTAACAAAGTCAAACTGTGTTGGGTCAAGTGTTTGGAGGTTCCCAATGTCTTTGTTAATGAGTTCCATGATGATGCACTCCATAGCCTTGCAGACCAGGCTAGTCAGGCTTATGGGACGATAGTTACCAGGGTCAGTTGTGGTCCCTCCTTTGTGGAGCAGAGTAACCATTGCTGTGTGCCATTCTATGGGCACATAGCCTGTGTGTACTGCTGTGATGGCTTAGTGGTTAACTACTGTGATTATAGTGTACAGGGTCCTGGGTTTAGGACTTGCAAAGGCTGTTTATTTTGTTTCTGACCAGAACAGCGGCTGATGTATACAGAGTGATTAAGGCACTTTTTAGGAATTGTAAGTGGGTTTGCACAATGGTAAGCAATGCTAACCTCCAAGTAAATATGCTTACAGAGAATTAGCTTAAATATTGCTTAACCTGTGTGCGCATTGCTTACCCCCATGCAAACGGTCTTAAACTCATTTACTACTGCTTACATATGCTTACTCCCACTTTCTACTGCTTACATATGCTTACTCCCACTTACTACTGCTTAATAGTGCTTACACTTACTTACTAGTGCTCATTCCCACTTACCACCACACTAACTTAGACAGTAATGTCTACTGGTTCATGGGAAGGTGGTGGATTTGGAAACTGTATGGAGTTATTATTCATTACACATTTTACCTTCCATTTGTATCCCTGATTCCTGTGTACATATACTGTATGGGGCACTTGTGATTATCTGTGGACTTTGCAACATTATGACAATGACGCCTTACATCTGCATTTAATGCAATACTCCAGTTTACAAATATATGTTATAAATATATAAATGTTGTAAATATATGTTATTGTAGGTTATGCAACAAAATAAATTGATCATACAGTAAGCTGGTATGGAAAATGGAGTGTACTGGAATGGGATTTGAACCGGGAATGACTGCTCAGAAGGCAAATGCTCTGCCCACTACACTATTGCTGTATTGCTTTATTTGCATATATCTTGCTTTTTATCCTCTTGTGCAATTTAAGCTGCATTAACCATAGCTAAGCGATGGGCAAACCCACACACCTACAGTTAAAGTTCATCTGTTTCATAAAAAATAAATGGATTATATTTTATGTTTTAACTATTGCTCTTGTAAATGTGGGGGGCATGTTGCTGGGAGCATGCGAACACCTATGAGTCATCTTGCTCATTTTTTTCTTCATACTCTGCTGTTCTTCATTGCACTGCCATGTATATTCTAAGACCGCTGCTCTCAGACACACCCCCTGCACTCCATGTCCATTTAGGAGCTCAGGCAGCGAGCCTTCATTAATATGCGTGATGCACTGCCATCCTGCTCCTATATGTCCATTTCTATGCAGGACTAAGCTGGTCCTGCACAGAAGGATAGTGAATCTGAGCATATACCAAAGAGTTAATTAATTGTAAACTTCCTTTTTCTTTATTTACACACAAAACTCTTCTTTTTACTGAGTTTAATCTAGGATCCCATATAAATGAAAAAATATCTGCAATAATTTCTTTTCAAATACTGTTGGCAACATAAATATACTTGTTAATTGTCTTTCCTTTAAGTATGCTATTTTCCCATCAGTACTGAAGTTATCAAATAAGCCTCTTTTTCTGAATGATAATTTATTTGTTCTCCAGAAAGCCCATGTTTGCTTTATTTCTTCTATTGTTTTTTCCCTTTGAATTGTACTTACATCTCTATTCCCAAATTGTATACCTAACACAGAAATTTCATTTTTTCTAAAACACATGCCACAGAACTTTACTACATCACCTAAACCTTTACTTTTCTCTTTAGTTAAAGCTATCCTTATCATCTCTAAATACTCATTTGTGCAAATTATTACTTCTTTTATCCAACTTTTGTTTTTTGCAATTATTATAATGTCATCTGCATATTTCAACATAACTGGACTTCTTAACCTTTCAGGTATTATATACCCACATCCTTCATTTTGTAATTCATTTCACATACTATCACATTCATAACTAATGCAAAGAGCATGCAACTCATTGGACACCCCTGTCTTATACCACTCCTCACATGTTCCTCTTGGCTTAACCAGCCATTTACAAAAATTTTTTAACTTTACTATTACTATGCTGGCATACATAATTATATGCTTTCATTATTACCCATAACATTTCATGTCCAGTTGTGTCAAATGCCTTATTAAGGTCTCCTATCAATATATTTGCTTCTTCTTTTCTGTTTACAATATCATCCACAATTTCTCTGTCATTAATAATTCTTGACAACAACCCAGCCGCTGGGGATGCACAAGCCAGTGTATTTCTTCATGCCAGTCCCAAGCTCGGATAAATGGGGAGGGTTACATCAGGAAGGACATCCAGTGCAAAACCTCTGTCAAATGACATATGTAGACAACAATACAGATTTACATACTGGATTGGTTGAGGCCCGGGTTAACAATGACTGCCACCCATACTGTTAGCCAACAGGGTGCTGGGGGAAATTGAGCTTCTGTTGGCCAAAGGAGAAGAAGATGGGGAAGGAACACCCGAAGGCAGGAAGAGAGGAGGACGGTTAGGAGTGTAGAAGTGAGGGTAGGAACTTTGAATGTTGGCAGTATGACTGGTATAGGGAGAGAGCTAGCTGATATGATGGAGAAAAGTAAGGTTGATATATTGTGCATGCAAGAGACCAGATGGAAAGGAAGTAAGGCCAGGTGTATAGGAGGTGGGTTCAAATTGCTCTGCCATGGTGTAGATGACAGGGGTTATCCTGAAGGAACAGTATGCCAAGAGTATTTTGGAGGTGAAAAGAGTGTCAGATAGTCTGATGTTTATGAAGCTTGAAATTGATAGTGTAATGATGAATGTTGTTAGTGCATATGCTCCACAAGCTGGGTGTGCGATGGATGAGAAAGAAAAATTTTGGAGTGAGTTGGATGAAGTGGTGGTGAGTGTATCCAAGGGTGACAGACTGGTGTTTGGAGCAGATTTCAATGGGCATGTCGGTGAAGGGAACAGAGGGAATGAGGAAGTGATGGGTAGGTATGGTGTTAAGGAGATGAATGCAGAAGGTCAGATGATAGTGGATTTTGCAAAAAGGATGGACATGGCTGTGGTGAATATGTATTTTAAGAAGCAGGAGAAGAATAGGGTGATATACAAGAGTGGAGGAAGATGCACACAGGTGGGTTATATCCAATGTAGGAGGGCCAGTCTGAAGGAGATTGGAGACTGTAAAGTGGTGACAGGGGAAAGTGTAGTTAGGCAGCATAGAATGGTGATCTGTAAGATGACGTTGGTGATCAAGCAGAAAAGGAGGAGTGTAAGGGCAGTTCTAAGGATTAAATGGTGGAAGTTGAAAAAGGGTGATTGTGAGGTGGAGCTGGTAAGGAAGACAGATAGAAAGGTGCTTGGTGTGACATCTGGACAGAGGATGGAGGTTAAGGAGACCTGATGGTGGAATGAAGTACAGGAGAGTATACAGAGAAAGAGGTTGGTGAAGAAAAAGTATGATTGTCAAAGAGATGAAGAAAGTAGACAGGAGTATAAGGAGATGAGGCATATGGCAAAGAGAGAGGTGGCGAAGACTAAGGATAAAGAGGGACCTGTACCGATTGGCTAGACAGAGGGACTGAGATGGGAAAAATGTGCAGCAGATAAGGGTGATAAAGGATAGTGAGGGAAATGTACTCACAAGTGAGAAGAGTGTGTTGAGCAGATGGAAAGAGTACTTTGAGGGGCTGATGAATGAAGAGAATGAGAGAGAGAAGGTTGGATGATGTGCGGATAGTGAATCAGGAAGTGAAACAGATTAGCAAGGAGGAAGTACGGACAGCTATGAAGAGGATGAAGAATGGAAAGGCTGTTGGTCCAGATGACATACCAGTGGAAGCATGGAGGTGCTTACGAGAAATGGCAGTGGAGTTTTTAACCAGATTGTTTAATGAAATCTTGGAAAGTCAGAGGATGCCTGAGGAGTGTAGAAAACGTGTTTTGGTACCAATTTTTAAGAATAAGGGTGATGTGCAAAGCTGTAGTAACTACAGAGGGATAAAACTGATCAGTCAGAGCTTAAAGTTATGGGAAAGAGTAGTGGAAGCTAGGTTAAGAAGGGAGGTGATGATTAGTGATCAGCAGTATGGTTTCATGCCAGGAAAGAGCACTGCAGATGTGATGTTTGCTCTGAAAGTGTTGATGGAGAAATATAGAGAAGGTCAGAAGGAGTTGCATTGTGTCTTTGTAGACTTAGAGAAAGCATATGACAGGGTGCCAAGAAAGGAGTTGTGGAATTGTATGAGGAAGTCGGGAGCAGCAGCAAAGTATGCAAGAGTGATACAGGATATGTACAAGGGTAGTGTGACAGTGGTGAGGTCTGCAGTGGGAGTGACAGATGCATTTAAGGTGGAGGTGGGATTACATCAGGGATCAGCTCTGAGCCCTTTTTTATTTGCAGTGGTGATGGACAGGTTGACAGAGGAGATCAGACAGGCGGCCCCATGGACTATGATATTTGCAGATGACATTGTGATCTGTAGTGAGAGTAGGGACCAGGTTGAGGAGACCCTGGTGAGGTGGAGATATGCTCTAGAGAGAAGAGGAATGAAGGTCAGCAGGACTAAGAATATGTGTGTGTGAATGAGAGGGAGGTTAGAGGAATGGTGAGGATGCAGGGAGTAGAGCTGGTGAAGGTTGATGAGTTTAAGTACTTGGGATCAATAGTTCAGAGTAATGGTGAGTGTGGAAGAGAGGTGAAGAAGAGAGTACAGGCAAGGTGGAGTGGATGGAGAAGATTGTCAAGAGTGATTTGTGACAGACAGGTACCAGTAAGAGTGAAATGGAAGGTCTACAAGAGGGTAGTGAGACCAGCTATGTTATATGGGTTGGAGACAGTGGCATTGACAAAAAGGCAAGAGTCAGAGCTGGACGTGGCAGAGTTAAAGATGTTAAGATTTGCACTGGGTGTGACAAGGATGGACAGGATTAGGAATCAGTATATTAGAGGATCAGCTGAGGTTGGATGGCTTGGAGACTGTCAGAGAGGTGAGATTGCGGTGGTTTGGACATGTGCTGAGGAAGGATGATGGGTATACTGGGAAAAGGAAGCTAAGGATGGCGCTGCCAGGTAACAGGAAAAGAGGAAGGCCTAAGATAAGGTTTATGGATGTGGTGAGAGAGGACATGCAGGTGGTTGGTGTGGCAGAGCAAGATGCAGAGGTCAGGAAGAAATGTAAATGGATGATCTGCTGTGGTGACCCCTAACGGGAACAGTTTAAAGAGAAGAAAGAGAATAATTCTTGACAAGTCTTCTCCTTTATACTATACATTCTATCTTCATTAATATTTCACAGTTTAGTTTCTAATATCTTTTGTAGTATTTTCATAAAGATCTTATAACAATTATTCAATACTACAGGTCTCCATTACTTTAAATTTTATTCTAACTTCCTTCTTACATATGAATTTAAGTATTTCACTACATAATTCTTTATACATAAAACCTTCATTTAACCATTCATTCAAAAATCTTTAAAAAATATTGTTTTGCCAATCCCTTATATTTTTATATATTTCATACCCCATTCCATCTGGGCCTGCAGTCAAATCTATATTTACTTGTGCTAATACATTTAATATGTGATCTAGTTATGGTAAAGGTGCTAATACATTGAATACGTGATCTAGTTATGGTAAAGGTGCTAATACATTTAATACGTGATCTAGTTATGGTAAAGGTGCTAATACATTTAATACGTGATCTAGTTATGGTAAAGGTGCTAATACATTTAATACGTGATCTAGTTATGGTAAAGGTGCTAATACATTTAATACGTGATCTAGTTATGGTAAAGGTGCTAATACATTTAATACGTGATCTAGTTATGTTAAAGGTGCTAATACATTTAATACGTGATCTAGTTATGGTAAAGGTGCTAATACATTTAATACGTGATCTAGTTATGGTAACGGTGCTAATACATTTAATACGTGATCTAGTTATGGTAAAGGTGATAATACATTTAATACGTGATCTAGTTATGGTAAAGGTGCTAATACATTTAATACGTGATCTAGTTATGGTAAAGGTGCTAATACATTTAATACGTGATCTAGTTATGGTAAAGGTGCTAATACATTTAATACGTGATCTAGTTATTGTAAAGAAATCTCCTTTTCCACCTTGTTATTCTCTTGTTCTGTTCGCTTTTTTACTTTAAAACATTTCACTACCATTTGTTAAGCATTTCTTGTACATATTGTATACACTATTCATAATCTTTTCCTGAGTTCTTTCAATTTCTTCTTTTACATTTTTTATTTCTCTCATTACACTACCATCTACCTTAACTAATATGCTTAAGTAACTCAATACTTTTTCTCTTTTTCCTTGTAAAAATATCTTTCCTTATATAACAGTTCTAGTATTTTTCGTGATTTCTTTCAAATAATAATTTTTCTTTGTCAAAGTACTTTCTGTCATTATGTTCTAAATCCTCCAATCCATCATTATATGTTGTTTTATGTTTTTCTTCTCTACTTTTCTTGCATCATATGGCCACTGTAAAAACATTTTTTTTTCCTTAAATATCACCCACCATTCAGGCCAATTTTTATAAAATGTTCTCATAGTAATATGATCCTGCCATAACTGTATTATCAATGTCTTTCCTGTTTCCTTCCAAACTTTCACATTTATTTGTTTTATTCCTTTGTCTATGTTTATGTATTCCTTGTTTTCTTTTATCTCTAGCCATATTGCAAGATAATCAGAAAATTCTGTTTCGAAGGATGAACACAGGATAGCAGCAGATTTCTTCAGCTCCACCAACTTAACTGCACTGACAGGAAATAATTACTTTAAAAATCAACTAATGAAATAATTTTCTTTCTAAATACGTTTGGAATATCAGTTTCTTGAATAATATCTAAAAAAGAAAGAAAATTTCAATAATTTTCCTGTCCGAAATCTTCTTGGAAATTTCTCTTTCATCACCTCTGTTTAAAATGAGTTCCAGTAAGGCAAACAGTCAGGATTCCAGCATCAAGAAAGAGCTTCAGTCTTTACTATCAACTATTCAGCAACTAACAACCAAAATGGACAAACTGGATACTAAAATTGATAACTTCATAGAAAAAAACTACAAAACAAATGGATTTGTTACATCAAGACTTGCAACAACAGAAGGCTCAGCTTACAGGCATAGAAGAGACTGTTAATGATATGGAGAACAGAATCCAGGAAGAAGAAATTAACATTGAGTTTTTGCTGAAGCAGAACACACACCTACAATCCAAACTTGATGACCTGGAAAACAGATCTAGACGCAATAATATTAGGATTTTTGGACTGCCAGAAAATATAGAAGGTAACAACATTACTTCCTTTTTAAATACTTGGCTTCCCAAAACTTTAGACTTGTCAGAAGCATTTTCTTTTGGTATTGAAAGAGCCCATAGGTCCTTATCTAATTTTAACTCTAACAAAAAGTATCCTAGATCAGTTATAGTAAGATTTTTATCATCTTATGACAAGGAGATGGTATTAAAATCTGCATGGGCTAAAGCACCTATTAAAATTAATGAGGCAACTGTGCGTTTTGACAATGACTATTCTTCCTTGGTAATAACTAAAAGAAAAGTTTTTTTGCCGTTAATAAGAGAGCTTAAGAAAGCACAATTCAAAACTTACCTTTTATTTCCTGCCAAACTAAAAATCTTTTTACCTGATGGCCCTAGAATTTTTGAAGACTTGGACTCTGCTTTGCTGTATATTAAAAAAAATAAGATATTAGATAAAATAGAAGATATGGAATGGGCAAGTCCTTCGTATAAGAGGATGGCAACAGGAACTTTTTGGAAGACTTCAGAGAAGCAAAAAAGACTAAAAAACCAATTACATGTTCTATATATTTTTTTTCTTTCCTTCTCTCTTAATCTCTTCAAATACAGTTACTGCATCTCCAGAAAGCCACAAATATTTTAAAGATTTATTCAAAGTTATTTTTCTGTGTGCAAAGAACTGTTTTTGTTTCATAAATAGTCAAACTCTCTGAGGAACAAATAACATGCTATCAATCAACTTGTTTCTCTTTGTGATAAAGAGACCTAAGGTTAGTAATTTGATACATTTTCTTTCTCTTCTTGTTTTAAATAATGGCATTCTTTATAAACTATGCATTTAGTGAGGGGTGGGGGAGGGCAAGGAGAAAAGTATGATGTAAAATATGGAAAAAGTGAAATAATAACTTATTAGTTCTTTAAAACTATATATGTTGTTTAAACACTGTTGCTAAATATTATATCATGACTTTATTGCTTATACATGATTACAAATAATATGTCATGATATAATTGCAAATAATTAGAACTAAAATAGTTGTAAGTAATATGTTTCATGTTTAACTTTATTAATACAAACAGCAAGTAATATTTCTTTGTAGATACTCTTTGTAGCTTCCTTTTTCTTTCTTCTCTCTCTCTCTCTTTTTTCTCTACTCTCTTCCTTTTCTTTTCTCTCTCTCTTTCTCTCTTATAAGTACAGTTATATGCTTCTGATAATACTGATATATGTATATAATAAGATTTGTATGAGAAAATGAAATGGGGCATATAAAAATAAGTTATATAATATGTTAAATAACTGTAGGCTTGGTTTCACTGTCATAGAGACTGTAATGACTTGTAAAATACTTGAAGGTTTTGCACTGTTTAGTTTCATTTGTATTACTAAATGAATGTCAGTCACTTGTATTTACTAAAATTCCCGCCAGAATGTTAAGGGAGACAATTTGGGATGTGGGTTACCTCGTGAATAGTGTCCTCGAGTTGTTTTAAAAGCTTCAACACTCAGAATACACAGAGAAGCTGAATGCAGTCATTTTGAACTTTGACCCTGATTTCACACTGACACATTGCAGATTCAAGAAGAACACTGTTCCAGGAAGTAGAACTGCTGTAAATGCAACTTTGTGATGAAAAATGAACTTTATGACATCTAAATGTGAGTTATTCTTTATAACAACTTACTTATTTAAGATGTAATTTATAAAATATGAAAGTTATAATGATTTTAAATGATTCAGTATGCCATAGTAAGCAAGTGAGATATTTTAGAAGGCATAGAAGGTAAAACACATATACACATGTTTTTGAAAGCTTACTTGACTGCAGCATATTAATGTATATAAATACTTATGATTTAAATATATATAATGTTATAAATCATTTGCCTTAACTAACTGACAAGCACAAGTATCATTATGTCTATATTTTAGAAGAAACTGTCATGTGACATATTTTAAAGTTGCAGTTCAGATATATAAAATACAGATGGCTTTCATCACAATGATTTATGTATAACTAGGAATTATCATTGCTGTGCAGTATGACTTATAAACATATGTATGAGTATAAATATTTTATTTACTGGCAATAATAAGTATGAGAAGAAAACTTTGGTGCAAGTAATTTAAAGTTTTTAAAACTGTTAACTGCATTTCTATGGCAGAAAGTAGGAATACCCTAATATATGTAATGTCTGAACCATTATAGCCTAAGTTATTGAAACCAAATGAACATAAGAACTTATTTTTACAAACTTTTAATAAACTAATATATAGATATGCTCCCTTTTTTTTTTCTCTCTCTCTCTCTCTTCCTTTCTCTCTCTCTCTCGGTTCCCATTATCAAGTTTATTAGAATGCTATTTTGATTATGAGTGTATTTTACAAAATAGATGTACATAGTAATATGAGCTGTTTCTAAATGTTCTTATTTGTTTATATGAAGCTGATTTATAAATTGTTTAGCTTTGTCTTACTAGATAATCTAATTAAATGAGGTTAACTTTAGTTAATAATAGTTAGTATTGAATTGATATGGTGGCAGCTGAGGTACAGCTGCTTAGGATAGGGGGATAACTTGAGTGGTATGTGCTACTCAAAGTTGGAGTTCTTAACTCCAGGCTGGGTGCAATGTTTAATCCTAATATTATTTTCACCTGTTTATTGTTGTTTGTATATAGTTCTGACATCCACAATATACTTTATAAACTTATTGTCACTACAAATAAAAGTGAAGCTTATACAAAATCCCATAAGATTTTCAATAAATACAGCTATAATTAATGGTACACCTAAAGGAGGAGGTATAATATCATTTATTTTGTTAATTGTTATTCTGATTATATGTTTTATATGTTTATAAAAGCTAAATGATTTCTCTAAAAGGAATTTCTTTAAACATTAATGGACTGAATAACCCATGTAAAAGGGCGAGTTTAATGAGATACATTAATTTGCATAGGGCCAACTTAGTATTCCTTCAAGAAACACATCTCCTGAAAAAGGATATCGATAAATTAGCCACTAATAAATATACAGTCTTGGTTAGTTCAGAACACACTCAGAAAAAAAGAGGAGTGGCTATTTTATGGAATAAAAGTATGCCCATACCTAAGACTATTAAGTCTTATAAAGATGATAAAGGAATGTTTTGTATGGTTACAATACAGATTAATGGAAAGACATATACATTAATCAATGTATATTGGATACCAGGAATTGGCATTGATACAGTGAAACACCATCTCAATAAGATCATATCATTTTCTATAGGAGATATTATTTTAGCAGGTGACTTTAATTGTATCCTACATGAAAAAGATACTACTACTATAGGAAAAGGAAAATTACATCTAATGCAAAACATTTAAAGAATTTTGTTAATTTATATCATTTGAATGATATTAATAATCAGATAGATTCAAAATCATTACCATACACTTTTTTCTAACAGATATAAAACTTATTCAAAATAGATAGAGTCTTTATTTCTAACCAGATGGTTACAGACTTAATTAATTCTAAAATCATTTCATGTCCTATATCAGATCATAATTCAATTGTCTTTGAGTTTATGATAAAAGTACTTACAATGTTCAGATCAAAAGGATACCAGCATACTTAACTCAACTAAAAGACTATAAAGATTATATACTTTCAGAAGTGCAACATTTTTAGACTTAAACAATACACCTGAAGTCTCCATTGTTTATGTTTGGGATGCTTTAAAATCATATTTATATGGACAAAGTATCAGATGGTATAATAATAAAAGGAAATCTTGGGACAAGGAATTACTAGATATTCAAAGTAAATTAGACTCATACAAACATAATAATAAAGAAAATATTATGGACAAAAAGTCATTGAAGAAATAAATAAATTAAATGAGAAATACAAAGAAATTTTAACTCATAAAGTTAAAATAACATTAGAGAAATATAAGTTTTTGTCTTACTCAATAAGTCTCAAATACTTACATAGACTTAAAAATAAAACAAAAAGGTTGAATAAACAAAATCATATCAAAGAAATTTTCTCTCCAAGGAAAAAGAAGAATGTTTCTAGTTTACCAGAAATATTAGATGAATTTAGAAATCACTTTCACAAAATTAATCATGATAACATTAACATGGAGCCTAAAGATAAAATAAAGAAATTTATAACTACAAACATGAACAAAAAAACTTAATAAACAACAGACTAAACTAATGGATAAAAATATTTCATATACAGAGGTTATTACACAAATAAACAAGCTTAAATCAAACAAAGCACCAGGTAATGATGGTATTATACCAGAGATCTATAAAATTCTTCCCAAAAGTACTTACTCATTAATACATAAGGTTTTATTTTGGCCCAAAATGAGTTAACAACTCCCCATCTTGGCAATACACATTTATTTCACCAATTTTAAAACCCAATAAAGACCCAACCAGATGCACTTCATATAGACCTATTTCATTACTTAATGTTGACTATAAAATGTTTATGAGTATTTTTGCTGATAGATTAAAGACAATCATCCCAGGCATTATAGATATAGACCAGACAGGCTTTATTGTAAATAGAAATACTTTTGATAATATAAGGAGAACTTTAACGTTAATTGATTTTGCAAATAGGAAAAAGAAAGATTTAACACTTATTAGTCTCGATATAAGTTCAGCATTTGATTCAGTAAGTTGGGACTACTTGTTTATCTTACTGAAGTGCACAAACTTCTCAGATGCATTTGTAAATCTAATTGAACATCTATATAAAGGAGCATTGGCTAACATTAAGATAGGAACATATGTCTCACAAAAAATACCCATTTTAAAAGGTACAAAACAAGGGTGTCCACTCTCTCCACTATTATTTACTTTAATAATGGAGCCTTGGGCTAATTTGATCAGAAACAGTACTGATATAGAAGGATTTGATATAGATGAAAATACAATATCTAAAATTCAACTTTTTGCAGATGATGTTCTAATTACATCAGCTGGATCTAACTCTTCTATGCAGTCCTTATTTGATAAAATGATGGATTATAAAAATATCTCTGGTTTAATATTCAATGAAGAAAAAACTAAAATATTACCAATATACACACGAAAAAATGTCCTCATTAATGATTTTAACAAATATATACCCAACTCAGGTCAGATAACTTACTTAGGTATAATATTAACTAAAGATATCAAATCTATTATACATAATAATTATAGTACCTGTCTTCTTAATATACAAAATCTTTTCAATAGCTGGAACAATATGTTTTTTACCATGGAAGAGAGACTCACAATTATTAAAATGATAGTATTCCCTAAGATATTATACTTAATACAGTCAATAATACTCCCACCTACAAAAATAATTATTAAGAAATTGAATTCACTAATGTTAAATTTCTTATGGGCACCTAATAGACCTAGGATTGCATTAAAGAAACATACTAATAGCTGGTCTCAAGGGGGCATTTCATTTCCAGACTTTAATTTATATACTATCTCTTCTATTATAAAAGTTATTACTTTGTTAATAGATCAGTCATATGTTGCAAGAAGGAAAGATTACTGGGAACTAATTAGCATTCACTTCATGAAAATCTCTTTAATACATAAAAATATTATTGTAAATAACCCCATGTTATGGTTCCTAAAAGAATTTTGTACTTCATCCATTACACCAAAATATGTATCAGTTATCGTAATTTTATATTCATGCATCCTTAGTATAAGGAATGGAATTTTATTCTATTCCCTATAATGTATACACAAGGTATGCTTTTGTCAACCACCTCTGAAAGAACTCTTTTAGTCACAGAGAATCATCTAAAGTATTGGTATCAGTTGCTGTCTGATAATAAAGTACAAAATTTAGACTTCTTAAAGCAAGCATTTGATTTGAGAGAAACATGTTGGTTAGAAATTCGGACTTTTAGACAACATCTTATTAATAAAATTGATTTAATGTCTTTAACAGTTAAAAAAATCTGTTCCAATACTGATTGATTACTTGATATTAAATTTACAACATAGAGTTTCTGATAAAGGTAAGCTCTCATACATATATAAAATTATCAGAGAAGAAACTCATTACAGTTCAGATCACTTACAAATGCCTTCTACCAGCACCTGCAGGGCTGCATGGATCAGGCAATCTCAAGCAAAACAAAGACTCTTTGTACCAAAGGCAAGCGTCCAGTCTGGTGGACCCCAGCCATAAACAAACTGTACAACAAAAGGAGAAAGCTACTACAAGATAGAGCAAAATCCTTAAAAGGTAAGACACCGCTGATCACTATAAGTAAAAAGCTAAGAGCTCTCATTAAATCATCCAAAGCTAATTTTGAGAAAAAAATAGCTAAGGACTCTAAAGACAACCATAAGGCATTCTTTAGCTATGTCAGAAACCTAGGAGGAAACTCCCAGATATGCTCAGAATTAGTTCAAAATGATGTGAAGATTACTGATCCTACAGACATTGCCAACATACTGGCTGACAGGTTCAGTGCAAACTTCTCCCCCCCCCTCCCTCCTAAAGGAGAGATATCTATACCAAATGATTGTAGCCCCCCAAACATCTCTAACGCCCAGGTGAGAACTGCTCTCTCCAAGGCAAAGAACACAGCATCCATGGGACCTGATGGTGTCCCCGGCTGTGTGCTCCATGAACTCAGTGAGGAATTAAACCCACAGTTAGGACAGCTGTTTAATCTTAGTCTCACCTCTGGATACGTACCCAGGGAGTGGCGCACAGTGACTGTGGTCCCACTCCACAAAGGCGGCGCCTCCACCGACCCTGGAAATTACCGTCCCATTAGCTTGACAAGCCTTATCTGCAAAGCCATGGAGAGGATCATAATGGATCTCATAAATAAAGACATAGGGAATTTGCAGACTTTGGATCCAACCCAGTTTGGCTTTGTCAAAGGCAGATCATGCCTTTTAAACTTGGTTGACTTTTTCGAAACAGTCACCAAGGCCATTGACGAGGGAAAGGCAGTCCATACAGCCTACCTAGACCTGGCGAAGGCTTTCGATACAATACCCCACTCGGGTATCATTGAAAAACTCATCAACTTAAATGTTAACCCATACATTACAAGATGGGTTGCAAACTGGCTGAGTGACAGAACCCACAGGGTCAGAGTTGCTGGCGCCATGTCAGACTCAAAGCCTGTCACAAGTGGTGTCCCACAGGGCTCAGTCCTGGGTCCACTCTAGATTGGCATCTACTTTTCTGAAATACAAGCAAACACAGGAGGGTTATGGCTGACAAAGTTTGCAGATGACTGCAAACTGGGCGCCGTAGTTGAAAACACATCCGACACAGATATCCTTTAGAAGGGTCTCACAGAAACGGATGACTGGTGCCAGAGCCATGGCCTTAAGTTAAATGCCAAGAAATGCATAGTCATACCCTTCGGGAAAAATAAGGTTACCCCTAGCTACCATATAGGTGGCAATCCCCTGAACACAGAAGAAGTTATTAGGGACCTGGGAACCCAGGTTGACAGTGGCCTTTCATTCGACACTCATATTGCTAAAGTGGTTAGGAGGACCTTCTACATTGCCCACCTTATCATGAAGGGATTCACATCCAGATCAATGGAAGTCATAGTCTCCCTATACTCATCACTCATCAGACCAATGATCGAGTACAATGCCCCATTCGGAATGTATCTGACCCGACACTTGCAGCAGCTGGAGAGGCCACAAAAGTTCCTCACCAAAAGGATAAAGGGTCTCAAAAATCTGCCTTATGCTGCCCGACTGAAAGAACTCCAGTTATATTCAGTTTCGTACCGCTTGCTCAGAGGTGACCTATGCCTGACATACAAGGCCATGTCAAACCCAGATTTGATGAACATGCTTCATCTCAAAAAATCTAGATCCCTCAGAGCCACAAGGGCAGGAGACTTAAACCTCGACACGGTTGTTAATAGGACATGCTGGAGGGATAGATTCATCACCCAAAGACTCCCTATGCTGTGGAACAAAATCCCGGTTTATGTGAGGCAGAGCACCTCGCTGGCCTTGTTCAAGAGGAATCTTGACCAATGGATGGGAGATCGCAGATACACCCCATGGGTTACCTCAGTGTCACTGCTCGACAGAGGCACAGCTAAATAATGGGCATAGTTTCTCCAAACTAAAGGGGTGGCGTAAGCCACAAAACTATGGGCTAGGCTTATAAATGCCCTCGGGCAGATAGCCTAGTATGACCCTATGAACCTATGAACCTATACCTATTGGAATTATTTCATTTCCATTAATGGTGAATCACCAAAACAACAAGATAAACAATATATATTGGAATCTGCTTATAAAACTACTTCTTCCATTAATTGGAGACTTTTTACTTGGAAATTTTTACATAGATCCTTCTATACACCTTTAATGATGAATAAAATAAATAATAAAGACAACTTATGTAAAAGATGTAATGTAGAAATAAATGCTGATTGGGCACATATGTTTTATGACTGTATAAAATTGAAGGAATATTGGAAGTTAATCAATGATTTTTTGCAGGCCCTTTTCACAGATAATTTCATAGTTTCTAAATCACTTATATTATTTAACACACCTGTTCCTAAAAGTGTTAAAAAAGTTAAACTTCCCTTATTATGGTCTATTCTAGCAGTGGCTAGAAAATAATAACCAGAAATTGGATTTCAGATACCCCTCCTTCATTTAATGAATTTAAAAATGTTATGACTGAAGTGTGTCATATGGAATTGATGACAATAAAATCAAGAACTACTAGAAAAACATCTTATTATATTATATGGGATACTTTACAAAACCTGTTAAAAAAATCTTAGTCTCAATAGCATGACATTATAGTTTAATCAATTGATTTGATTTGTAGTGGATGTCTTTGTAAATACTTTGGTTATTTTATTGAATGTTATAACTATTTCTATTTTAATTGCTTGTATAAAATTGTTATGATATTTATTTTGTATGTTAAAAACAATAAACTTGTTTTAAAAAAAAAAAGAAAATTCTGTTTCAACTACCCCCATTCTCCTATAACTAATCCTTCTAATTCTATAAAATAATCCATTTCACTTCTATACATACCCTTTTGTCTTTCATAAATCCATGAATTTTTGCCCCAAAGTTTTAACGTACCACATCTTATAACTTCTAACATTTTTCTTATATCATCTCCTTTCTTTTTACGCTTGTTGCTTCTTAAATCACAATTAAAGTCCCTGTTATTATAATACTAGTATTTATCACTACATGGTCAGAAATCTGATGAAATAAGCTTTCCCTTCCTTTACAGTTAGTATAAGCATAAACTCTTATAATTCTATATCCTTATTCTTTCCATTTTAAATCTACAATGGTTAATATTCCCATTTTTGCCAAAATTACATCTAAACGCTTTGTATTAATAAACAGAATACAGCTATTCCAGAACAGACCTAATTTCCAAAATTCCAGATTATCTTTCCCCCCCATAGTTTGTTTGTAATATTTTTTCATTTGTTAAAAATATTGTGTCTTCTAATATAATTATATCTACAGCACATGTATTACACCAAACAAAAATGCTTATTCTTCTTACTATTGTCTTACTGCTCTTCACATTGACAGAAAGCACTGTAAGATTTTTAATTGCCTTTTCATTAGAATCATGGTTTCATAAATTCATAGATAATTACTAGGTTAGCTTTCCTAACAGGACATTCTAAGCCTAACCAATTTCCTTCCCAAAGGTGAGAATCAAACAATATACCTTGTGTCTGTGAGTCAAACATATATATATATATATATTTATTTTTCATACATTTCTTTTAATTTTTCTTTTGAACTCATCCCTTTAAATTTTCTTTTTCTGTCTTTTACCATTTTAACAATAGATTTTTCCCCCTTTTACTACCTCCTAATTTCTGTCTTCTTCATCATTTATTTATTTATTTAACTTTTGTTTACCAGGAAAGTCTGATCGGGACAGACATCATTTTCAGTGTAGGCCCAGGGAGAAATGCTCCAAATGCATGTCTTTGGAATATGAGAGGAAACCCACAAGAATGCAGGAAGGACATGCAGACTCCACACAGAAGGCATCCCAGCTGAGAATCAAACTGGATAACTTCTTGCTGTGAGTTGACAATACTAAATGCTGCATTACTGCACCACACTTATTTCAGAACCTTTTTCTATGTCCTCTGTATTATTTTTTCATATTCAATTTTTCTTCTAGTTCTACTACTTCTAAAATGTCTTCTCTTTGTACATTTTTGTCTTTCATTTTCTTTTGCCTTACTGTTATTTTTATTTTTACAATCCTTCCATAAATGGCCAATTTTGTTACATTTATAACATTTCAGTTCACATTTTTTGCATTATGTCCCATTTCCCAACAAATATAACATTTTCTTTTTTCACAGTTACTTACCAAATGTCCTTCTTTTATAGATTCGTAGGTAGGTACTAGGTTATTGGCCCTAGGGCCTATATAAGTCTAGCCAAGAAGGTACCCTGGCTTTTGCCACCCAAGAAAATTATTTTCCTGTGCTCCTGTCAAGCAGAGTCACAGAACTGATCCCCAGGGTGAATTTCCTATTACCCATCCAATCAAGATTTTTTCTTAAAGAGTGCTAATGAGGAGCTTTGTTTGATATAGATAGGTAGTTTATTCCAGAGTATGGGAAGTCTCTGGAACAGGAATCTATCCCTTCAGCATGTCCTGTTTATTGTGGTGACAAGGTTTAGGTCCCTAGAGCATGTAGCTCAGAGGGATTGGGATTTCTTTAGGTGTAGCATGTCCAACAGCTCTGGATTTGACATAGCTTTATATGTTAAGCAGAGATCACCTCGGAGTAGGCGATATGCTATGGAGTAAAGGTGGAGTTTTTTGAGATGGTCAGTGTAGGGCATTTTTTGAGGCCAGTAATCCTCTTGGTGAGTTACTTCTGTGGCCTTTCCAGCTGCTGCAGATGTCTTGTGAGGTACATTCCAAAAGGGGCATTGTACTGTATAATGGGTCTAATGAGTGTCGAGTAGAGGAGAACAATGACCTCTTTTTTTCTGGATGAGAAACCTTTTGTCATGAGGTGAGCCATGTAGAAGGATTTCCTGACCACTGTGGTGATGATTATCAAAGGAGAGACTACTTTTTTCTTTTTTTATTTTCTACAAAAACATGTTTTGGGTTGTCCACAGTATTTCCTGTATTTTACAACACCCCTATTCCCCTCTACAGTTATCATGCTTGGCATATGTATAATTTTTTCTCTTTCTGTTTTTAACACGATATTATAATCCCAACCACCAGTCCATAAACCCCTTTTGTCATAAAGTTTTGCAATGTCTGGTACTTATTTGCATAAACCTTTCAAATGCCCTTTTAAAGACTCTCTTTCTTCTTCTGTTCAAAATTGTATTTGAATCTTCTTTTTCGTTTCCCCTTTTAAATACTTTAATCACATAAAGATTCCGTGGGTAACATACTTTCTTTTTTTCATCTTCTACAAGAAAGTTTTCCATTGGATAAACAGTCTCAAATATAATGTCACAAAATGTCTCTTTGTTAATAAGAATAAATGCTCTTTCCTCATGCTTTTACATCCAAAGGAGCTATTAAATTGTCCCACACTTCATACCTCACTTCTTTGTCTTCTTTACTTTGAATCCTTACCGCATATTTCTGTGTTTCATTTTCTTCTGCCTCCTTTTCTGCTACTCCACTTTTGCCTTTTTTTACTTTTCTCTGCATGTTTTCTTTTCCATCTCAACACTATTCTACAGGATTGTCTCTGCATCCCCCTTTTGTATTTTCTCCATAATATCCCCCCACAGGAAACATCTTTTTCATTTTCTGGCTCACTCTGCACCACCATTTCTTTAAGTAAATCATCCCACCATCCTCCTGACTGGGGGTTGTAATTATACATCCATTATTTGCTGAATCATCTCCATCAAACAGGTTTCTTTGAAACATTTCCTCAGAATCCTGCACATATTCTTCAGTCTCGAAATTTGGTTTCTCCTTCATTTCTTTCACTACTCCATCATCTCCTTTTCTCTCCATCTGCCTCTCGGTTTCTCCAGACTGCCTCTGTGCCTGGAATGGAAACAGGAAGTGCTACTGCAAAGTGGTTCCCCCTCACAACAATGGTGAGCAGGGGAAGTTCCCAATGCACTGACCAAATTTCTCCTTGAAATATAAATGATGCCTCAGGTCTCCCCTAAAAAGAAGCTACTAGCCTAGTGGGACTAACCTGGTCAACAAAGAATAAATTAAAATAAATTTCAAAAAACAGAAACATCTGTACAATCAGTGAACATATAGAAAATATTATAACTTCAGTAAAGTATTTGCAGCATGTGTGATTTCTTGGTACTGTTGAATGGGATTTTAGTGAAAAAGAATGACATTAGTAATATAATGTGATAACTGTAGTACAGTTTTGACTTCTACAGTATTGTACTTGTATTAAAATGAGATATGAGTAGTAACTACATCTAGAATCTGCCTGCTGATGATTTTTTAAAGCATCTTTAAACAGGATTCAATGTTTCATTTAAAATAGTGACCCTCTGTAAAGCACAGTGATGACCAGCTACTAACATTTTTTAACTGCCCTTCTTCCTGCGGCTTTCCCACAGAAAATAGTGCAGCAGTCATTTTCAAATGTTTAAACCTCTAGGTGTAATGTTTAATTCTTTATCTTTTTTTAGGGTCAGCAAGTTAAAGTACACAACACTTTCTGTTAAAATTATTTTTTCTAGTTTACTTACTATTTCTTTGACATTCTCTGTCATGTCTATGGAGCCGTGACGGACCAGGGATGAAAAAGGATCAATGAGTCTCTAATTTTCTGCTTAGAAACATCTTATTCATGCTTTCTGGAACGTTACTGGTACCAGATACTTGACCATGGTTTATAAAGTTCTCTGAGGTTCTTTGTGCATTTCTTCCATCTCTTCCTTCCTTTAATACATGTGGGTAATTGTCCAGACAGTCCAGTGAATGGGCATCTGTAGATACCCAGGTGGAGTAATATATTTCCTGAGTGAAGAAGAAATGCATCCAAACCATCATAAAGCATTAAGGAATCCGAACATTCAAAGTTACAGGGCTATGACATCAGCATGTGATTAACGAATCATTCTTGTCCAGTTAACTTCCTAGGTTGGTTTAGGTCTTAAGAAGCAGACACAATGTAAAGAGTCAGCTTATATTCTAAAGTATGGCACTCTGCAACGTTTTTGTGTTTGTCCTAATTACCATAGTATGTGGTATCTCCAGTGTCATGCCACATGTCTCTCCATCATGGCTGCTGTACAAAGGGATATTTAAAATTATATCTTTCATAAAGTACTACTTTCCCTAGATGGTATAAATGAAAAGTTCATTGAACTTTGCCCTTAAAGGTGTAAATGTATCAAAATGATTGGGGCGGTGTTCAAATACTTTAATGTATGCACAACACCGCATGCATGGGATCCTTTCATGGATGCACACCCATGCTATCCCTCTAGTGGTGTCATTGAAGTATATAATGGAATTATATAAATGAATCAAATAAAGATTTTGCACAGCTTTTTTATTAAGAAACTTCTAAAATAATAGTGATAAGATGGAGTGGAAACTGCAATGAAACAGATTACAAACTTCTGTGATGTGTAGATAAATTATGATGTAACACATTTAGTAAAGACTCCCTTATCAGAAGCAAAAACAAAATTGTCATGGAAATACTGCATCGTGGAATACTTGCATTTCAGCTTCCCTTTCACTTTTTATCTATCATTTAAAAATTCTTACGCATCAAAAATAGGTTCAATGTTTCCCAATCCATCAGATACAATCTATAGCCAGACTTTAACATCAACAACCAAAACAAATTTTGACCAATGCAGAATACAATTGTTTTATGAAATTACCATATTTGTTGTGAACCTCAAAGTCTTTTCGCTAGACATCATGTGCATGAAAATCATAACAGTCGAGGAATTTATGTAAAGCAATGTTTGCCCTGAAACTCAGTAAAAATGCACTCTTCTAATATACGGTTTCAGTGAATTTTCTTCTTTTAATTGTACCTTTTTTATACTGGAAGCTCCACCTACAGGAATACGGGGGAGATATAAGCAGTGATGCAGAAGAGGGTGGTCAAAATTTCTGGTATCACAGAATGGGCTCTGTCTAATGTGTTACATCATGGTGATGTGTGTAGAGATAGTTCAGGATGATCAAGAAAACAGTAGTGGAGGCGGATCAAGACATATGAAATGAAGAGCACCATGTGTGACATCATAGTGAAAAACAGAGCACCACACCATGAATGTGGAAAACACGAGGTGGGATCAAAAACAAAGGAAGAGCACCTTGTGTGATGTCATAGTGGAAAAAGAGCACCACACCATGAATGTGGAAAACAGGAGGTGGGATCAGAAACAAAGGTGGTATAAGATAGAAGAAGGGTGCAATGCTGGTGGGTGGGCTCATGTAGTGCTCCTAGCCATAATTGTCTGAAAGGAGGATGACAGACTGGGAGAGAGAGTGAGAGAGAGAGAGAGAGAATAAAGGAAGTTATAGTGAAGTTAAAGGAAAAAGGCTATACTCACTGGGAATATGATCCCTTCAGGGGCAGTCTGGGAGATGTCAGACATCACGGATGAGAGGAAGTGGTTGTTGACTGATTGCTTGGACCATAATGGAGTCAACAACATACAAGGGACTGTACCAGAAGGGGCACAATTCTGGTTGCAATCATAGTCAAGCTGAAATGGTCTTACGTATGCCCAGGAGAAGGCACTATTAACCAAGAGTGATGTTAGCTCTATGTGGTTTAAATTAGCTCTGGAAGGATAATAAGACAAAAACAAAGATAAGTGACATGGGATAGTATGGGTGCGGATCATGCTGACCTGGTGAAGGGGATCAAAGAATTCCATGGCAAACTGAGGCAGACAAAAATATGGGAACAATAGTCAGAGATGGACTGAGAGAAAAATACCAAGAAAGAGGCAAAAAGGGAAAAGGAAGAGAAGTTGTGTGCAACAGCCAAAATATAGGGATACAAGAGTTAGACGTAGAGAGTGAGTAGGAGGAAGATGGAAGATACACAGAAAAAACATCAGAACAACTAAGGAAATGAGGCCAGCAAATGTGCAATCTGTGCAAGAGGTGGCATAAAGGAGAATAAAACTGTTTAGGTTTATAGCTAAGCAGAAGATGTGAGTTAGAGATTTAGCCCACCAGGGCAGTGTGGGAGGAAGATCACGGAAGAGTGAATCAAATCAGAGTGATTGAATGAATACTTCATTCTTCACTACAGGAAGCAAGGGGATGATGCAAGGCATTGATGGAGGTAAGTCTGATTAGGCAGAGCTGTGGACAGAAACTAGGACAGAGAAAGAAAGGAGAGCTGGGTACCTGCAGGGAAGATAGCATATGGGGACCAAATGGGCTGCTTCTAGAGTTCGGAAGATTCCAGCCATTGCATTACTGTATTCCCTGAGAGACATCTTCAACTGAAAAGCAGGCAGTGTAAAAGTGAACATCGGTAGACAGCAAGTGTGTGTCTTGCCCATGGGTGGAGCAAAAATAAAAATTGAAGGAAATTAAATTCTGTTAGGCTAATAAAAAAGCCAGAATAGCAAACCAGAGAAAATAATCACAAGAATCCTGAGGCAACGGTTGATTGCTTTCCTAGACAACAACACCTTCCTGGAAAGTAAGCTACTTGAGGTCATGGTTAGGAGATTTTAGTCAAACCTGATACTGTTTTATGACTGGGTTATACAAAACCTTGCCTGGACATCACCAATGTCATTTACTACATACAGATAAGTTCTAGGACATCTGGAGGAGTTGGTACAGAACTGAGATGCTGATACTGGGGTGAATGAATGTTTTATATTTTATAAGTAAAATACAGACTGTTGTGAAGGAAGGGATGTTTCCAGGAGGAAGGCATGAGTAGTAGAGTACAGCAGGGATTAGTCCCAGGGCTTGTGCTTCTCGTTTTTTTAAATTTCAGACATGTCTAAGGGATCAGAGAAAGCTGCCCCTTTCTTTGCTCTTAATTCAAAGTAAGGTGCAACAATGTAAAATGGGGGGTAGAGTCAAAAGAAGAGGGTGGTAAGACTGACCAAGTAGACAAAAGTGTGGCAGGTAAAGTTCAATGCAGAAAAATACAAAGTCCTGCCCTTGGACCACAGCAGCTCTGATGTGAAATATCAACTTAAACAAGTTATGCTAACAGCAATGGATCAGGGAAAAAGATCCAGAGGTACTGAAATCACTAGGAATAGATGATTGGAAGCAGAGATAGATGAAGCAGTGACAGCAAGGGAAATGCTGGAGTGCATTCTTCGATGATGGCCTTCAGAAGCACAGGTAATGATTGTATTGTCTTGGACTTTGGTTGGAAGACAGCTTGATTAATGAGTGAATTACTGGGGACTGTATAATGAGAGAGACAGAGAGATAAACAGAGAGAGAGAGAGAGAGAGAGAGATCAGGCTGTTGGAAGAAGTGCACAGGAATGTTACTAGCAGAATGTATCTGACAGATGAAAAAGGTTATGAACAAATGCTTTTACAGCTCAAGTTCTTGTCCTTATCAAGAATAAAAAAAACAGGAGGAGGGGGAGTAGTATGCTAAAGATGCACAAAACCTTTAGATGGAAGTATGAGGAACATATGACGGGGTCATCGTAAATAAAAAAATCTTAGACAGGACAGAGGGGCAGCTATTAGACTGTAGGGACAAACTATTCCCTGAATGTGCAAAAGTGCTTCTTCACAGACATTATTGTGTACCCACAGAGCAGGCTACCAAAATGAGTGGTAAGGAGAGACCAAGCATGAAGTTATTTAATAAGGCACAGAGAAGGGACGACAAATTAATTAGTATGTCAAATGCACACTAAGATCACATTAGATGTGCTTATTGTTCTGCCGTCAGGGAAATGTAATATAACACTTTTGTGTTGCTCTAATTCTAGACTATTATCTGAGAGTGATTCCTCTATTTTATTCATAATTCTGTCACTTGTATTATTCTCTTGTTTACTTCCAAGAGAGTACAATCATTACCTTTGCTTCTGAACTCCATCATCTAACAATACACTTCAGCATTTCAGGAGACTGGATTGTTTTTGTGTTGACTGGATGCATGTGCAAGCTGCACTTTATTTTACTCTCAGATGTCACTTACAGAAAGCTATTTCTCAATACTGGGTGAATGCAAAGCTCTGTCCTAAGGCTGCAATTTTTCAGCTGCAGGTACACTTAAGGTTTCAATTTTGGCTTTGAATTTTTTCCTGAGGCTCCATTGAAAAATGGCCTTCTAGCCTTTTAAGTGGATATTCCTGATCAATAAATTTAAAAAAAAAAACTTCAGTTTAAATTCTTAACTTCTGAAGCAGAGTTTAAGACAAACTGTGCATTCTGTAGCTGATATTTGAGTATTATTAGGTGTGAATTTTTTTCTGCTTATTAAAACCTGTATATTTTAGGAAATACTGTATATGTTGGACACCTCACAGCACTTGTGCATATTTTAATTGTTTTTTTTTTTGGGGGGGGGGTGAATCCAATTCGTGCCATCATATCTGCTAATTTTAAGGGTAGACCTGGTAGTTCAGCTAATTCTGTCACCATCTTTCAACCCAAAGACATCTGAAGGCCAAACCTTCATCAGCACTTTAGAAAGGATATCTAAACTCTTGCTATAACAGAATTTTTCCTGTTCCTCAGAAGCCTGGTTTTATCTCTTTGTAACAATCACCTGTCATTCTGCATATTCCATGTAGATATTTTTGTTCCTTCCACTGTTATGTTCTTGTGACTCAGTCAGAGGAAACT
The DNA here is from genome assembly GCF_019279795.1 of Protopterus annectens. Classification (NCBI taxonomy): domain Eukaryota; kingdom Metazoa; phylum Chordata; order Ceratodontiformes; family Protopteridae; genus Protopterus; species Protopterus annectens. The sequence goes on from NC_056751.1 coordinate 775,288,962, forward strand.
TAAAAGAAACACAGTTTTAGTCCCCAAATAACTGTCTGTACCAAAGGGTAAAACAGTCACCTAGACAAATCATTTAGTACCGGCCAAATTGTGTGATACCTTAAACGTCCTGTAATGGAGACACAGGGGATATTTATAAATGACCCCTTAAGAACATCAAGTGTTTCAGCTACATGGCTTCTGAAGATCCCAGATTTTTTTTTTTACTTTTAAGTCTTTATGGATACATTCAGACCAATAAAGCCAAATGTCACTAGCTGTGGGCATCCATGTTTTATTCTTTTAATTGACCTCATCAGCACAGCATAAGTGGATAGTTTAGCTATAGTTCAGGAAAAAAAAGCAACTGATGCCCATAAAGATTAAGGTGTCTGCAAAATATTCTGACTAACATCCAAACCAAAGGGTGAAAAGGTCACACAGATAAACCATTCAGTAACCATGGAACTTTTCTAACAGAATGTATTTGCATTTTCATAGAAGTATGAAATACAACATGCAATGTGACATCTGTAGCACTGCAAACACTTTTAAACACTTGGTTTATTTTGTGCAATGAGATTTATTAGACTTCAAACTGTTTTAAAATGGCATGTCTATCATGTTTTTTTGTTAAATGGCATTTTCTTTTTGCAAAAGGCCTGGTTAGGTTGGTTAAATGTTTTAAGGGTGTCGCCATTTTTTTTTTTTTTTGCAGACATGTATAAGTATTGTCTCAAAACACACTATGTTGGGATTGAGGATGCTTGCCTCTGGGCTACATCCTATCACGCGTGCCAGAACCATAGAACGAAGGAGGGACCCCCCCACTTTCAACAGCTGTCCAATGTGCCTGGAATGTGCTGCTGGAGCAGAGATTACATGGACTCATTTGCATTGGCATCTCCATGGAAACTGCAAGCTCAGACAGCTGGAAAAAAAGACAGTTTTTAAAAAAAATGACCTTTTTCTGGCTGCCCAAGCTCGTAGTTATCATGGAAATGTCTGTGTGAGTGTTTCTAAGGCATACTGATCAACGTCTTTCATTCAGACTTTTGGTTAAAGCCAAAAATAACAATTTTGAATGAAGCTAAGGACAATTTTTAACTATTACCTACTCATTTAAAATTTTAACAGAACAGGTTTTGTATCAACATGCATTTTCTGAACAATAAAAGTATGAGACATTAATGTCTAGTGATAGTGACTAACTGTAATCCCCTACACACCTCTCAACTGAACAAAGCTGAAAATTATGGGGGGATAAAGATACAAAATCAGGAACAGATTTTTTAATATTATTCTTATAAACTTAACAGCTAGAATAACAGGTTTTGCATTAACATTAATTTTCTGAAGGTTATGAAGTCTCCAACCCAAATGTTTCATTATTTAATAAGCTCACTAAATGAAGAAACATTTGAGTCTGAGATTTCATATCCTTCAGTGGTGCAAGTCATCAGTGGTTTGCCAGATTTTATGAAGAACAGGCCTAAAATATGAGGCAATAATTTGGATGTTCTTTGAAAATTTGGAGAGTAGGTAGAAAATCAAACATTTTATGAGGAACAGGGCAAAAATAAGAGGCAAAATCAGGGATGTTCTACAATATTCTGGACAGTTTGTTTATTTGTTTTTTGATTGACTGCTGTTTGTTTAGTATACCACAGTGGTGCAGCAGTAGCATTGTTGCCTCACAGCAAGAGGTTCTCCTGTTCGATTCTTGGCTGGAGTGCGGGGAGTGCCTTCTGTGTGGAGTCTGCATGTCCTCCCCGCGGTTGGGTGGCGTTCGAAAGACATGCATAAATGGGTGTGCCTTCGTTGAAGGTTGGACGTTGAGCTGGCACCTTGGCATTTGTGAAAATCTAATGACAATCATTAGCGGATCGGAGTTCTGCTGTGGTGACCCCTAACCAGGAAAAGCCGAAAGACAAACAACATTGACTGCTGTTTGTTTACTACGTAAGTGAGCTGTTCTATTGACCCTTATCAGGCACAATCCAGGATCAATAGCAGTAAAGATAACTCTTTACGAAAGTAAAATAAGACGCTGAATTCACGTGCATAGTTCATAGAGTTGAGATGTATGTTCTACAAATCAAGTTTAATTTTCATAAGTCATGTGGACTTGATTTTGTTTGCCTTTCAAACACTGAGTAACAGGATAGGGGTTTGCTCTCCTCTACAGACTGTTTTAGGCAGAATTTTCCACAGAGGTACATTTCACTGGAGCTAGACTGACTTATAATGTGTAACCATTTTGTTGTATTTAATTACTTATTCATTCATTCTCTTACACCCACATTATGCTGTTCAGGAATATTATGAGGGCAGGCAGAGATGGCCTGACAAGCTATGACAATAAGTCATAAAACAGTTTAGATTCATAGATATTCCAAGGCTTACTAATTTTATGACCATTCATACCTTGCCAGTACCCTCCCTCAGGAAGCATCTCTTTTTCCAGGAGGGCTACACCGATACAACCCAGTGTAAATTTACCCATCCAGTCACTAGTTTATGTTTAAACCAAGATTGCAAATTGCACTGCTTAACATGTAGGGCACATTTATTCAAAAAGTTTTGGAGGTGCTGACTTAAAAACATTCATCTCCATTGTGCTGTATTTATCTGTTCAAGATTTAGGTTCCTGGTTCAAATATTGGTGAAGATATTGGACATGTGGAGAACCAGGAGGTCCAGGACAACTAGGCTTCTAATGGTGCAGTAAGTGAGACAGATCTCCCCTCAACAGTCTGTAAGACACAGAATTAAGGGAGAGAGAGCCCTGCTTTTCTTGCCAGGTCAGGGACTTTAGGCCTGTGATTGTATTGCTAAGGAGCTTTTAAGGCCTTTATGTTTAGTGAGATATATCCCAAAGGGGGGTGTTGTATTTGATAATTAGCCGGATCAGTGCTGACTATCAGGGTGTGATTACATCTTTAGACTGTGATGATATTTCCTTGGCAACTAGGTTGGTTAAATAAAAGGATTTCCTGACAACTACTGTCTCATGATGGTCAAAAGAAAGGGAGCTATCAGCCCAACTTTCTAGGTCCCTGACAAAATGTTCATTTTGTAGTGATGTGCTCTCTAAACAGTATGATGAGGTGCGGGGTTGTCTACCAAAAGTGACACCATGCTTTTTAGCATTTAGTTTGAGCTCACTTTTAGTACACTGAGGGTTCATTCAGGGGAGTTTTGGTATAGAGGGTGACTTAATAACAACTTTTAGTTTGCAGTCATTGAAAACTTTAAGTGGCAGAGGTCTTGGCTATCCACTTGAGGATTTGAGAAGTAAATTCCAAAAAGGAGAGGTCCCAGCACTGAGCCCTGAGGGACACCACTGGTCAATTTCATACTTGCTGATGAGGCATAGGCTACTCACACTGTGTGAGCTCTGTCTTTCAGCCAGTTTGTTATCAAGGTTACCACCACACCTCTCAACCTCTTAGACCAAGAAATCTGGACAAAGCCATAAATAATGGGGGGGGGGGGACGGACTAAGGCCCAAGAATAGGGGCAATTTTTAAATATTGTTCTTCCAATCTTAGAAAATTGCTAGAATAACAGGTTTTTCATTAGCATGAATTTTATAAAGGATATGAAGTCTAAAACTCAACTTCCTGTCATTTTCTGACTTCACGTCTTCAACAGTTTGCCGCTGATTTGCCAGAAAAACACAATTTTTGGAGAAATGGACCAACAATACGAGTCAAAAATCTGGACATTCTGCAAAATTCTGGTCAGTTGTGAGGTATCCTTACCACATATGGACTGATTTTTAAAGCAATTATTGTTTGTATGATGACGGCATGGGAAGTGGTGCTGAAGATGTTTGCCAGGTTGATACCCCATCATGGCCACCATCTGCAACCCCTGTAACTCTTCTGAAGTTTGCCAGGTTAACTAGACAGGAACTACCCTTCACAAAGCCAAACTGTTGGGGGTCAAGTCAAACAAGAGACTTGATATCACAGTTTATGAGGTTAGTTATGATACACCTCATGTTTTCGCAGCTGAGGCTTGTAAGGCCGATAAGACGTTAACTACCCAGGTCAGTTATAAGGCCACCCTTATCAAGTGGCACCACCACTGTAGTTTACTACTCATTACAGGCAAAGCCATTAGCTAAACGTAAGTTAAACCGGCTGAGTAGTGTCTGCAAGGGCATGTTTAGCACTATTACACAGCCAGGTATATGATACATCGTAGTAAATAAAGACATAATCAAAAGGATTGTTGTAGACCAGAAATATGACAAACCCCAGCACCTTGCATGTGTTTTCTTATCCAGGTGTTCATAGGTTCATACTAAGCTAAATGCCCTTGCAAGCCATTTTAAGCCTAGCCAATTATCCCCTGTGAGACGCAAACCCTGAAACTTGTGTTGCTAATGCAAGCACCTTAACCATTAGGCCACCATCCCAACAGCAACAGTGTTATGAAATGTTTTATGGAGAGTAACAGACCTTGTTGATAAGTTGTGTGATGTACTTAAATGGGGTGGGTCTATATCACTTAATCAAATGTTTAATTCATCAAACCTTTGTTCATCAATCACAATATGTCAAACGTCATTTCAGCGAATGACGAAATCTTTCCCAGAGTAATGAATCACAAATGGCGCAGTTCCTGGCAGTACTGAATATTTTGACTCTGGCTTCTGGTGAAATGAAACCCTTGGAAAAGGGCTCCATGGGCCCCATTCTGCCCACTGCTACCCCCAACCCAGTGTGCCCCCTATCTTCTCTTCATCCTGACCTTGCCATACCATTTAGATTAAATATTTAAGCTCCTATTCTGAAGACTGCTGCTTGGACCTTAGAACCCATGAGATTCTAGGTGCTATGAGGTACATTCTATAGTTTTTTTCCCCAGCCTTTTGTCACAGTTATGGCCTGGACAAAAGACAAGACTAACTAAAGAAATTCAGTCTTACTTTTTATTTCAAGGAATAAATAAGTTATGCCCAAGGCTTAATTATCAAAGCTGACAAAAAAGTAGTTCCCAATAACCTGAGAAGATAAATGCTTGCAAAGATACATGCATCATATCTTAGAACAGTATCTATCTCCTTGTCAAAAGAAAAAAAAAAGAAACTATAGTAACCTTTTGTGCATCCCTCGATGTTAGATCGGGATGAAAGTAAATGAATAAATGACCTCAGTCACATATTTTAAGTTGCTGCTGTCACACATCATTCAGCTTGCATGTTCACCCCACTCCTGAAAGACAGCTACCATCTTTGTATCCATCTGATAACCAGAATTTAGTGAAATATTTTAACTTGTTCACCATTGATGTATATTCACAATATGCTCCCTTACCCCTACCTCCCAATGTAAGCCACCTAAATATATACTTCTGATATGTGATTATGAGAAAAGAGAACAAATATCACAGACATTTATTCCAGCCACTTGGTCCTAGTCAGTGCGCTACACCTGCACACCCCTTTGTCCCCCACTATAATTGTGTGAAAAGTTAAAGAAATAACGACCACACTGTCACAGCCTTACAAAAGCCAGAATGACTTTCTGTTCATACTTCTAATGTTTAATTCTGAAGAAAATTCAAAAAATAATGACTACACTTTCCCCAGTCTAAAACAAGTTATAGTGACCTTCTGTGCACACCTCTGAGGTTTGATTGTGAGGAGAATTTAAGAAATTATAATCTCAATTTTTCCAGCCCTCCCCCAACCACAAATACAACTATAGCAGCCTTCTTTGCACATCCCGGAGCAGAGCGAGTTGTAGAACAGGTGAGTCCAGGGCAGAACTCTCAACATGCCTGTGTCAGACTCCACTTCTCCAATCTGAGTTGTGGATCTAGATGTTCTGCGGTGCATTTTATAGGTTCATAGGTTCATACTAGGCTATCTGCCCTAGGGCATTTATAAGCCTAGCCAGAATGTGTTTGGCTTTCGCCACCCATTTTAAATTTATTTTGCTATGCCCTTTTTCGAGGTTAGTATACTGTGCCTCTAACAGTGACACAGACGTGATATCCGGGGTAAACCTACGATCTGCCATCCACTCATCAAGATTCCTCTTGAAGAGAATCAATGAGGGACTCTGCCTAACCTGGACTGGGATTTTATTCCAGAGTGAAGGGAGCCTCTGGGTTATGAATCTGTCCCTCCAGCATGTCCTATTTATTTCAGTGCTGAGGTTCAAGTCTCTCGAGCACGTAGCTCGATGGGATTTGGATTTTCTGAGGTGCAGCATGTCCATTAATTCCGGGTTGGACATGGCTTTATACGCAGCACAGATCGCCTCTGAACAGGCGGTATGCCACTGAGTAGAGCTGGAGTTTCTTTAACTGGCAGCATATGGCATCTGTTTGAGCCCTTTGATCCTCTTGGTGAGGTACTTTTGGGGTCTTTCCAGTTGCTGCAGGTGTCTGGTAAGGTACATCCTAAAAGGGCATTGTACTCAATTATGGGCCTGATGAGGGATGAGTAAAGAGGCACGATGACCTCCCCTGATCTAGATGTGAATCCCTTCATGATTAGGTGGGCTATATAAAATGTTTTTCTAACCACTTTGGCCACGTGGTTGTCAAATGAGAGATTGCTATCAACTTGGGTCCCCAGGTCCCTAATTACTTCTTCTGTACTTAATGGATTACCACCTATGTGGTAATTTGTGGGCACTTTGTTTTGCCAAAGGATGACTATACACTTTTTGGCATTTAGCTTGAGGCCATGGCTCTGGCACCAGTTGTCTGTTTCTATGAGGCCCTTTTGGAGGATGCTTGTGGCGGCTGGAGAGTCGATTATGGCGGGCAGTTTGCAGTCATCTGCGTACTTGGTCAGCCACAGTCCTTCCGTGTTGGCCTGTACCTCCGAAATATATACCGAACAAGAGAGGTCCCAGGACTGAGCCTTGTGGGACACCACTTGTAACTGGTTTGAAGTCTGACATGGCTCCAGCAATTCTAACCATGTGGGTTCTGTCCTTGAGCCAGTTTGCAATCCATCTAGTGACATAGGGGTTTATATTTAAGCTGGTGAGCTTATCTATAATGTCCGTGGGGTATTGTATCAGGTCCAGGTAGGCTGTGTGGACCACCTTCCCTCACAATGGCCTTGGTGACTGTTTCAAAGAAATCAACCAGGTTTAAGAGGCAGGATCTGCCCTTAACAAAGCCGAACTGGGTAGGATCCAGTGTTTGTAGGTCCCCAATATCTTTATTTATGAGGTCCATGATGATCCTTTCCATAGCTTTGCAGACCAAGCTAGTCAGTGTCCTATTTTTGAAAGATAATGACTTGTAGTGTGTTGATCACTGCAAATATGCTCTGAATTTGGGGGGCAGCATGCTTGTTACCCACCATTCTGACACTGAAAAGGTTCTTAAGATTTAATAAGCACCACTTACTACCGTTAAGCTCTAGTCACACACTAGAGTATTAACAGTAAGTAATGTGCAGTCACTGCAAAAGAGCAGTGGGAAGCTGGTAAACAAAGCTTTTTTCTAAAGTCCTACTGAAGTGGTTTAACAGTCTAAATGAAGAATTTAACAGTCTGAATGACGTGTTTAACATTCTGAATGATGTGCTTAACAGCTTCCCACTACTCCTCTGTGGTGGTTGCTCCCTGCATGGCAACAGTGTGTTACAACACTACAGCACTTTTTTATCTAAATTTTGAATAAATGGCTACTGAATCAAATACCATACAGGTGAAACTTTAGCTGTATTTTTATTTTTCTATGAAAGCTCTGTGCAGTCATTCCAAATGTAACTCATATTTGCACTACATACATTTTGTGTCATGGATATACTTACGCTTATGTTATGGTTGTAGACAGTTACAAAACTGCCCTATTAGGCTGCTAAATGTCCCTTTTGTCTTCCACCCCTGCAGCCTTTGGCAGTTTCTGGCACATTTGCATCCCATAAGGCTGACTATCTCCCTGCACCTTATACCTCCTTTCTCACTTTCTTCATCAAACAAGAATTGTCAATATATACTGAGACCACCAGATAACTGCACATTTTAGCAAAAATGTGGCCCACTTACTGTGATGTCTGAAGTGGAATTTTAAAAGTCACCACAGTTGATTTAGTAGCTGTTCCCTGCTAAAATACTGAGTGTGATACTACCTGTTTCTTGTTCCCAGCTCTATGACCGAGAGTCACCAGTCCCTACCCATCTGTCTCACTTAGTACATAACTTGTACAATTCCAGTTTATGGAATTTTTGGCTGTCCACATCCATCTCTTCTTTGCAAAGAAACTCACTGAAAATTCTGAGCAGAAAACCTAAAAGCAATTTCCTTGGAACAGCAAGACGTCAACTAGCATCCGAAGGTATGTAGTGAAGTGAATATCTTTACAGCCTCATATGGCCACTGAAGGAAAGCGTTATTACCCACACCATGTCAACCTCAATTTTTTCTTCAGCGAGTCATAATTAGATTTCTGTATCTCTTGTACTGTAGGCCGAAGCACAAAGCTTTGGATTTTAGAGCCAGTCCCTGTAATCAGAACCGCTGATAATACCGAGGAGGAGGAGGGTGATGATGAAGGACCCATCTATCCCTTATTCTTTGAACTGCAGAAAAAGAAACTTTTCCCACACATCACCAATCCTATTATCATTCAAAACATCCCAGCACTTTCTTTATTTCTCCAAATTTTGTCCAGCGTGTCTATTATGCAGTTTTATCATGGAAATTAATTTCCTTTCTCCCTTTGAAGACTGTATATTACAAGCAAACTAAATAAGAGAATGGGCAGTGGGAGTGGGCACCCATGTTTTGCACTTCCTTTAATCTTTACGGGCAGCACGTTGGTGAATATAACAACCAGCTGATCAACAGAGACTGAATGCAGCACTTACATGCAGTGCTGTAAGATCCTACCAAAACTAGGACTTTAGCAAAAGTTTCTTTCAGACAAGATTAGGATAATTTTATAAACACATCTACAAATCTACAATGCAGGAAAACTGCATCTTCACAAATAAAATGCGAAAACTGATTATATTAACTCTATGAGATACAGTAAGTACAGACCCAGTAAGGAAGGAATGGAGGCTAATTCACTCCAAGAATAAATATATAATTAAATAACTGGTCAGGTGGAGGTTCCCTTTAATTTTCTTACCATCAAAACTCCATCAAACCAAATAAATAAATAAATATTAGGTGGTGATGCCTTGCAAATATATCAATTACAAACAATACCAATTTATCCTGAGAGCTGCACTCTTTAAGAAAAGTCAACTTGGGGTTTTTGTATTATCCTTGAAGTCAACAGCTCAGGGCTTTTCACTTGCATTCTTGACTGGATCTTGAAGGAATTGGTTAATTAACATTGCACTATACTGCGGTGGTGGTGCTGCGGTAGCGTTGTCGCCTCACAGTAAGACATTGTCCTGTTCGATTCTCAGCTAAAGCGTCTTCTGTGTGGGGACATGCATGAATGGGTGTACCTTTGTTGAAGGTTGTGCATCAGAGCTGGCAACTCGGCATGTAAAAATCTACTGCCAATCATTAGCGGACCGGAGTTCCGCTATGGCGACCCCTAACCGGGAAAAGCCAAAAGACACAACAACAACAACAACAACAACAACATTGCTCTATAGCCACCTTGCTGCAGGGAATTCTTTCTTGTTTTAGACAGCAGTGAATGCACTGTCCTTGCAATTCTGTCAATTTCTTTGGTTACAATGGCCTGCTATAGCTTGTCCAACAAAGTATTGTTCTTTATGGAGCACTGATATCCCATCAAGCCAGAGAATTTGCCCTTTATTAACCTTTAATGGCAACAACCACCAACAGAACAGGCAAATAAGCATCTAAAAACACTGTCTAGACCTCTATAACTGAGGAAAGCTTTAATTTTCTAATTTGTCTCTACTGCTCCCTGCCTCCTGCTTTTAAACCCTTACCCAAGACATGTGTAAGTTACCTGAGAGGTGTGTAAGTTACCTGAGATGTGTGTAAGTTACCTGAGAGGTGTGTAAGTTATCTGAGAGGTGTGTAAGTTACCCAAGAGGTGTGTAAGTTACCCAAGAGGTGCGTAAATTACCTGACAGGTGTGTAAGTTATCTGAGATGTGTGTAAGTTATCTGAGAGGTGTGTAAGTTACCCAAGAGGTGTTTAAGTTACCCGAAAGGTGTGTAAATTGCCTGAGAGGTGTGTAAGTTATCTGAGATGTGTGTAAGTTACCTGAGAGGTGTGTAAGTTATCTGAGATGTATGTAAGCTACCTGAGAGGTGTGTAAGTTACCTGAGAGGTGTGTAAGTTACCCAGGAGGTGTATAAATTACCTGAAAGGTGTGTAAGTTATCTGAGATGTGTGTAAGTTACCTGAGAGGTGTGTAAGTTACCTGAGAGGAGTATAAGCCCACAAATATGGAGATGAAGTACTAATTACTTTACCAAGAGCTGTAAGTACCCTCTCCTCAGTCCTCTTACATTATACGTTGGCCTAATCTGTTGTAAAATATCCCAAGAAGTGTCAGAAAAATCCTTTTTCCTTTTTATTAATAATTTCATACATAAGTTCATTAATGCATTTTACTGGATAATCCCTATCTATAAACATAGCTTTAATCCATTCACATTCATCCAAAAAACTTTCAAATAAACTAACCATACGTGCAACCCTAACAAACTGCCTTTTCACCACCGCAAGTTTTTGCATAAGTGGATGTGAACTGGAAAAATGCAAATACGAATTAGAGAAGGTAACCTTCCTATAAATCTGTGACACATATCTTTTATTTATAATATCCTCGTCAAGCATAACATCCAAGTAGTTAATAAAATGGTCATTTGCTTCAAAGGTAAATTAAAAAAAAACTAGTTGTATTATTAATATATCCCATAAATTCAATAATTTGCTCATGGTCACCTGCCCAAACAATAAATATGTCATCAAGGTATAGTATATATAATTGGCAATATTTCATATTTTCTGAATGGAACAAAAATTTATTTTCTCACTGGGCCATAGTAACATTAGCAAAAAGGCCGCTGCAGGCTGAACCCATTGCTACACCTATGGCTTGTAAATTATATTTATCTTGGAACATAATAAAATTATTTTTAATACAATTTGCAACAAGATTTCAAACATATTTATTTTATCTTGTGAAACACCCTTTTCAAAAAGAAAATCCAAAAAACATTGGATTCTTGTGTCATGTGGACTTGTACTATAAAGATCGTTAACATCAATGGTTATAAATTTATAATTCTCATCAAATTCTAATTGGCTAACTTTATACAAAAACTGCCCAAATCCTTACATAGTTGTGTCTACTGTGTCAACAGACTCTTGAGCTTAACATCCAAAATCTAGCATACGGATGCATTATGGAGCCCCTGTCATCCACAATAGGTCTCATAGGTAGATTAGAAATACTTTTATGTATCTTACAGACTCCAAAAATAACAGGCACCCTAGGGGCTGAAATATTTAAAAAATATATTCATTCAAATTAATCTGTTCTATAAACATATCATTTAATACATTCTTGATATTTCTATAGGCAGTATTCAACTCATTCAGAGAAACATATTTATAAGAGCTTTCTGCTAGCACTTGTAACATTCTAGCATTATAGTTATGAACCTCAATTATGATTATCCCACCACCTTTACTGGGTTGCATGAACCTAACATTCTGGTGTCTTAAATCATTCAACAGTTCATTTTCTTTAATATTCAAATGATCACTTCCACTATTAAGAAACAAATGTCTATTAAGCAACATAATTCATATATCAACTTCACAATTTTTTTCAAACAAAGATACGGTGGGGTGAAGTGGAGGAATGTATGTGCTAGAAATCTTTAGGGATTTAGTACTTCCAATAAATTATCAAATAAAATATTAAAGTTAACTTTCCTGATAAAAAGTTTAAGATCCATTAACACTTGTGCTGAATTTGTGCGTCTTGTTGGCACAAAGAAAAAACCTTAGGAAAAAAGATTAGCACAAGCCATATTAATAGGATGAGAAGTAAAGTTAAAAATCTTAAAATCACCATGTGTATTAGTGATAATTTTACAGTTACCAGAATCATTATGAAATGAGAAGTTGTAAATTATTTGTTCCTGTTGAAATTCCTGTGAGGTGGATTCTGCCACCATATTTGTCTCCCTTGGGTCGCATTGGTCTTTTGGTAAAAGTTCCATTGTTTGAATTGTTGCTTTACTCATATACGCTCAGACTGATGGAGTGGAGGGTACTCCAATGGGTTATTCAAATATGTAGAATTATTGTTATTTGATTATACATCACCATTATTAATATTTCTCCCTGCATTTAAATTATTAGAGTACTGGCAAAACTTATTACCCCAAATTTGGGATTCAAGAGGACTTGGGTAAGCCTTTTGTTATAAATAGTCAACCCTGTCCCTTTCAAGTTTATTAAATAAAATTAAGATGGACCCACATATTGTTTATACCAAAGATCAGAGTTAAAATTATATTGTTGAATGGTTTGGTAAAAAAATTCATATTCAACACAGAGTGACTAGTATGAGTAAATGTGGTTATTGCTCTATGTGTAACTTCATCTTAGTGTGTAAAGAGTATGTGATGACATGTATGTGCTAGACAGTCAAGAGGAGAAGGTTAACACCTGCATTACACCTCAAGCAACTCATAGCCCTTCAAAACCCACACCATCAACACCCACACATAGCAACACTAAACCCACATATGCGGAGGCCCTTAACGTTAACCTGCCCAAGCAACAAGGACCTCTGAAGCTGAAATGCAAACAAACACCAGTCACAATCAAAGTGACACATAGCTCACAGCACCAGTGTGCCACCCAATAACAGCCCCTAAGACAAGACAATGTACCCAACACTTTAGTCATAGGTGACTCTATAGTCAGGCACACTGATGTCCCACTCACCAGGCTGAACAAGGAGAAAATTACAGTCAGCTGCCTGTCAGGTGCCAAGATCCACCACATAATGCATGCACTGAAGTCAATCCACAACAAGTACAAATACGACTCTGTCATTGTCCATGCTGGAGTGAATGACTTGAGATGTACCTCCCTGGACTACATGAAAAGAGACATGGAAGAGCTCTTGGATCATGTGACCCAGGCAGGTATGACCCTAGCCCTGAGTATCATCCTGCCTTCGCCCAGAATGGTACAACAGTATAAGGACAAAATGATTGACTTCAACAATTGGCTAAGCTTCTGGTGTCATTCAAAGGGGATCCAGTATTTGTCTGCCTGGGAAGACATGATCGACAAACCACGATGCTTTGCCAGAGATGGTCTGCATTTGTCACCCCTGGGATTCAGGTTACTGGCTAAAGCTCTTGCCACCCCTATAGTGCCTTTTTTAGGCAAGGTTCAAAAGATAAAACCACCACTGTAACAGATAAAAGCATGCAAAATCTGAAGGTAATACTACTCAATGCTAGAAGTATAAACCTCAAAATGCACTCTCTCGAGGCACTCCTGAAAATGGAGAACATCGATAGCTGTGCAGTAACTGAGACCTGGTTCAAGGCTCCAGAGAGCACCTCTGCAATACCAGGCTACAATTCTTACCACACTTTTCGGCCACAAAACCAAGACCGAAACGCTAAAGGTGGAGGTGTGTCCATATTCACCAAGGATGTTCACACCTCCAAGCTAGTCCCCCAACACAATGCATCTGAAATTTTCCAGGTGCAACTAACACTAGGTAAGACTGCAATCCAAATTGTAGCTTGCTACAGATCCCCCACCATGCCCCAAGTTTCTCACTACACCTTTCTAAACATACAGGAAAATATTAAGATACAAACAAACACCCTAATAGTGGGTGATTTCAGCTACCCAGCCATTAACTGGGAAAACTACTCAGGTACCAACTCCTTTTCCCAACGTTTCTTGGAATCCATAAATTCCAACGCCCTGGATCAGCTAATCCATTGTCCCACCAGGGGCTCCAATATCCTAGACCTGGTCATTACCAACATGAGAGATAGATGCTCCACACCAGTGGTCACCCCCTCATTGGTCAGGTCTGACCATAAGCAGATCACCCTTGACATCCACATCCCAGCCCCACCCCCCAGTAAGGAAACCTCCTTAAAAAACTTCTCCAAAGCCAACTTCATGCTATTGAAGTCAGAAGTGACAAACTTCACAACACCCATGCAGACGGGATATGGAAGTTCGACTGCAGAATCCTACACTAAGGCACTGTACGAGCACATCCACTTGTGCATGAATCGTGCCATCCCAAATAGAACCAAGATGCGCTTCTCCAAAAAAAGGAAGCCAATCTGGTGGTCCCCTGCTATAAATAAAGTATACAACAGATGGACGAAACTGTTGCAGAAAAGAGGAAAATCCCTGGATGCAAAAAACTCCCTTACCAGCCTCAGTAAGAAGCTGAGATCCCTCATAAAATCCTCAAAAGCTAGTTACGAAAATAAAATTGCCAAAGATTCCAAAGACAACCACAAGCCATTCTATAGTTATGTCAAGAATCTAAATGGCAATGCTCATATCTGCTGTGAGCTACAACAGAATGGCATTAAATATACTGATCCCAAGGATATTGCCAATATCCTGGCAGACTGATTTAGTGCCAACTTTACCCCCCTCTCACCCGCTAAAGGGCCCATCTCAATACCAAAAGATTGCCAAATTCCGATAATCACAGCCACACATGTAGAAACCGCACTCTCCAAAGCTAAGAATACAGCATCCATGGGACCAGATGACATCCCAGGCTGTGTACTACATGAAC